>NC_057944.1:10152155-10506233 GCF_018555375.3 Anguilla rostrata
GTATTCTAGGCTGTGACGTAACAATGAATCAATCAAACACTGCGTGTCAATCACAGCACAACCAGAACAATATTGGGTTTCATACAATAAACATAATGATTTGAGTTTTACCTCTTAATCGACTGCATACAAACGTCAAAGAAAAGCCTTCACAATTAAAGAAGGAACAAATAGCTTCATTAACATTCTTGCACACTCTTAAAAATGAGTTTAAGCTCATGGTACACACAAGCAAAATTCCAAAATGGCAAAACGGTGAAGCTTTCTGCAGAAATGCCGGGCTGTGTGATTCTTCTCTACAGTAGCAGAGATTGCTCAAACCACAGCTAAGCACAAGAGTATAGTGAATGTCCTATGTCCAGAACGTTTGCCTAGAAGAAACCCTGAATATGTGTGCTGTTGATAGAATCTTTTATGACAGTGGCATTCTGTTTCTTATGTTACCAGGGCAATAGAATTATGATACTGTGACATCATAACATCAAAATCAAATCAAAAACTATTTAATAAACAGGAGTTTAGAGTCAGAGACCACTCTCTTTCTGTGTGAATTTTTAAAAATATTCTAAACAGGTTCCCGTTCTAATGAGCAGTGGGACAGACAGAATGAGCAGCACGCTCTACCCCAGGAGCTTTAGAGCTGTTCTCTCCGTCTCCCCCCCTTCGTTTGCCCGTGGGGTCTCTGAAACTGTCTGCAGCGACAGCACACATATTGGTGATTGTTTGTTCGGGGAAGTGTAACTGTAGCCGGAGGAGGCTTTTAAATCTCAGAACGGGAGACAGTGCTGAGCGTTAATGAATCTTATCGCGCAGCATCATTGCTTTCCTTACTGCACGATTTTTCTTTAGGGGGGGTGGTGTGGGGTGTGGGGGCGGGAAGGGGAAGGGGGGGGGGGGTGAAAACCCTTACACGGCGATCGTACAGATGGTGCAAAGCCGTGGGAGGACAGCAAACATCCTCTCGCTGAGACAGGATGTTATGTTTGTTGTGTTTCAAACACACCCTGTCCCCTACGTGTCAGGGTATCAAAAATCACAGCAATCAGCACCTATCTTATTTTTTGCTTAGGGTACATATTAATACAATAACTGCATTACAATAATACTCAAAATCCCCCCCCCCTTCCCCCCATTTCCACCAGTCACAGGGATTAGGGAACCCAAAAACATGACTCAGGGGTACTTCTGTTATCACACACCAGCAGGCCGCTTTGTGGCTCAGGAAAATCATTTCAAGAGCCCTCTTCAGAACGAGAGAGAGAACATCTCTGCTAGGAGGGCGGCCAGGCATGTACTCTCTGAGTCGGTGGCTTGCAGACAGAGAAAGGGGTCCGTAAAGCTCCAGCCGGTTGAGCGGCAAGCCGACAGTCTTCTGTTCGCCTCGGTCCTCACAAGGTCTTTCCTTTCTGCCTCTACTGACAGAACCGCTGTCGTTCTTAGCTTAACTAGCCTCCCCTCTATCTACCAAACTGAAAATCAAAAATTGACATTTTAATTTAGCTGCCAACCTTATCTGAGGTTAAATATTCATTCAGTCCAGGCCAAAGAAAGATGGAGTCACCGGTTTTTCTCTTTTTTAATTATGGAGTTTTTCAATTTCGCCGTGAGAATGCGTTACCCATTTTAAAACATTTAGATAACACATCTAAATTTATTTAGGGAACTAATCACAGTCCCAGATGCTACGGTACATAGTTTAATGTTTATGGCAGTATTTCCTCTTTTTTTTAAATTCATGTTTAGTTCTTTTTTTGGTGTTTGTGCAATTGTAATCAAAAAATACCCCACCTCTGCACTGTATATTACTGTCCTAATCATAATTAATATCATTCATGTGGTTTGCCGCTTGTCCAGTCATTCACTGCTTACTCTGCCAGTGAAGCTGAAGGAAGCTGTCCCCTGACCTGCGCAGTAAAATGTCCAGTGTTGAATCAACTCTTACAGAGTACACGGCCCCTATTGGACTCATATGGACTCTGTTAGAGTTGAATTAACACTGATCATTCCACTGTCTCTGAACAGCGCGTTGCTCTTTCCAGGCAGACTGGCGGGAGGCGTTGTAAACCGAACGCCAGCACTTTTTGAAAATGTTTTTTTTTTTCTGCTGACGGGATTAAAGTTCCACATATGCTAATGTTCGCCCTTGATGTTTTCCGTGCTGCGCGCCACAGCTCAAAACATTCTTCGTTAAACCTTTATTCTTCTCTTCCTGCCCGTGTAAACTATAGCAGAGGGCCTTGTGTTTTAAAGTTTAAAAAAAAAAAACTGCTTACTTCTTTCATTTACGCAGCAGCAGATGAGGGCGATGATGAGTAGCACGAGCAGTGGGATGGTCAACACGGACACCACAACCGCTATCAGCACCGTCTGGTCGTCTCCCCCAGGACCTGCGAGCGAACAAACTGGGGTTGTTAAATCATTTCAGAGGTGCGTGCAGTGACGAACGCTTCGAGAATAAAAAGACCCAGTCCGGTCCATTATCCACCCCCTCGCGGTCCACTTTTGTAGGCACCTTTTTTTGCAGTTTCCTTCTGATTTTACCGAGGATTTTACTCCCCAAAAAGTAGTTTGGCTCTCTCCCACTGCCATCACGCACTTGTGGGCAGAGGAGGAAAGTCCGGGGGTCAGAAAGCAGAAGTCCTGCCGTGCGTTTCTTCCACCCATGCACTCAGCCCGCTGATTTCATTGCATTGCAGGCATTTTATCCAGAGCAACTTGCACAACATTTTACACAGCAATTTCACTAACAACCTCCTGGTTGAGGAATTGCACTAATTAGTCTAGGTGATTGGAACAAAAAATACTGGGGAGGAATTTTACATTTCTGAACCTGCCTTGGCTCTCTGAGGACATGTGGGCAGCACAAATGTGTATCAGAAATGATTTCCTGCATAATCTACCCTCCTGAAGTGGGTGCGCTGGGGCGTGTGGATTGGCAAGAGGAGCGGAGGCGGGCTCGCTCTCACCGACGGTGAGGAAGACGCGGTGGGTTTTGGGCGCGGGGAGGGCGGGCACGGAGGCCTGGCACTGCACCCACGTGTCCACCACGGCGAGGACGTCCAGGGTGCTGGTGGACCGGAACAGGCCGTCGGGCGCGGCGGCGTGGCTGGTGGTGTAGTTGTTCACTTCCTGGTTCACCGCTAACGCCCAGGTTAACGTCGGCGCGGGGTACCAGTCGGAGGCCTGGCACCGAAAGCGCACGCGCCCGCCCTTCCGCCCGGTGACGTTTCCGCCGTCGATGACCACGGTCCCTGCCACTGCAGGGAAATAAAGACGGTTAGGCCACGTATGACGTTGGGTTTTTCACCATTTCGTTGGCAAGGTAGTGCTTTACAGTATGATATCATTGTTAAAAGATTCATGGTTTTAGCCTCTTCATAACACGAGCCAAACATGAATATGGTAGGCGTTAATCCAGCTCTGCTATTGAGTACCTCTAAACTAAGTTTACTTCTGCTCCTAACAATGGAGGTGATATTTGTAGTCAAGTAATTCCTTGATAATCTCCACCTTCAGGTAAAAAATTTTCCATACAACAAAACCACATTGCATCGTGCTGATTTCTGCTTGAAATTGGAACTGCTTCTAAGAATGTAGATTTCAACTGTAAGGCTTCAACAATCATTATCTATATAGACATCAAGATTTTCAATCAATGATTTCCAATAAATGTCACAGATTGCATTCAAACTTAAAATTAAAAAGAGCTCAATCTTTGTGGCATTCTGTAGCCATGCTGGGCCTCTGGCCCCCAATTGTTTGGGTGTTCTGTGTTTCCTCCAGAAGGTAATACAGTTATAAAACTTTCTTGGGAGAGAAAACTGCAGGGCATCTCTGGTTTATACACACTGGCAAGACCCTCAATGTGACTCTAATTGCCCCAAAGATGTTTCCTTTGATGTTTGAGTAGGGCAAAACAGGGCTAGAGAGAGAGAGAGAGCATTCCTACAGTCAAACAGAGCAAGTTTGCCAGATCAAATTATATTGCCTGTCTCTCAAAGGCAATAACCAAAGCTAAATATCAGATACCACATGCCAGCATGACCATTTGAATTCAGTTTTTAAAAACAGCGTGGGATTTTCCAATATGCAATTGGTGTTGACTTGCAGAGTAATGCTTGTATAATTTTTACATAAACGGACTAAGTTCATTAGCTTGAAAATGCTGCTTGAGTACCTAAGACTGTTCAGTAGATGAACTATGCCAAAGAATTAATTGACCTAAAAATATGCGAACAGCTGACAGTCTAATTTTGAAAGATGTGACCCCTTTCTCCCCAGCAATGGTTCTCCCAATCCTCCAGTCTCAATTATCCCCAATAATAAGGTTTAACTGCCATTTATGTTATAAAGAATAATGATGGCTTTTTTGTATCTTTGCAGCATTGTCTAGATCTGCTGCAAGAGGGCTTTTCTGAGGGAGTGAATCTCACCTTAATAACTGCTGTCATTTTTATTTTTTTTCACTGGGACCCTTGGCAGGAAAATTGGTGCTCTGCAGACACAATTTAAGGGGCCCTAAAAGATTAAATTTTTGCACGTGGGGCAGCACATCATAAACAATGGTTTTCTGTGGAGGCTCTGTGGTGGCATGTTAGAGAGGATCACAGCTAGAACCATCGGTCTTTTGCCTTGCTATCCATCAAAGCTGTGCAACCAATACCCATAGGTGGGCGGGTTCTCTCAGCAGAACAAAACCAGTGCTAGCTCTGCTTTTTGGCACCTTCTCTATTGCCAACTCGCCATACCCCAACAAATGTAGTTGTGGCGGGAAACGCTTTTTTAAATGCAATTCATCCATTGCCTTGCATTCATTCAGCAGCTGTTCTTTTCCAGAGGGACGTACAGTACAGGAGGCAACTTTTCCTCTCTGTAGGACCATAGCGTCTGGGATGGTGTAGCCAAACACCATCGCTGACGGTTCAAACGCGTGGACAGGCTTCCCGTCGATGTCCCTTTCACAGAAAACTAAGGTCGCGGTGAAAAAGGCACAAGACTAATATAAGCAAGTCTTTCAGTGGCGCACGCTTGCAGTGGGAGTGTGCTGAGGGGTTTGTAATCGCGCGTGCAGAGTAGACCAATGGGTGCGCATGTATTTGCACACATTTGCATGCACGGTACCGTCTCTGCGGATCGACATCTGATAATTAAACGCAAGCGTGAGACTGGACTGTTGGCATTTCGCGGCAATTTGTGGCCATCGCCTCCCCTCCCCTCCCCCCCACCCCCATAAATTTGAACCCAGGTGCCACAGATCATGGTCAGAGATGCTGACGGTCAGCGGCCGGGCTTCGCGGTTAATTAAAGGGGGGGGGCTGTCAGCCCGGAGAGATCCTCCGCATCTACGGCCGAGCGCTTTATCCGCCGTATGCTGTATGCTTCTGCTAATGGCGCTGCATGCGTGTCAGGGGGAATTTGTAGCACCGTCGATAAAAAGGCCCCCTCTCCGTAAAATACATTAAAGCCAATGGGTCAATGGCTTCGCTCCCTCTTCCGCATGGTTTCAGCTGAGCTGTCATTTTTTGAAGAGGCCAGAGGGGAATTAGCTCAGTAAGCATAAAGCAAAACTACTTCTGGCGGGGGGCGGGAGGTCGAGAGACTTTGCGTGTGGTCATAAGCACATTTGTTATGTCTTTCAGTAGAATCGCAAAGTTCTAAGAGTAGTTTGCGCTCTTCGCATAGTCATGAGTAGCATAATTCAGGTTCTCAGGTCATAAAAACAAATGCAGGAAAAAAAATTAAAGAAATCCTGACATAAAAAATCCATAAAAGAAAAAAATCCAAAACAAAGGTATAATGATGCAAAAGACCTCTTTCTCTTCTCCCCTCCCCCCTTCTCTCCCTCAGTCTGTCTCCCCTTCTTCCACGACCCCTCTGTTCATCTCTCTCAATTTCTTTTTTCCTTCTTTCGGTAGTATCACACCATAACTAATCCACACACGGCCTGTACAGTCCGAGTGGATAGACGCATTTGAATATATTTATTAGGAAATATTAAGTCACTTTAAAATAATGTTGACAAAACATTTATTTGTATTGAGTTTTAGGAGATGAGAGTAGAGATGGTTAAGGATGATTTGGTTTCTTTTTAAGGTTGGTTCTTGTTACAGATGAAGGTTTTTAAATTGAGTTTTAGGAGATGAGAGTAGAGATGGTTAAGTATGATTGGGTTTCTTTTTTAAGATCCTTGTTAAAGCTGAAGGCTCACCACTTTACCACATATTTTGACTGAACCTTTTTCATTTGGGCCAATTAGTGGTGGCCAGTTTTTTGCTTTGCTTACTGACTGTGAGCAGCTCCATGGGGGGTCCACATAATTGGCCCTGGAGAAATGACCTCTTCTGGATGATTGGCTGCCTGTGGTCTGTCCTCTTCTGGATCATTGGCTGCCTGTAGTCTGTCCTCTTCTGGATGATTGGCTGCCTGTAGTCTGTCCTCTTCTGGATGATTGGCTGCCTGTAGTCTGTCCTCTTCTGGATGATTGGCTGCCTGTAGTCTGTCCTCTTCTGGATGATTGGCTGCCTGTAGTCTGTCCTCTTCTGGATCATTGGCTGCCTGTAGTCTGCCCTCTTCTGGATCATTGGCTGCCCGTAGTCTGTCCTCTTCTGGATGATTGGCTGCCTGTAGTCTGTCCTCTTCTGGATGATTAGCTGGTCTGTCTGCTCCAGCTGCGCATGAATTGTCCTCCAATTACACGTCTTAGCTGGTGACTGCAGAGAGAAAGAGACTGGTGGCTGACAGGACACTCTTCACAGGAGAGCACATGCCTGTGTGTGCTCTTCTAAGGCCATGGAGGACACAGCAGCGGCGAGGCAGGTCTACAGTTATGAATGGGAATTCCAGATTTGAAGGAAAAGAGAAAAACCACAAGTTGAAAACTGATTTTAAAATATTATGTTCCGAGTGTAATTTGATGTGCTTAAATATTTTAAAAACTGGACTGGATTCTAGTCCATCAACAACTATTTGAGAGGATTCATTTGTTTAAAAAGAGGCCGTTTGCAACAGTAAGACAGTAAATATTGCTGAAAGCTCAGATGGGTATCTCCCTCTGCTTAGTAAGCTTTTGCCCAATCTTTCCCGAGAGCCACAGAGCCTCAGAATCCACAAAATCTCCATTTGGATTTCTCAGATAAGGCTACTCCGGCGATGCATAATAAAATAAACGAGGAAAGAACAAAAGAAAGCCGGCATTTTAATGTTCAGATCAAAGGCGTCATGGACATCACAAACCTATGCGTGTTCAGCCTTACTCAACTACCCTTCAGACACATGAACTCGTTTGGTGTTTTGTGTGTTTTTGTAAATTCTACCCTGATGCCCATTTTTTTCCTTATTTAGATAGTAGAGTCCCACTTCCTCATTCACAATCTCACCTCATCAATGCAGCATCCAGTTCAGGAGAGTGCAGGAAAGCGCATTGATTCTTTTCCCTCTGTGGTCCCCCCAGAGCTGGGCGTATATTTCACATGCCGTATAAGGTAGGCTGCAGCCACCTGATCGATTGAACTTCACACATGCACAATGAGAGGGGGGCAGTCCTGCTATCTCTCCTCTCTACAGTCATCCCCCTCTCTGCTCTGCAGTCATCCCCCTCTCCTCTCTACAGTCATCCCCCTCTCCTCTCTACAGTCAGCCCTCTCCTCTCTACAGTCATCCCCCTCTCCGCTCTGCAGTCATCCCCCTCTCCTCTCTACAGTCATCCCCCTCTCTCTACAGTCATCCCCCTCTCCTCTCTACAGTCATCCCCCTCTCTCTCTCTACAGTCACCCCCTCTCCTCTCTGCAGTCAGTCCCTTCTCCTCACTACAGTCAGGCCCCTCTCCTCTCTACAGTCATCCCCCTCTCCTCTCTACAGTCACCCCCTCTCCCTCTGCAGTCATCCCCTCTCCTCTCTCAGTACCCCCAGTCACCCCCTCTCCTCTCTACAGTCATCCCCCTCTCCGCTCTACAGTCATCCCCCTCTCCTCTCTACAGTCATCCCTCTCTCCTCTCTACAGTCATCCCCCTCTCCGCTCTGCAGTCATCCCCCTCTCCTCTCTACAGTCAACCCCCTGAGTCATGCCAAATTACCGCAGTGCCTGTGCAGGCAGACTGCAAGCACCCAATTGGCAAAAATGAGTTAATTATGCGCAGCACCCGAGAGACTCTGATATAATCTGCACCGTCAGACCCAGGATTCGATAAACACCACAGGGCATATCAGTGCACCAAAAGAAACAGCCCCAGCTGGGGTCCCACAACTTCAGCCTTCTGTTCGACCTTTCATTTTAATAACAAATTACATGCTTCAACATTCATTTTATTCATTGACGTATACTGGGACTGTTTATGTAACTTACATTGCTGAAGGATTAATCTAAACCACGCTTGAGATTTGAACACCTAACCTCCCGGTCTTGACGAAACTTAAACTTGGTGCCCAGCTTGGGGCTGCACATGTCTAATTCCCACCCTAATTTGCAGTATTCAATTATGTGCAACCACAGCCATGTACATGTGCAGACACTACTACCGAACACTACTGTAGACATCAGCGGTTCTCTGAAACACGTGGTGTCACTGGCTGCTTCTTTTAACACCACAGACAATGGCAACGCTCTCACAGGGTGGAGTCGGAGGAAGACCTTTCACATGTAGTTTTAGCATGCAGTCCACTGGCACCCCATCAACCAGCGAGAGTCACTGGACGTCAATGAAACGTGGAGGCTTAACTGACATACTCCTCCGATGTCCTCGGTGATGCAATCGCCAATTGCACATCACCCTATATAGCCAGTGGCTACAGTCAGCACTAGCACGGTCTGGATTCGATCTGAAGCCATCTGCATTTAAATTCACATTCATGGTTTCATTTCAAATCCCGTGTGCAGGAGTACAAACAAAACCACAAAAACTGTGTCACTATCAAAATACTTACACACTGCACTGTATGTGTTGGGAAAAAGTCCCCAGTAACATCAAAGTGCTTATTGTTGGCAATATGGCAGCATTATTGGTGGATGATAAGCTTCACCATTTATAAATTTATACAGTATCATATTGTAGCTCAAAATGTAATGGATATATTGTGTGACATTTTTTATTATCATATTTTGGTAAAATGGGTGAAATATACAGCATATTTTTAGACATTGTTGTGTTTTGTTAGGGTCATCACCTGCAAATTATGAAATATTTGTTTTGCTCTGGCAGGTGTAACTATATGATGATGCACGTTAAGTCATAAATATATCCAAAAAACACATTGAAGGACTGCAAAAAGGAAATGTGCACAAACCTTGGACAGACAGAGTTGCTGTTTGTCTCCCAATGTTCTGGAAGTCACAGGTGACGTCACCTGTGTGGTTGCGCGTCACGTTCCAGATCACGAGCTCCCACACCGTGGAGCGGGTGGTCGTGCGGTTTGTGACGGTAAAGCTGACGCTGTTGGAGAGGGTGCCGTGTTTTGCCGAAACGGTTATCACCGCCCTGTCGTTGAGGAACCAGCTCATGACCACCCAGGGCGCGGCCGTGCTGCAGTTGAACCTCGCTTGGGCGCCGTGCAGTACGGCCAAGCTTGGAGGACTGAGCTGGACCTGGCCCAACCCTGCTGGACACCAGAGAGAACAAGGGCCTTAAGGACTGCCAACAACTGCCAATCATCGACACACAAACACACATACACACACAAGCATGCATGTACACACACACACAAAAACACACACACACACACACACACAAACAAACACACACACACACATACAAAGTAATATGACAGGTTCTGATGTTCTGATGATCTTTGGCCAAATAATTTGCATTTATCTCACAGTAAAAAACAGACAGTGACCTCTTGGATCACCGCATGTGGCTGAGGCTAGAAAGCGTTGCCGTTTTCCAACCAGGGAATTCTGGGAAACTTTGTTTGCTGGACTGGGGACAGAAACCAAGGCCTCTTCACAACAGCAACCTCACTGTAATGTTCTAGAGTGCTGAGTGTCAGTGAGCATGTGGATGTCTAGTGACCTCACTGTAATATTCTGGAGTGCAGAGGTGTCAGTGAGCATGTGGATATCTAGTGACCTCACTGTAATGTTCTAGAGTGCAGAGGTGTCAGTGAGCATGTGAATATGTAGTGACCTCACTGTAATGTTCTAAATGGTAAATGGTAGTGGGCATGGATATATGCTATCAAGCCTACATGTATGCTCTAGAGTGAGAGGTGTAGTGGTTAGGTGTCTTGCTCAGTAATGTTCTAGACAGAGGGCGTGAGTGTGAATATGTAGTGACCTCACTGTAATGTTCTAGAGTGTAGAGGTATCAGTGAGCATGTGAATATGTAGTGACCTCACTGTAATGTTCTAGAGTGTAGAGGTGTCAGTGAGCATGTGAATATCCGGGACAGACGGTGATGTCATTCCCTGCGGCTTGGTACTGGTGTAATTCTGCAATGGGCATTGAACTGGAGACTTAGCCCTGCCAGCAACAAGAGATACAGCACCAGAGATATAGCGCGCTGAGCTAAAGAAAGACCCGCAGCCATGGGATCCAATCACAGTCATATTTAAATGCAAATAAGGTTAACTGTGAATGAGGTGGTGGACCGGCAAGGGAAGTGGGGGGGGGGGCTTTTGTGGACCTCGGGGTGGGGGGGGGGGGGGAGTGCAGGGTGGTTGCTCACAGATCACAGACCGGGGGTGGTTCAGATGCGAGGTGATTATAAACTAACAGTATAATTATTCAATCAATTATTCAAACTGTTATACCATTATACTGTCCACAAACCAGACCATGTAAAAATAATCTCAACAAATGTCAAGTTACTGATGCATACAAAGCACTGTCTCAAAGTCGTTAATTAAAACTGGCTAAATCTTGGCCTGGTCAAGGCCAAGTTACAACAAACAATATTGGCTATGTTAGCTAGCACATGGCTTAAACAAGCTCTATTCCAAAGCAATGCTACCCATACCTGCCATCCCAATGTGAAAACCGGATATTCCGGTCAATAAACGGGCATCTGGCACTAATCCCATGGCTGTGGACCTTGACCTTTAGCTCAGTGCACTATACCCATCTCTGGTTGTCTACAGGGCCAGGGCTGTAGTTCAACGCCCACCACAGATTTACACCATTTACATAAACACCAAGGCGATTAGAAGAGTACACAAACACAGGTTGTACAAGTGCCATCTAGATTTGTGCAGCAGAGGGGCCCGGGGGAAGAACGTAATTCAAAGGGACATCAAGGTTTATTGCGAAGACAAACGCAGCTGTTCAAATTTGGGAGCTGCTGCAATAAGCACTGTCTACTGCTGCTGTGATGATAAAAAAAAAAATTAATAAATTAAAAACCCTGCCTAGGCCGAGGCTGCACATTATGCCCTTAATTACTTTCAAAGGAGAGAGGCTGTGATTAAGAAAAGATGGAAGCGTAACACTGGAGCATCAGTAACTGGGGAGGTGATAAATAGGCGGACCAGCATGTGTTACGTTTTAATCTCCCCCCACCCTTCCTCTGCGCCTCTCTCTTTAATTCCAGCTCTCTAATTAATTTTCATAATCACACCAACGTGGCGGGAGGAATATCAATGGGTTCCGTTTTACGGTCGAGGGAGGAGTAGATGGGAGCTTGGCCCAGGGGAAAGATACTGTTACCTTCTCTGTGCGGAGAAAAATAATATCTAATATTACCCACACTATTATTTGAAGACTACATTTTATTCATGTGCCCAAACATTTTTATAGCTTGGAGAGAAAAATTGTCCATCTTGAGCATTTCATTAGAAAGAGCATATTTCATTTATCAGAAAAACTGACCACGGGAACAGTGATCAAGTCTGGGAAATGTAGGCATATTAAAGATCTATTATTTAAAGAGTGACTGAGCTGGGGGGATTTTTTAGCTGAAGCAGTTATGTTGACATAGCAATAGAATAAGTCAGGTTAACTTCATTGTCCACATACAATGGAAATTTCCCTTAGATTTCACTAAAGAATTACAGTATACACCAGACCTGGGTCAAATCCTCAAGATTTTTCAACAACAAAAAAAACTTTCCTAATGAAGTTAAAGGTGAGCTATTACACCATTCCATAAATGAGTATAACACCAATTATTGTATGACCCAATAAATATGCATAACACTTGAAGTGGTGAAAATTGTTGCACAATCCCACAAATAGGCAATACATTAAGGTTATTCCACAATCCCAGTTAGTCAATATTACATTAAAGAATACAATTATTGCGCTATCCAATAAATAAATATAACACTGGAGATAATTAAAGTTAAGCTAGCAGACAATTTCCTTATATGTGTATGGCGAGAATTATTGCACAACCCAGCAAACATAACATCTGCAGTAGTAAAGATTACTGCACAATACCATCAATACATATCACACTGGGGGTAGTAAATATCACAGTTCGGAAACAATGCATGACACGAAAGTACAAGATCTTTTAAAAACCTGTGACCTCTAGTAGCGATTGGATGGGCAGAATCCTTCTGGAAGAAGGCCACCAGCGACTGAGGGGAGCCAGAGGGTGAGCGATAGACACTCGCACCCAGGGCAAGTTACAGGTGACTACAGGGCAAGGTACAGGTGACTGTAAGGCAAGGTACAGGAGACTGCAGGGCAAGGTACAGGTTACTGTGACTACAGGGCAAGGTACAGGAGACTGCAGGGCAAGGTACAGGAGACTGCAGGGCAAGTTACAGGCGACTGTAGGGCAAGTTACAGGTGACTGCAGGGCAGGGTACAGGTGACTGCAGGGCAAGTTACAGGCGACTGCGGGGCAAGGTACAGGTGCCTGCAGGGCAGGGTACAGGAGACTGCAAGGCAAGGTACAGGAGACTGCAGGGCAAGTTACAGGTGACTGCAGGGCAAGGTACAGGTGACTGTGACTACAGGGCAAGGTACAGGAGACTGCAGGGCAAGGTACAGGTGACTGTGACTACAGGGCAAGGTACAGGAGACTGCAGGGCAAGGTACAGGAGACTGCAGGGCAAGGTACAGGAGACTGCAGGGCAAGTTACAGGTGACTGCAGGGCAAGGTACAGGAGACTGCAGGGCAAGGTACAGGTGACTGTGACTACAGGGCAAGGTACAGGAGACTGCAGGGCAAGGTACAGGAGACTGCAGGGCAAGTTACAAGTGACTGCAGGGCAAGGTACAGGTGACTGCAGGGCAAGTTACAGGTGACTGCAGATCTTTTAGAGATTGACCCAGCAAGAGAACCAATGTGTGTGCAGCTGGAATCCATTTAGGGCAAACTACCCATGTGCCACCTTACCTTCTGCTGAAACACACCTGGGAAGCTCCCGAGAGTCTACTGGGTCCTAGTGTCCTACTGGTTACACTAAAATCTTTAATAATGTGACGGACCAAGTAGTCGTGTTCTGTTTGCGAAAATTGGGGTTTCTTTTTAAATTGTCAGGATTTGACAGTTTTTCACATATAGTGTTTGACCCAGGTCTAGTACACAGAAACAGTATGATAAACACGGTGGTTAAATGTACATATGGGTGCATTTCCATGTAAAATATAGTAAGGCTCTTGCCTCTGTTGCACACTCACCTCTAGATGAGAGCAGGAAAACAGCCAGGAAGTTGAGGATGAAGATTACCATGTTGGGCCGGACGTCCTCATGCCAAGATAAAAGATTTGAGCAGGTATGAGAAGTACAATCAAAGCTAGTACAGGTTTTGGTTGTGCGATGGCTCATCTAAGGGTAGGGGCCTACTGGAGAGTTGTATGAAGGGTTGAGATAGGAGGTAAGATTGCGCTTGTAAAAAGAACACTACACAGTATGCTTTGTGCTGACATTCACACCAGTCAATCTGAACGCTGCACTTGTTACACACTCTGTGCTTAGTTAGCGTGTGCATGCAGTTATAAAATATTCAAATTGATCTATTGTAGATAATTTCAGGACATATTTGAACATATGTTACAGCTGCAGTTTAATACATGGTGGGTCAGAAAATGTATTTGTTTATTCACTGACTCGGCTCAGAAAGTTTTGGAACCGATGCATTATGTTAGGATGCATGTCGCCTGTGTGTTGTGTGTGTCCTGCATGTTGTGTGTGTGGTGTGTGCCCTGTGTGTTGTGTGTGTCCTGCGTGTTGTGTGTGTGGTGTGTGCCCTGTGTGTTATGTGTGCCCTGTGTGTTATGTGTGTCCTGCGTGTTGTGTGTGATGTGTGCCCTGTGTGTTATGTGTGTCCTGCATGTTGTGTGTGCAGCGCGTCTTGTGTGTTGTGTGTGCCCTGTGTGTACGTAGTGCATTGTGATAAAGGCGTGCACAGGGCCCCGCCTATCTCACAAACAGCCCACAGCTTCTGCCCGGCACATCAACCTGACATTAATCTGATCAGACATTTTTAATAAAGTGAAGAGCTACAGCTGCAGATGACACATGTATACTTGGTGAAACTGTTCTATTGCAGTCCAACATAACAGTGAGTCAGCATTCATGTAAAAAACCATTTGGAAAAATTAAGCCATAATAGATTGTAGAATTGGGTCAGATAAAGTGAGACTGTAGGATTGGGTCAGATAAAATTAGATTGTAGGATTGGCTCAGGTAAAATTAGATTGTAGGATTGGCTCAGGTAAAAATAGATTGTGGGATTGGGTCAGAAGAAATTAGATTGTAGGATTGGGTCAGATAAAATTAGATTGTAGGATTGGCTCAGGAGAGATTAGATTGTGGGATTGGGTCAGAAAAAATTAGATTGTAGGATTGGGTCAAATAGGATTAGGATTGTAGGATTGGGTCAAATAAGATTAGATATTGTAGGATTGGATCAGAGGATCAAGTCGGATAAAATTAGATTATAGGATTGGGTCAGATAATATTAGATTGTAGGATTTCTTAGATAAAATTAGATACTGTGGGATTAGCCCAGATAAGATTAGATATTGTAGGATTGGGTCAGACAGTATTAGATTGTAGGATTGGGTCAGATAAAATTAGATTGTAGGATTGGCTCAGATAGGATTAGATATTGTATGATTGGCTCAGATAGGATTAAATATTGTATGATTGGCTCAGATAGGATTAGATTGTAGGACTGGGTCAGATAAAATTAGATATTGTAAGACTGGCTCAGATAAGATTAGATATTGTATGATTGGCTCAGATAGGATTAGATTGTAGGGTTGGCTCAGATAGGATTAGATATTGTATGATTGGCTCAGATAGGATTAGATATTGTATGATTGGCTCAGATAGGATTAGATTGTAGGATTGGCTCAGATAGGATTTGATTGTAGGACTGGGTCAGACTAGGTAGGTAGGATTGGGTCAGTTGCTGACAACAATGTATAAAATGCGCTCTTTCTGTGAGTCTGATGTCGGATAGCCTGAGAGGCAGAACGTCAGAGGACCACGCTTGGGCAACCCTCACACTGAGCAGGTTTTACTGCACATGACCTTTACCTGAGATGATCCAGAGACTGTTCTACAGCAAGCTGCAGTGCACTGGGATGGCCTGGCTAGGACTCTGATTTGGGGATTTGGTTATATGGGCCAAAAGTTTATTTTCTCTCTCTGTGACCTTGAGTCTATTTATTTTCTCCACTTCTTTTCCAGATTTGGAATGCCCATTTGCAACTGCTAGGATTGTAGTATCCCTAATGTCACTTGTGCATGGCACACACTAGCGGATGCATCCCCCTGCTGCTGTTTTATCACTGGAGGTCCCAGCCAGCCTTGCAGCTGCTGCAGCAGAGGGCTGGGCAGAGAGCCCATGTGATTGAGCAGAATGGGCCTCTGACGGGACGTGTGCTGGAGCAGGGTTCATCCCGAAAGCTGTGCCCTGCCCACCCCGGGGCACGCTGTAGCCCGTTAGGCATTGCGTCATGTGACGCACAGCCACAGCCCATGCTGATTCGCTCCGTATTCAATCCCAGCCACTCCCCAGGCAGTGCTAGTGAACGGCTAGTATTACTGCTGGATTTCCTTGTTCAAATCAAAATCAAGTCAAAATGCATTTACATCGCATCGGACTGGCAGCCCATCCAGGGTGTATTCCTGCCTCTTTCCCACTGTATGCTAGGATAGGTTCCAGCCCCCCCCACCCCCAAATTCTACCAGTTGATAGGCAATCTCTGGCAAAACAGAGACAGAGACAACCAATCAACTATTAGCTAGAAAGAAAACCTTGGGCTGGATTTCAGTAACGCTGTCGCGGGGTGAATCACTGCTCTCTATATGAAAGCGCTAAGAGAGTGCACCACTTCTTATTCTTAGTACATTACAACTTGTTCCTGTAAATTTTCCTATTCATTTAAGCCACTTAAAGAAATTAGGAAATCAAACCGTTATTCAGCAATATTAAGTGCGTTGTTCAGCAACAAGTA
The DNA here is from genome assembly GCF_018555375.3 of Anguilla rostrata. Classification (NCBI taxonomy): domain Eukaryota; kingdom Metazoa; phylum Chordata; class Actinopteri; order Anguilliformes; family Anguillidae; genus Anguilla; species Anguilla rostrata. The sequence continues at coordinate 10,168,508 of NC_057944.1, forward strand.
ATAGAACAGCTTTTGAGACAGCTCACTTTTTTTACCCTGGCAAAAAACTGCGATAAAACAGTTACACAATTACACAAATAATTTCTTGGAGATCAAACAATAATCTTTTTTTAATATATGGCCAATTTTAAACCAGACAAGCAGTAAGTCCTGAGGACGGGGAACAGGGAAACACAGCCCAGACACAAGGTCGGGATTTCCCCTCCATCCTGCAATGAGTAATACATTTCTCTCACTTACTCAAAATGGCTGCTGAATTTTGCCTCCGAAAACCACAGCTTGTTCCCAGGTGGAGGCGGCCAGCCGTTCAGCAACGACGTGATGAATCAAAATCACGCAGGGTCCAGGACCAGCAGGTTCATCAGAGATGCTCCTTTCCTGGCAACCTTAAGCAGGCCAACTTCTCTCCACCGACCGCTACGGCTCACACCGCGGCTGAAGTCCACTTCCTTGTGCCAAGGTTAACAAATTAACTTCCCAATGCGCAAGCGGAGAGCAGTATCAGTGAGGGCGATTTCCCTGGTGCACTTCACACCTGCTTTGCATGGGTTTCCATATGATGTCACAAACCTTTGGGGGGGGCGGGGCCATCAGCCACAGGAGCCGTGTGGGGCCGCTGGGAGCGATGGACCGGCCAGGGAGCGGCGACCTGTGACCTTTTGGCCGCCCCGCTGATTTCCACTCCAGTGGGTGTTCACGCGGAAACGGAATCGACCGGGTTCGCGCAGGGCGTTCGCGCTGAAACGGATCGACCGGGTTCTGCACGCTTATTTCAGGAGTCTCAGAAACCACCCTTCCTCATCCTCCCCTGAAATTCCTGGACCGGGGGTGAAAAGACCAGCGTTGGGTTTTCCAAAGCGCAGAGGGTACTTCGGTCTTTTTCGTTTCGACGGATATCGACGGTGAAACGTTTCTTAGGCAATCAGTGTTTTCCAAACAAGAGCCTTCTGACTTATCAAGTATCAGATCACCTCCCCCCACCCCCCACCCCCAAAGACCTGGGACAGCGGTGTCCATTATAGCCACAGCCTTCTGATATTCAACTGCGTCGTTCTTTAAATAAACACAAAATCCTTCGAAAATCGATCATGACACATGACACCCCACACACAGACCTCCTCCTATGTCACTCAAATCTTTATTAGTGATTTTACTTCTTTTTCTTTTTTTTTTTGCAAACGAGCAGTTATTTAGACTCATTCTGACCCATTTTACAGTGCTAGAAGTGCACGGTTAGAATGGAAGTTAACCTTTACAGAAGAGCACAAAGTTGAGTTGAACATAGGCCAGAGCACAGTTTTATGAGAATGAAGTTTTTTTTTTTTTTTTTGGAGACAGTCCTGAGAGGTCCCATTAAAAAAATCTTTTTTTAGGCATTTCACATTTTTTCTTTTTTCAGTCATCAGAGTTCTTGGATTATTACAGGATAGTATGTGATATTTCAGAATGTATGGTTTTTTCTTAAATGTCAAAATTATATGATATATGGCAAAACATATCCATTATTGTCGTTTTCAGACATGCAATTGAATGCATAAATATTTTCTTTATATATATAATTTTACAATCTATTCACATGTGAATATTAGCATATGTGAAACTGTCAATAATTGATATTTTTTTTATATATGCAGTATACTTTGATGTGTTTAGATGACCATACATTGGATGTCGTATGTTTTCATTTTGGAAAAGTGCAGGGTAACAATCACAGAAGCGCGCCGAGCAGTAGCACACACAAAAAAATACAATATATTTCACAGCCAGCCTGGAAGAACAGGCTAGCTGGATGAGGTTGGATCAGAGATAAGGTACCAAACAATTTCAATCTAATTCAAACCGCAGTACAAAACCTGGCACATTGACATTCACATGTTTTCGAACTGTTATGGGCTCCTTAAAGCATCTTTCCAACAGTGTGTTTCCGGTGAGTTGCGTTACGTGAACAAATTTAGTTTGTGTTAATTAAATTTGTCATTTTAAATCAAGCTCTGGGTGTCTCTAAAGCAATGGCTAGTATCTACAAAATCTTTGCAGTACATTGTGAAAGACATATTAAATGCACATCAAAGTGTATGTATATTCAAGCATGTATCTGTTCAACTGTTTTCACTTCAGGTCTTAAATTGTTTTTAAAAATTCTAGAAAAGACACTTTAAGCAGTGGTTAACACTTCCCTATGATTCTATATTAACAGTTACGAAAAAACACACATCCTCTACTCCTCTACAGAGTAAAAAATAAAAGTCAGATAATTGCTGAATTGAGGGGAGCCCCCTGGTGGCAGGGAGGCAGAGGTGCAGAGAGACGATGCGTTTGGCAGGGGGCACACTGTTCAGCCAGATGGTGGATGGTTACTAGTGGGCAGTGCCCATGGGCGAGGTCTTGGGAAAGGGTCCGGAAGCACTTCATTGGAGGGGCAGGAGGGGGCGGAGGGGGTTCGCCTAGCTGGAAAACAAAAGACAGCACAATGACTGAGCCTGGCACCGCGCTGAGGTCACAGGCAGAGAAAGGAACACAAGATGGCCCCCAGCGATCTGTTTTCGGAGTCTCGCTGCACCGCCAGTGCCCACTTGCTGCGTTTCCACGGAGAACAGCCTGATCTGATCCGACTGGCCGCTGATCCAGACCCGAGCGGGACCAGAGGCTCCCCTCCCTCTCCCACCCTTAACTCACAGGCTTGTTGGACACCACAGTCAGCCACGCAGGGCCCAGACACAACTCAGGAAGCGACAGCTCTGAATCAGCGCTTATCCCCTTCCAGTTATCCGAGGGAACGCGCAAGAGAAGACTCGGAAATTCTATACATAACTCAAAATATGAGGCAGTTTAAATGATCATTTCCAATGACAACCCTAATTTATATCTACAGCTATTGATGGGCTAAATGAACAGTGGTGGTATCAACCAATAAGACCAAAACCAACCCTATATCAGATTTCAAATTAAATGCTTACTAGATATTACTCATAATATTTTGTATTAACCTTAATTATATTATTAAACAGCATATTGCAAAAAACAATAGAACTCCCAGGGTCACCTTGACAGAAATAATGTGAAAAAGAGGAATACGGGGGACTGTTTTTAATCAAGCACCCGTCAGCCTTTGTTTGACTGAAAGCAAACCGTGCAGCATGTCAATCAGTCGTTTAGGTCTCTGCAAACCAAGCAGGTCTGAATCTCGCAGAGTAAAATACTGTGAGATCCTTCGTATGGATAATAAACATGTTTAAAATTAAAATATAATGCACTATTTTAATACAAAATATAATAAACATGCATGGAATCGCAACCAGCTGATTCACTGTTGAAATGAAATTATGGCTGGTTTTAATATTTATTCCCACACAAAATTTTCCTTATTAATTAAACTGAATTCAGTATCACTATGATACTCTATAGCTGTATAATCCTGTAGCACCACCTTGTGGTTGTGCAATATAGTGTTAAAAAACACCATTACCTTGAAAGTGTGTGAAGAGGCAAAAATCCTGCCAGGTAGACTACTCATCTTCTTCATCCTGTGGAAATGAAAGAACCAGTTATCACCATATCAATCTCATCAAACAAGTGGAGGAAGAGACATATTAGGATGATGATGAGATGATGTTTTGGTACTCGTAAATATCAAGACATCTCTGCTGAAAAGCGAAGTTCATTCCCAATTTGCAATGCTCCTTTTGAAAATGTTGGTTCCACAAAGGTTACACAAAATTCACACGAAGGAAAAAACGATAATACCTACTAAAAGCATATGACAACACCTAAGCCAAATTCAAGACTGGAGAAAAAATGTGTTTCATTCAGATCACTGGGATAGGCGGAGCATGCTCGTGGGGATTTATTAAGGAGGAACGGGGGGGGGGGGACTTTCGGCAGGAGAAGCCAATAAGGAGAATATTCGGCAGGCTAAAGGCCACTTGGATCCCGTGCCCACCAACTGCCGCTTTCCAAACATTCAACCTTCAGGTACACAGGATAACAACAGGTGGGTGTGATTTGGCGGCTACCTCTGCATCTGCTCCCTCCTCTTCTTCCTCCTAGGAGGAGTTTGAGAGCGAGAAAGAGAGAGAAAGATTGAGAGAGAGAGAGAGAGAGAGAGAGAGCGATTTTGGCATCAGAGTCGTAGGCATCAGTGTGAGGGAAAGTGTGGAGTTCGGATGAAACAGGCAGAAATAGAGTAGGGATTAAAATGGCTAGAAACAGAAAGAGCTGCCGCACCAGAAGGCAGAAATGGGGGTGGGGGGGACGGGGACCAGGGTGGGCGGGGGTGCAGTCAGTGTGGAAGGTGTCAGATGGAGGCTCTGCCCTCTCCATTGAACAGACTAACTTCTGTACTGGGGCACACAAGGCCCCCCATGTCATTTGGGGGGGGGGGGCAGACCCCAGCAGTGTCAGGGGCCACTGTGATCCAAACGCGGCAGGGACAGACCACTAGGGAACACTGGGCCTGGTCCCTCTCCTAGCCCCACCAATTGATCATATTTAGTTTCAAATGGGCCCTTCTGCACTAGAACTGCTAAAATGGGCTCTGTACCAACCTACAGAGAGGAGCTCCCTAACGGTGTCACCCCATGGGGCACTTACAGGCCAGGTTCCTCAGCTTAGCTTGTTTGACACAGAGGGATTTTGGGTAATGGCACAACAGGAAGTAAGGACACTCTGGGACACCAAACGATAAAAAACCCAAAACGGGCCCACACTCCCACGGCAGACAGAAGGGGAAAAAGAAGTATGCCAACACATGCCATCCCAGCAACCAAAAAAACATCACTCCGGTGTCAGACATGGCCCAAATCGTTTGTTACTTCCTGCAAACGCGGATAACCAGGAGGCTCCTGTGCTTGTGTTTACAATGACCTCTTACGGTTCCGCCACACACAAGTTAGCACGTTGCGCCATTCACCATATAAACACACAAGAAAAAACCCTGTTATGCTCGTTTTATAACAACCACATCACAACACCCCACAGGTAGGAGATACTAGGGGGCTAAAACAGATGGCAGTAAAAAAAATTAAAAAATAAGAACAGATTCACAAATCCACACCACGCCGCTCATGTGGTTTTGATTGGTAAAAACCACATGTTCCCGCCAGGGAACCAGGTACACTCAACCGATCACACCATGCTACGGTTGGCAGGATGGGGAGCTACAAGACCAGTATACCTCAGTTACTGGGGCCTCCTCTTCTTCCTACAGGAGTTGGGAGGATATCAGTGTTTTTGTTCAAACGAACGGTCCGAAAAAGGAACGACAGGAACACAACGCTCGTTTCAGACTGCACGCCTACCAGGTTACGATGCAGCACGAGATGGAGGGGCAGGTTAAGGGGTTTGCACTTTTGTGAAGGGTCATGCACTAGACCACTAGAAAACTACATGGGTGGGATGGGGTGGGGGGTACGAGTCATGCGGTCCAGAAAAGAGGGGGCGTTAGGCTGAAATGGACACAGGACGTCGCCAATGGCGGCCACACTAAAACAGGAAGCTACCTCACTCTGCGGCTCCTCTGGCTCCTGGGACAGGGGAGAGAATGAGCACAGATCACCATGGAGACCAGGTGGTGAAATGGGGGTGGGGGAGTTGGAATAATGCAGAGCAAAACAAAGTGCAAAGCACAACAGTTCCAGTAAGATCCATCCAATACCTGCACATCCATGTTCATTTTCATAACACCCAACTGTAGGGGCAACAATCAGTGTGGTTCAGGCACAAACAGTGCCTTCCTCTGAGGTTTGAACCCGCATCTCGGCTGACAGATCTGTGCCCCGCCCCCCAATGACATCACGCCAGCATGTGCGGGTTGACAGCTGCGGCTGGAGGACTGATTCCTGATCAGGCGTTTTGGTTGGCTACCCAGTGCACGGCGTACCCTTTTGGGCGTAGCCCCGGGACACTCGGCAGAGAGCCGGTGCAGTAAAACGAGGACACCCCGTGCCAGTGGGGCGGGACTCCAACGGGTTCACGTGGGGCCACGCCCACATCACCTGCACCAGGTAACACTGAGCCGTAATGTCTGACCCGCCGTAAAAAAAACGCAATGACTGGAGGAGGGGGCAGAGAAACAGAGAGAGAGAGAAGGGCTGTGGAGACGGAGGAAAAAGAAGGGGGGATAGAGAAGCAGGAAGGACAGAAAAGTAAACAAGAGGATCTATCTACCTCAAGCTCTCGCAGTTCTTCTTCGTCCTGGAAAGAAGAACAGAGTCAACAGCAGCGGGCGAAGCGGAGGGGCAGGAGGAGCATATATTTGGGGAATGTCGCATTTGGGGAAGTTGCGCTTGGGGAAAGTCGTTTTGGGGGAAAGTCGCTTTTGGGGAAAGTCGCGTTTGGGGAATGTCGTATTGGGGAAAACTGCATTTGGGGAAAGTCACATTTGGGGCAGGTTGTGTTTGGGGAAGGTCGTGTTCGGGAAATGTCGCGTTTCAGGAAAGCTGCGTTTGGGGAAAGTGGCATTTGGGGAATGTTACGTTCGGGTAAAGTCATATTTCAGGGAAAGTCGCGTTAGGGGGAGTGTCTCGTTTGGGGAATGTCGCGTTTGGGGAAAGTCACGTTGGGGGAAAACTGCGTTTGATGAATGTTGCGTTTGTGGAAAGCTGCGTTTGATGAATGTTACGTTTGGGGAAAGTCGCGTTTGGAGAATGTTACATTCGGGGAAAGTCGCGTTTGGAGAATGTTAAATTCGGGGAAAGTCGCGTTTGGGGAAAGTTACATTCGGAGAAAGTTGCATTTGGGGCAAGTCACGTTTGGGGAATGTTACATTCGGGGAAAGTTACGTTTGGGGAATTTTGCGCATGGAAAAAGTTGCGTATGGGGAAAGTTGGGAGTTTAAGGAAGGGAGGCAAGTGCAGAGGGAAATGGAAGAAGAAAGTTAAAAAGGAAAGAGAGATGGAGTGAGTATGGGCTGGAGGAAGGAAAGACCGCGTGCAGTCCAGGCCCTCTGGGTACAGAGACACAGAGTCCTTCCCAGAAACTACTGCAAAAACACACAGCGGCTAGGAGAAAATCAGAGATGGAGGGGTAAGATCACTGAAATCACTGTGTGAATTCACTGAAATCACAAGGTGAGTTCACAGAATTCACACAGCGAGGTTACCTCAGAGATTATCAAATCCTCTTCCTCCTGGAAAAACCACATAAAGAGACGTATGCTGAGGGCGAGGTCCTTCTCAGCTTACAAGTCTCAAGCAAACACGCCTCCAGGTCACTCCGTTTTAATTAGTGTTTATGCCACCCATTTTCGGAGATAACAGGCCCCATTCATAAAGCTTTGGAGCCTCCGTCAGCAAGCCCCCTGTCCCAGAGGGACTGTGGCAACAGGAGGGAATCCTCATCTCCTGCCAAAACTATGATCTCTCTTTACAGAAGCAGGTAGCAAAACACACGTGACCTGAATGTGTGTTTAGCAGACCTGGGTCACATACGCATTTGTTTTGGATTCAAATAATTTTCTATGCTCTATTGATCTTGCCTGGTGTAATTGAGCCTGCCAATATGAACAGAAGGCAGAGTATTTCATCGGTTCCAATACACCAGAAATCATAGAAAAGTATTTGAATCCAAAACAAATACATATTTGACCCAGGTCTGGTATTTAGGAATAACCATAAAACATTAGTACTAGCACACAAAGAGTAAATGCTTTTCATAATCTCTCCCCGCATCACTCAGAAGAAATGCATCGGTTTTCATGAATTCACCACGTCAAATGCAAGACCACACAAAATGTCAAAGCAAATAGACACATTTTTCCAACATCTTTCCATTTTGTGTTCAAGTATTCGATTTTCCGAACAAAAAAAAACAGCATCACTCACAAAAACCTTACAGGAAACAGAAGTAGAGAAATCACAATGCAAGTCACCCATTCACAAACAGTTGCTTCCATAAATGAACACAATAAACACATTTTTCATTTTCATCTTAAATCCACTCGCATCACTGCACCAAGAGCCCTCAACCCCGGTCCTGGAGAGCCACAAGGTACGCTGGATTTTTGTTTTTCCACCTTGAAACTGGCAACCAATTCAGCCAAGGAACCAAGTGAGGTAATGAGCTAATTAAGTGCCAAGTAAGGACATAAAGCAGCAGGCCTTGCAGCTCTGAGGGGGGAGAGAGTTTGGGGAACCCTTCTCAAAACTGCAAACCTGGGACAAAGAGGGGGCGGGGGCGGGGGCGGGGGGGGGGGTGGTTAGTGCAGGAAACATTCCTCATTCTCTGAGGACACCTGACACAAGCATGACATACGAGGGGGTTGGGGGTGCAGGCAGGCTTCTCAACCAGGCACTTTCACACAAAGAGAAAGAATGAAGAGTGGTCCACAGCAGCATGAAAACAAACCATTTAAACTGGGTATACCTCAGAACCGGCCTGATCCTCCTCCTAAAACAGCGAAATCAACGATCAGCTGCAGCTCTTATTGCACAGTTTAACTTGTTTAACTTTAACAGTTTGAATTTATACCTGAAGTCCAATCATTCAAATACTATTTCTGCATTATGTATTTTTGAATTCATTCACATAACTCTTACCTCACACATTCCGCATGCTACTGAGTCAGCTGTATTTATATTTACAGTATGTTGTGTATGTTGCTCAATCACAACCACCCCTGGGATCTGAACCCATAACCTGTCTAGCTCATTTTTTTAAATTCCAAATCATTCTAGTCTGATCTGTCCTTTTATTTATTTGAAACTGGCTTCCCATATTTTAAATGGAGAGTCATATTTTAAATCTAAGGATGAGGACACTCCTGAAAGCTTGTAGTCAGCTATCAGTTTACTTCACTCTGCAAACGACTGGCTGAACAGCAGTTTCAGCTGGTACAAGCAGACTGCAGGTGCCCAGTTCACCAGAGGAGGCGCTGTTGGGTGACGCACAGGGAATACTTCTGCTTCCCATGGCAACAGAAGGCTGGTGCTACAGTCAGATACAGCACTCCAGAGACCCTGCTATATGCTTGTCTTTCCTCAATCTGATATTGTTGTGTATCTAAACCCCCGTAAGACACAAATCATAATTAAAATCAATCTACCTCAGAAACTGGCTGCTCATCTTCCTCCTAAAACAACAGATATCAACGATTAGTATGTTATCTTCTGTCAAATGTGCAGCGAATTGATGCATTCTGGAAAAGGAGATCTCACTCAACTTCTTGACAGACATTTTTGATATTACCTTAATAATGTTTTATAGAAAGTTTTACAGAACTAAATGCATTACAATATTTCAATCATGTCATACATATAGTGATATATTTATGAATAAATATATTAATTATTTATATTTACTGTTTTTACATTTTACTAAGCCTCAAACCCCAACATAAGAGTGCGGAACTACATAGTTTATTTCCTTTGTCCTCCATCACAACGTTTTTGAATTGAACAGATTAACCCTGCTTACTGTTAAACAGACCTAGACATTTTATTCTTCTTCTTATTACTATTATTATTATTATTATCATTTAAAATGAACAGATTAACCCTGCTCACTGTTAAACAGAACTGAACATTTTCATCTTCTTCTTCTTCTTATTATTATTATTATTATTATTATTACTATTATTATTATCCCTTTATCCTTTATATTTGATTGGCAATAATCAGCCTCTGTTGCTCCTGTTATACTTGTGGATTCCACTGTAGTGTCCTGAGGGGCAGTAAGGGCATTAGCGATTAGTAACAGTTCAGCCCCTGACTGCGCAGTATGCACAGGGGGGAGGAGCATGCACAGCACAGGGCTATAGCAGTGAGGTGTATTCAGCGGGGGGGGGGGTGGTGGGATTTATGATCATGTTTACCTATGTTTACCAGGGAGGGGAGGGGGAGGGGGGGAGGGCAGTCGGGATAGTCGAACACGTGGTTGTCGCCAGAGGTGAAATGGCGGGTAAAGAAATTGCAGCACAGCACTCTACCTGGGCCTCTTGCTCTTCTACATCCTCCTCTTCCTCTCCTTCCTGTCCAGGATGGAAAAAAACTGTTAGAAATGCAGGTGTAACTCATTTAATCTTCATGAACACTAATTATGTTATGATACTATGAATAATAGTAATAATTATTATTGCAATTGCAGTACTATTAGGATTACTGTGGTGTAATGTTTTTATTATTTTTTATTATTTTATTTTAGTATTTTAACTGCGTTTAAGTAAAACAAGTTAAATATTATGCTTGTGTGTTTAACTTAGGCACAATTAGCATTTAATGAGCACATTAGCTCATCATCCTCCTGAATATTTTTGAATTTGACATCAAATTTCAGGATTTCAAATGTGTTTAATATTATTCCTGTGTGTTCAATATGTGAATAAGTTGCATTGAAATGACAGCTATATTGACTACTGAGTAGTTTGCATGAAGACCCCATGTGCTGGAGGGATCCAGGAATGGTTGGCAAAGGGTGGCATTACTGAAGACAACTGCCTTACCTCTCCCTCTTCCTCGCCAGCTTCCTTCCTCTGCAAAAGACAAGACAAACGGTCAGAGCCTAAACCAGGCTTTGCACATGAAAAATTCACAGGGCGCTAGACAAACATCTTCTCACACAGGTGACCAGGACCATGAAAGGAAGCAACATCACCCACAGGTCAGCCAAGTTCAGTCACAATCTATCTGGATGACCTCGCCAAAAGAAAAAAAAAAAAACAGTGGTACAACATAGGAATACAGAACGCAACGTCAACACACTGACCAAAAGGAAACCATGGTTTCATGACCAGGGCATGCTGGGGTCAGCATTTTTAAACCACTCTGAAATGACATCACAGCTACACAACAAACCAAGGGGGAGGTGATTAAATGTCCCAAATAACTGCATGTTCAAATGGACATGACCAGGGCTGCATGGTGTTAGTCACAGGAGATGGAGACAGTCATGTTTTTTTAGGGAAATAATGTTGAGGAGGTGGAGGTGGAGGTGGAGGGAGGCGGCACATTAAAGGGATGAAGAACAAGGTTGCAAGTGGACACGGATTTCAAACGCATCCATTGGGGCGGAATTACAGTCTCCTCTTCGGCTTCCTCTGCGTCTTCCTCCAACTCTGCGCCGTCCGCCAACTCCGCGTCTTCCTCCTCCTCTCCCGCCACCTCCTCCCCTCCTTCCTCCGCGGCTTCCTCTCCAGCTAGCTCCTCAGACTCGCCATTCTCCACCCCGTTACACTCCTCCTGCTTCGGGAGGAAACGTGAAAATGGCTGCCTTCAAAAGCGATAGAAATGCAGCCGCGCGCTCATCGGCACATTGCACACGAAGGAGGACGAAAGCCACCATCACCTCAGCCGGCCCTCAAACACCGTGGAGCATCAGCTTCCACTCAACAAACACCGTGGAGCATCCAGCTTCCACTCAACAAACACCGTGGAGCATCCAGCTTCCACTCAACAAACACCGTGGAGCATTCAGCTTCCACTCAACAAAACGTGAGCATTCAGCTTCCACTCAACAAACACCGTGGAGCATTCAGCTTCCACTCAACAAACACCGTGGAGCATTCAGCTTCCACTCAACAAACACCGTGGAGCATTCAGCTTCCACTCAACAAACACCGTGGAGCATTCAGCTTCCACTCAACAAACACGTGGAGCATTCAGCTTCCACTCAACAAACACGTGGAGCATTCAGCTTCCACTCAACAAACACCGTGGAGCATTCAGCTTCCACTCAACAAACACCGTGGAGCATTCAGCTTCCACTCAACAAACACCGTGGAGCATTCAGCTTCCACTCAACAAACACCGTGGAGCATTCAGCTTCCACTCAACAAACACCGTGGAGCATCAGCTTCCACTCAACAAACACGTGGAGCATTCAGCTTCCACTCAACAAACACGTGGAGCATTCAGCTTCCACTCAACAAACACCGTGGAGCATTCAGCTTCCACTCAACAAACATGTGTGGACAGAGAAAATCCCACACGGGGCCCTTTTAACATCCAATAAACCGGCTGCGGTCACTGTGACCGCAAAGACAGGGCGAGAGGCCAAACCGATCTCTGACCGGTTCATCTGCTAAAGGCCGTTTGCCAACGACCGACAGGTTCCACGTGCAGAACTGGGGGGGGACACTGCCCCGGGCTATATGGGCTACACTGGCTAGTGCAGCGGACCGGGCCCCGTTCCCAAAGCGGGCTCGCTGGGTGCCTACAGACTGCCCTGTCTGCCTTGGGCTCGGCCAAAGCCATAAATACACGCATGGACAGGAATGCGGAGATCTTTTCCCATATATTTTCAAAACACAGAAAAGCCTTTGGTTCTCAAGACCGCTCGTGCATGAGCACGTGGTCTCAAAGGTCATTAGAGGTGACAGGGCCGGGTGCTCCACGCATAATCATATCCAGAAATTTGCCAGTGGTTTCTGGGTAAGGTCTTAAGTCTCCAGCATTGCTACTGCTGATTCCAGGACTGCTGTCAGCGACAGCTGTTTTAGCGGGTGACTTTTGTTAATAAGGTCACTGCAGCAAGAAGACACAAAATAGTTTCGTGTTATAAATTTGCAGAGTCAATTAAAACATAAAGAGTAGGCATGTAGGCAACTGATGTTTCTTTGGACGCAGACCACTGGTCAATTTTCAACACTTATACAGTAGCTTTGATGCTTGCAAGCTAGTTTAGGTGTGCATCAGCACAGGGTAATACAGTGCTCCAGACATTTTTCACACTATATCATGACAGCCGTCAACCAGCTAGCACTGCTGTTGTGGTGTCACAACAAAAATTTATCTTTTGCAATATTTATCTGCAGGCAGGCAATAATGCTCTGAAAGACTGACTGACGGTCAGAAAGTGAAGCGATTAAAAAATAATTTCAGATTTATTAGGAATACCCCGACATCCCTCCATTTACACCAGTGGGGGTATGCATACTCCACGTTGGGACTTATTGCTCAAAAGTAATGAGAGGAACCTGGAGTTATCACCATTTGACAACCATACATTGAAAAACGGACTAAGCAATAGCTTGTTTCTTTAACAAAGTTAAAAAAACTGAAAATAAACAGAGCAATGGATTTGTGCTTCTGAAAAGTCACGGGTCGCGCAGAAGTCACCTACGCGCCCCTTACAGGTGCGCGTGGAATTGAATGTGGCGTTCCCCGCGTTCACGTACAGTTTTAGCAACCAGCCCGCAGGTTTAAAAACGTGGATTGCCACACAGGCCCACGCCATGTGATCTGAAGCACGTAACCGAGGAAACAGGTGCCGGACGGTTCGGCCAAATGAACTCTCGGCCAACCCATAATGACCTTCGAGCAACTCCGGCGGGACGGGAGACGAGACGTCTTTTGGAACGGCCGTGAAAATGGCACAGGAGCACCAGGGCCAAAATGGCCGCCGCGTTTTGGCAGTAATAATACGTCCTGGCGTCAATATCGGCTTTAACTGACGCTGAACATTCAATCTCAATCGGAACGCCTCAATGAAAGACAGCACTGTGCATTTCCACAATCTGCATCATTTTCCCCCTTCCCCCACTGTTTTGTTTGGGTTTTTTTTTTTTTTAACTCAGCACCTGTAAAAAAGATCCACTGTTCCATCAGTCAACTTTGCTGCAAAATACATTTAGCCATACAACAGGAAGAGCTATACACCACAAGGTCAATGCACAGTTTGAAACTGTAAAAAAAAACGACATGCTTTATTCAAATTTAAAAAACCAAAAAAAAAAATACTTACCCCTGGATGTGACAATAAATAAAAAAGCATAATGAAATACACACTCATCAAGGCATGTGCATGTCCGTGTTATGGGAAGACAACACTGGAATTCACAAATTCACGCTGAACCAGAAAAGACCAAGCAAATAGTCACAGAGAAACCAAACCAGATGGAAAAAGACCATGCGATGGAAAGGGTGTTAGTAAACCTTCTGAAACACGGGCGACTGTGCACCGCTCAGGGAACATGGCAGGGAGGGACGGAACAGGAGAGATGGAAAAAATGAAACGGAGAGGAAAAGAGAGGGAGAATGTGAGAGGACGTTAGAAGGGGGATATTACTGGCGTGTCCTCCGGCTCCTGGTCTGGATCCGTCCCATTCTGAAGGGGGACCTGTTCGGCCTGCAGGGCCTCCTGCACCGAGAGAATCAGCAACTTTAACTTCCACTGCCCGACAGGCGCCGGACCAGGCAGCAGACGCGCCCGGGGCGAACTCAGAGACATCGCCCGCGGCGGCCTCCGCTCGTCACCACGGAAACTCCACAATTCAGGGCAGCTTCATTACCCCTGTACACTACTCACAGGCTCTGCTTTCAGTTACATATGATGTCCGTTTCCCCTAAAGATGAGGCTCTGCAATAGTTTCATATATTTTTACTATTATTTACTATAATTTTTGTATTTTTACTCTCTGCAGCTGAGGCATTCTGTGCATTCTGTCAATGCACATACCTGCAACCTAGCATTTATATTACCCACAGGCCACACACAGTACTACAGGAGAGCCAGAGACTATTTTACACTCGACAGGCCACACAGTGTAACAGGAGAGATTTCACCAATCAAAGAAGAGGCATCTCTCTAACTGACAAAAACTGATGTTGTGTGGGTGCCGGACACATCGGAGGGAGGAGCTAAAAGTAGCAGTCAACAGCAGAACCCGGCCAATCACAGACCAGCCTACCTGGCGGTAGACAGCTAACTGCATCAGGCCACTGTGGACTCCTGGCCACAGGTGGCTAGTATCCTAGCCAAAACTGGAACCTTGTGACTGCAGGGCCCAGTCTGAGCGTGCGGCCAGAGGATTTACTAAAACTGAGCCAATCGAGAGCATCGTCTGATGCCTAGTCTTGATGACTTCAGGCAATCAATGTCAAAACTAATATGCAGTTAAAACACTGTTAATATCCACTGATATTTAGCATCTACAATTACACAAGACAATCACCAAGGCTGGTGTGGTATTATACATCTTAAACATGTTATTTACACATTTCCCAATGACAAAACATGTGGCATTAACTCTATGTGAGTGGATATTTTGTGTGTGTGTTGGTTTGCATTTCCTTTGTTTGAATTTTTACCTTGCCTTTTGCTTTTGCTACTTTGCTTTTTGTCTTTGGGAATTTTCAGACTGCATGGCAAAAACATAAACCTTTGTGAAGAAAAGGGCAAATAGAAGAACTAACCTTTGACCCAGGTGGAGGTGGTAGACCCAGGAAGGCATAGACCTGATTGTCCTCCTTGGCATCAAAGAATGTTTCGTAGTCCTGTAATTTAAAAACAAGAGGATTATATAGGACAATACACTGTGTCATTTTATTCTTTGTCATCTCTTCAAGGTGTAGCCTTCACTCAAGACCACACCAAGGCCTCCATTGTACAGAAAAATACAACTCTACCATCCCATAAGGCCATCTAAAACTGCCTACGCTAAATGTATAAAATACATCCAAACCATAGGTTGAAAATTGTTCTGACTGCGCTCAGTAAACATGGAAACACTTGCCTAATATGGATAAAAATGGACTTAACGTTTACCCGTCACCAAGCCCAATTAAACCCAAGGGTTTATTTTACAGTAACAAATGCTTAGTTTTCCTCTGCTTTACTTGGCAGGCTGACAGAATTTAAATTCAGAAATTGCTTCAAACTGCAACTGCTGGACCGCAACACACACTGCAACCGTGAGGATTATCTGTTCGTTTTATGCATACTTCTGTACAGTTCTGTTTTGTACAGATAATGTTGTTCTGGCCTCAGCAGTATTTGCCCCTTCCTGATTTCCTCTATTATCGCATCTTTGTCACATTGTGTGGCTTTAGATCTTTAGACAAAATATAATATTAGACAAAGGGAACCCGAGTAATTAAAATTTTAAATTATTATTTTGTTTATTTAATGCAAAAAATGATCAAACACCCATATCACTCGTGTGAAAAAGTAACTGACCCCTTCGACTGAACTGGTTGCACCACCTTTAGCAGCAGTAACTCCAACCAAAGGCTACCTGTAATTTGATAACAATCTTTCTCAGTAGAGGAATTTTAGATCACTCTTTTTTGCAGAACTGCTTTAATTCAGACAAATTGGTAGGTTTTCGAGCATGAACTGTTCGTGTCTGGTCCTGCCACAGCATCTCTACTGGGTTCAAGTCAGGACCTTGACAAAGCCACTCCAAAACTTTAATTTTATTTCTTTTCAGCCATTCAAATGAGGACCTGCTTTTGTGTATTGGGTCACTGTCCTGCTGGTACAAAGCTAAATTCATGGATCCTTCATTAATGGTAAGTCATCCAGGTCCTGAGGCAGAAAAGTAGCCCCACACCATCACACTACCACAACGCTTGACTGCTGGTGTGATGTTCTTAAAGTGAAATGCTGTATTTGCTGATGTAACATCAGGCATACATATTTGTACCCATGTTATCCAAAAAGTTACACTTTCGACTCCTTTGTCTTTAGAACATTATTGTAAAAGGCTTGGGGATCATCCAGGTGCATTTTTTAAAAATGTGAGACAAGCATTGACGTTTATCTTACCACTCTCCCTTTTTTGCATAGTCTCTTATTGAGGAGTCATGAACACAGACTTTTGCCGAGGCTAAAGAGGCCTGTAGTTCATTGGATATTCTTCTGGGAACTTTTGTGACTTCCTGGATGAGTTGTTGTGCCCTCTGAGAAATTTTGGCAGGTCAGTCACTCCTGGGAAGACTCACCACTGTTCCAAGTGTTCTCCATTTGCAGATAATTGCTCTCACTGTGGTTTGGTGGAGTCCCAGAGCCTTAGAAATGGCTTTGTAACCCTTTCCAGATTGATATAATTCAACAAATTTTTCCCCATCTCCTTTGGAATTTTCTTTAATCGTGGTATAGTTTCCTCGCAGAAACTTTGTGGTGAATACTTCACTCTGATGGTAAGGTTCAATATCAGTGAGGTTTAGGTTCAACTGGGCTGGTTGCAATCAAGCCTGGCTATCAATTAAATTTGGTTAATTTGTTGATTGAGTAACCAGGGGGCAATTACTTTTTCACATGACTGATATGGGCATTTTTTAACTTTTTTCACTAAATAAATGTAATAATACTTTAAAACTCAGTAATGTCCCCTGTTGCCAGCTCGGGAGAGAGAAGGCTACCACAGTCCTCCTCTGAAACACGTGCTGCCCAGCCAGATGCTTCTTTTCACACCGCAGCCGCAAGCCACGCACGTGCAGAGCAGGGGCGGAGGAGACCCAATCACACGCAGACAGAGCTAGCCACGGGCACCCGGACAGCCAGCAAGAGTCGCTCCAGCAATTAACGCTGCTACATCTCTACCGACTACTGCTACGGGAGCGTAACTCAAATTTAACAAGTGAAAGCAGCGAAGGGGGCGTTCGCGGCGGCCGCTCTGCTCACACCGCAGTAGCCCTCCTCGTTGAAGATCTGCGGCGGGAGCGGAATGCCGTTGGTGGGCTTCTTCTCGCCGGGCACGTTCTCCCTCATCCACATGCGGTTCTCCTCGCTGCAGGCGATGTCCAGCGGCGTGTACTCGATCTTCAGAGCCTCCAGGAACCCCACCACATCCTGCTGCTTCTTCTTGATCTGGGGGGGTGAGGGGGGGGGAGGGGAGGCGGGAGGGGCACGTGAGAAAGACACTCTATACCAGGGGTCCCCCGACCCTGGTCCCGGAAAGAGCCACACCATCTGCTTTTTTTCGGCTATTCAAAACCACTCATTGAGACCCACGAAACCAGCAAGTGAGTTAGCAAGTGTGATCAACTACTATATCTGAGTAATTAAATGTCCAGTAGCAATTACACCCAAAAGACCCTGAGGACCCTTTCAGTGCGCCAGTCCAATGCTGACCAAACGAAGGCCTTAAGGTCTTCTTTATTTACCCACCTCATCAGCAAGCAGGACTGCCATCTTAAAAAGTTAGTAAAGAGTACTTGTATTTAATCATTTAGAACATCTTTGTTGATTCAGGCATGTTTCAATTAATTGTCCACGCGCTGTGTTGGTATTGCTTAAATGAGCATTTTTTCAAAATATACAGCATTGTACATTTGGCATTCACTGAAAATTAACACAAAAACATGCAGCAAGAATGCATGCATGCAAAGAAATAATCAATTAAGCAAAAAAGCAACAGTTAATTAACAAAGTTAATGACAAAGTGTTCTGTCGTTGGTTTGATGAGGCAACCAGCCTTAGAAAACTAGTCCAGTATCAAGTATAGCCTGAAATTTTAATCCGAGTAATGGGTTGCCACGCAACATTAAGTATACTTGTTTCTGACACTAAAACACTAATCTAGTCACTAATTTTTTAACAAGATGAGTATACACACTGGAGGGTAGTGATCATGTATTTCACCTATAGAATTACAAAACGAGCTAAAGTGTATAATATGCATGGCGTACTGCTTTCCTGAAACCCGTTTGTTGACAGCAAGTTGTTCTGAGAAATATAGTAGCATTTGCCAACTTTACACTCTATACGTGTTTTGCGCTGTTAGAACATATGTCACCATCAGCCCGTGTTAACCTCAATTATTACCTGTGATTAGTATTTCGAAATGGTGCAGAGGACGTTTAAAATATTCTGTAGTTATGCCGATCTCCATATAAACTACAGGTTAACCCAAAGAGGTTCTGGAAGGTTCTGCTGGTAAGGTGCCTGCGGCTCCTCAACAGAGTGCTGTCGCAGGTTTGGAATGTGATCTCAACCACGGGCCGGAGAGATATATAAGGAAACTCAAACACAACCCCGCTATGCTAACTCAGCTCGAGTCGTACAAATTACAGTAACCAACGCTGACGACGCATACTATAAATGTTCAAAAACATTATAACCTGTTTAAGAAATGTTGCTACTACAAATATCGAGTCTAATACTGAACCATTTATTATTGTTTAGAGTTTAACTGTCGCTTAAATAAATAGATCCAGCGTTGAACTTTACTGTTTGTAATTACATTTAAACATCATACATCTATTACAAAGTAGGCCTATTTGAGGGGAAGAGAACAGAGCCCGTTCATTTTGTAGATAGGTAAATCCAGAATTTCACCCGAACGGTGCAGTGTTCTAAGCCAACAACACAGCCTGCAAACAAAAAAGTTAAGATTGGAGGCTAGGTGTAATAGCGACTAACCCAAGCAAAGTTCATTTTATGGGGAAAAAATAACGAATTTTATATTTGCTTACCGCAGTAGATCCAGAGGAAGAAGCTAAATATACTTTAATAACCATTTTCAACTTTGTAAATTTTCTGAATGTGACTGAGGTTCTTAAAGACAGACTGTCTCCCCCGAAGAGAACACCGAGTGGGTCTCAGCGGACAGCGACCACACCATGCTGGCTATTTCCATCCAGAAACCTCCACTTCAAAGCGGGATTGGTGGGTTTGTTTTGGGAGTTCGGCAGGGAAAGGGTGATTGGCAACTTCTGCTGTCCGTCGTCCCGGATCAAGCGAAGTTAGTTTGTAGCTCTTGTAAAGTGCTTATATGGACTGAGATGACTGGTCAACAGACACAATCTTCTCCTGGCTGCTAAAGAAGACACATGTAGTTTAGGTAGTTAAACGTCTTGCGTTGATTAAAATGAATGCAAGCCAACCAAGACATCACATACGTGACTACGTTTGGCTAACTACTCGAAGTCAAGACGTTTATCGGCGACAAACCTTTGTTGCAACATATGAAGGACAATATTCTCACGTTTCTGTTAAGGGAAGGCGCCACTGGCGAAATGGGGGGAAATTCTTTTGTCCTATCAGAATGAAAGTGTTGCCTGTTAAGTATACACTAAAATACAAGACATATTCTATTCTGGTTTTTCTTTTTTTTTGATTGATAAGGTAAGCAAATTAGGTAGGCTATTACGTCCTTAAATATGCGCAAATTTTTGTATTATGCCAATCACGTTTTGGACGAAGTCAGTTGTTTTTCTTGTTGGTATTATTTATAAGTTAGTTATTTATTGATATTACTGTATTGCAATACTATCTTTTTGGAAATTTAATATAAGCAGTTCAAACATTAAATTGAAATGTGTTTGCTTGTCTCAGAAACTGTTTGAGATTGCTAAACACTAAATAAAATACTATCAAATACTTGTCAGGTTCATTGTGGGCAAAAATGTATTTCACAAACAGTGCAGTTACATGAAACGGCCACAAGATGTCAGGATAAGATAAAAAAATTAACTACATACTTATACATGGCTGGTACCATTGATATTAGCTCATGCTTGTTCAACTATATTCCGCTTGAAAAATGGATAAATCTGTATAATATGATTACATTGTGTACAGGGTATGAGATGAGTTTGAGTGGAATTTACTGAAAGCTTCAATCAAAAAACATCTATATATCGCAATATATTTGCCCAAATGATGATGGATACCAAATGTTGACACCTAAAATCAACAATAAATTTGTGTAGCAGCCCATGCAAATTTAATCTTAGCACAAAAATGATTAATTTTCCCATTCTATTACTTTGCAACTATTTTCTGGCAAAATTAAACTGTTGTGCCAGGGGGCCTACAGTTGCATCTGAGTCAGAGGGCCTACAGTAGCATCTGTGTCAGAGGGCCTACAGTTGCATCTGAGCCAGGGGGCCTACAGTAGCATCTGAGTCAGAGGGCCTACAGTAGCATCTGTGCCAGAGGGCCTACAGTAGCATCTGAGCCAGATGGCCTACAGTAGCATCTGAGTCAGAGGGCCTACAGTAGCATCTGAGTCAGAGGGCCTACAGTAGCATCTGAGCCAGGTGGCCTACAGTAGCATCTGAGTCAGAGGGCCTACAGTAGCATCTGTGCCAGATGGCCTACAGTTGCATCTGAGCCAGGGGGCCTACAGTAGCATCTGAGTCAGAGGGCCTACAGTAGCATCTGTGTCAGAGGGCCTACAGTAGCATATGAGTCAGAGGGCCTACAGTAGCATCTGAGTCAGAGGGCCTACAGTAGTATATGTGTCAGAGGGCCTACAGTTGCATCTGAGCCAGGGGGCCTACAGTAGCATCTGAGTCAGAGGGCCTACAGTAGCATCTGTGTCAGAGGGCCTACAGTAGCATATGAGTCAGAGGGCCTACAGTAGCATCTGAGCCAGAGGGCCTACAGTTGCATCTGTGTCAGAGGGCCTACAGTAGCATCTGTGTCAGAGGGCCTACAGTAGCATCTGTGTCAGAGGGCCTACAGTAGCATATGAGCCAGAGGGCCTACAGTAGCATATGAGCCAGAGGTCCTACAGTAGCATCTGTGTCAGAGGGCCTACAGTAGCATTTGGCATCTCCAAACCCACCCGATAATATATGCAAGCATGCTCATCTGTGGCCCCTGCTTGGGAGAGTGAAGGCAATCTGGAGTTCTCCTCAAAAACATGTGGCAAGGCAGAGGAGACCCAATCATATGTGAAACAGAGAGTGAGACACGAGCACCCAGACCAGTCGTTCGAACCATGAACTATGTTACATTTGAATGAACTATGAACTGTGTTGTAGCTATGTTCCTGTGGGTCAGCTGGCCCTGGTTTGCACTGGCACGGGTTGGATTTTGTACTGTGGTGCCCCATCATGCACTGCAAACAGTGCTTTTACTGAGTGAGCCACCCAGTAGCCCCTTCTGTCATGTAATTCTTTCATGAGAGGAAGGATTAGTTTTCCATGCCACAGGTCACAGGAGGACTAGCAACAAGCGCAGGAGAGGAGCGTCTCTGTTGAAGTCTGGTGACCTCTGGGTGCCTAGCGCGTTGCTAGGAGGGATAAATTAATAAATGAATCCACTGGAAGTTTTGCAGGGATGAAGACATGTTTATCCCACCATTGTGGTGTCCAATTGTTGAGAAAGGGCTTTGCCACATTGGCTTTGTACTGTTTTGATGCACAACACCTGCATTCTTACATATTACATAAGTAAATATAGTTATAGCATTCCTGTTTATGGACTACTATTGACCTCATCTTGTATCTCTAGATGTATCATGTTTTTTTGTTTTTTTAAGAAGGTGCTGCTCTTGTTTCAAATGGTGTGATTATCATGAATTATCATGTGACTGAGTCACATGACTCATAATTATGTGACTCTTTCGCATAGTTTTTTTGTTTTTTAGCCTTATGGATATTTTCTCTGAAGCTTTACCGCATAGTATTGTGCACGTTTCAGTCCATAGTGCAAGGCCATCTCTGAGTTTCACTTTTATGCAACACAATTATATGCTTACTTTTTATAATGTAAGTCATCAACAGAATTAAACAGATGCCTCATGAATCTGGAAAGCATTGCATCAGTTCTATTTTAAACAATGCACGTTGTCATAAACAAAACCAATCAGGTTGCTTTTTTTATTATTTTCAAACAACATGGAGTTCAGAAATCTGAAATAAGCAAAAAAAAAAAAACCTTTAACGTGTGCATAAGTTTGTTACGCAAAGCATACAAAGCACACAGACTGTTAGCTGCGATAGATATTTGTGTCTTGTTTGAACAACCTCTTCCATTCAAGGAGATAACCCTGGACTAGAACAATGATTCCTTTCATAAACTGTCTCTCCAAATTCCTTTAAAATGCTGATCTATATTTTGACCTGAAAAATGCGAGGCAATGAATATAGTTTGGTAGCATTCATTGCGACCAAGGCTTAATTACTTATCCGTAGAGAAGGAATTTACTGGACATGGTGTTTAATTATGGAACAATAAACCATTTTTCCTAGTAGTGTACGAATGATAATGTAAATACAAAAAGTAACGCAAAAAACTTGTACTGTGTCCCCGTCAGTGGCGTTTACATTACAAACAAAGAAAAGGGAAAATATATCCAGGAATTGTACTTGTAGTTCTCCCAGTCTAGCACCAGAGGGAGCCTGAAACCGTAAAAACTCTGGGAGTTCAGTGGCGCAGGGATGAAATGGAGGACAATCAGAACGAGGACTGAGGACGTTATTTTGCGCTGAATGTAGTTTTGTTTTTATACATTTGTCCTTGTGATTTTGTTGTTATTGTGATCTCGTTTTCTGTTTAAAAGTGGTCGAATAATTAATATAATTGAACTGACGTCAATATGAAATGCTCGAATTAGGCTGACCTCCAGCACAGACATTCCTCCTGTCAGGAAAATAAATTATAATAGGCTGTGTAAGCTATATTTATTCGTTTAGAGCTTGCAGTGTTTTAGCAGTTACAAGTTAATTATTTGCTAATATTGATGCTTAGTAGCCTAATGTACCAATTTCATTCCCTAGGGACAGAACCACAGGCTGTGTTTTCTTCTACCCAATAACGCCTCAGACACTGGGTAGGGGGAAAAAAGAGAAAAAAAGGCTAGGCGGGCATATAGCCTACAGGTCCCGCTGCATAGTAACTCCACAGTAACGAATTTTCGCAATAGCGCCGTTGGGTAATAGCCAAAATGGGGTCAACTTCTGTACGTGAGGAACTTCACTTAAATGTGGTGCATGAGTGGCAAGCTACAACTGAGCACGTCATGTAAGCAGAATTCTGTGAACAGTCTCGTCCACATTTCCCGCCCACCTCCACATAGGCTATACACTCAAAACCTACTTCACTTAAATGGGATTCTAGACTGGGTATATTACTTAGAGTAGTCTATATGTAGCCTACACACACGTGAATAGCTGTTATTGCAGAAATGTATTTGCCAAGACTTTCCAAAAATGCTAGGATCAAAGAAAGTGTCAATAAATTACTAATAACAAATAAATCAGTCATAACCGATGTTAATTAAATAAGATGTCAGTTGCACTTACCACAAGGTTGTGTTCTAACCTCAAGAACATTTATTAAAATGTGCAGGATGAGCGCTTTATAGTGAAGAGGCCAATCATCCTCGGGATCTGTGAAATAATGTATAACAACACGCTTAAACATTTCCCACTGAAAGATACTGGTTTAATAAAACTGGAAAATATGGCATTCTATGTTTTGCTGTAAATACTTTTAAATTATTTTTCGCAGCGTATGCAGGTGTGCATGCCCAGGCAAGTTCGATAAGGCAAACATTTGCAATCTTTATAACTTTTTTTCCCACTACGTGTCCATCTTCTGACTGCGAAGAAACCGTTAGCGGCTACGCCTAGAGTTCACACTGATTGAGACTTTTTACGTGTATGTCTAGTTTTCCTTACAGCTTTGACCATTTCTGGTTGTTGACCTCGATGTCTCACTGGAAATAAATACGTCATTAAGTTAATAATACTTAATTAAGGTTAAAATAATTAGAACAGCGAGGATATCAGTCGATTTAGTGCAAGGATAAACTCACTGCAACGTAGGTAGGCTACTGGTGTCTGATTTAGCAAATGAGTGTTTCTCGGTTTTTTAACTGGAAAAAAAAAGGTTTTGGAGAGGCCCACTGCTGGGTTACCACCGCAGGAACATCATCCAGCATGCAGGTGGCTCTCGCCGCGTCTGAAAGGGCGCACAGGTGTACAGGCCTTACGATATAAATGTGAGAAACGAAGCCTTCGCTTTAAACGTCTTTTGTCTGTTCTCTGTCATTCAATCTAAGCCATTTTGCGTGGGATTTGGTTCATTCTCAACACAAGGTTAGCTCGTTAGAAGCTGTAAAGGGAATTGGGTGGCATCTTCACCAAATGCTAGCCTGTTATTTTAAGCTTGAGACAACATCAAAATGACACGAAACCACCAAGAATATGTGAAGCGAATACCTGAAAGAAAAATGAAGGTACTCAATGCAAATGAGTTCAAATGAAATTCAAACTCACTGCAACCATCATATTTTGGTGGTCTCCATGTGATCCCCTGCAGATGTCCCATACACCCTGCTCTGCCATCAGAGAGCATAGTCAGGGTCAGTCCAAAGAGAGAGAGAGAGTGATGAGCCAAATGCTTACTGGGTTGTTATGGAATTGCTTTTGCAAGCACAAAACAGCTTGTTTTACTTCTTAATAAAAAATAAATTAACGGCTCTGTGTATTCTGTGTAATTATTTATGGGGCAAAGAGAGAGATGACAGAAAATGTCCCCCAAAATGCAGCAGGTGAGGTAAAAGGAAATCCCCTGTGGGGAAAAAAGCTACAGAACTCAGCTACGGAACCTAGCTATAGAACCCAACTGTAGAGCCCAGCAACTGAACCAAGCTATGGAACCCTGCTATAGAACCCAGCTACAGAACTCAGCTACGGAACACTGCTATAGAACCCAGCTATAGAACCCAGCTGCAGAACTCAGCTACGGAACCCAGCTACAGAGGGCGAGCCCATCCTTCCCAAACCCAGCCAGCTATCCACAGTCAGAGACAGGCTAAATGGTGATGGGGAATCTGTTTAATAAAATAGCCATAGTGGTTGGGTAGATTATAGCTATATAGATATATAGTAATGTGTTCTGTGTTGCAGATTTTTTACTTCATAAAGACGAGGATCAATATGCATAATATTCAGACTGTATTATTATTTATATTAAAACAATAATTAAACAACAATTTTGAGTCAGTTTTAATAAATTCATATGCTCATTAAAATAAATGTAAAAGAAATTTTGTTTAATATTATTGAGCACCTCTATTAATGTTAGTGTAACCAGCTATATGAGTCATTTTGTCTGAAAACCACTTGTCATGGTCCGGTTTTCCTGTCTGTGTTTCCTTGTTGGCGCCAGATGGGGCACTTCTGTTTTGTGTCCTGCTCCCCTCCTGTTAATTGTATGGATTGTTTCAATTGTCTCGTTATCCCATCATGGTTCCCACCTGTGTCTTGTTATCCCTCCTTCTGGTTTGATTGTTTTTTGAGTTCACCTGTGTCTTGTTACCCCTTGTCTATTTAAGTTCTCTGTTCCCTTGACTCGGGTGCTGGTTCCTTGCGTGTGTTCTGCCTTGTGTTTGTTACCTGACATACATGTACCTGCCTGCTTGTGTTTGTTTCCGACTGTATGTACCTGCTTGTTCCCTTGTGCTCTGCCTTCCCGTGTTCTGCCCCGCCTGTGTTTTTGAGTTCTTGTTGTTTTCTGTTTCGTAGATATATTTTTTGAGTTTGTGTTTCACCTGCCTGTATTTGTTCCTGACTTGTGTTTTTGTCCTTCCCTTGTGCTCTGCCTTCCGGTTCTGCCCTGTCTGTGTTTTTGAGTTCCTGTTTTCTGTTTCATTAGATTATTTTTGAGTTTGTGTTTTAGCCATTGTGGCCTTGTCTGTTCCTTGTTTGTTCACCTTGTGTTAGTAAAGTCTTTGTTAATTTTCCCTTTTGAGTTTGTGTTTTTTTCCTCTGCAGCTTGGGGTCCCCCTACCCGGACCGTCACAGAAGGAACCAGCCAGTGTGGGAACCCAGCAGAGGTGTTTTTTTTTTTTTTTTTTTTTGTGTTTGTTTATCATGCCACCGGGTGGTGGAGTGACCTCGAGGACTCGCCACCCAGCGACTGGGAGTCCCTCGCCCTTGAGCTTCCCAGTGCCCGGGTGGGCGGTCACGGAGGCGCCGTGGTCGGGCTGCCTCCCGGTCGGCCAGACCTCCAGCTGCCCAGCCAGCGGTTCCGCCCCTGCGTCATTCGAAGGGACTCGACTGGCGATCTTTCCAGGGCCTGCCCGCGGGGTCCCGCCGGTCCCGCCACTGCCCAGCCTGGTTCCCTACGGCTGTGTCTGTGCTCCTGTCCCCTGCCCAGCCCAGTCGGCAGGGCCCCCGGCCTGCTCCACCCCAAGTCCAGGAAGGGCCTTCACGGCCTGCTCTGCTCCAAGTCCCGGAGGGGCCTTCACGGCCTGCTCTGCCTCAAGTCCCGGAGCGGCCTTCACGGCCTGCTCTGCCTCAAGTCCCGGAGCGGCCCTCACGGCCTGCTCTGCCTCAGTCCCGGAGCGGCCCTCACGGCCTGCTCTGCCTCAAGTCCCGAGCGCCCTCACGGCCTGCTCTGCCTCAAGTCCCGAGCGCCCTCACGGCCTGCTCTGCCTCAAGTCCCGGAGCGGCCCTCACGGCCTGCTCTGCCTCAAGTCCCGGAGCGGCCTTCACGGCCTGCTCTGCCCAAGCCCCGGAGCGGCCTTCACGGGCCTGCTCTGCCTCAAGCCCGGAGCGGCCTTCACGGCCTGCTCTGCCTCAAGTCCCGAGCGGCCTTCACGGCCTGCTCTGCCTCAAGTCCCGGAGCGACCTTCACGGCCTGCTCTGCCTCAAGTCCCGGAGGCCTTCACGGCCTGCTCTGCCTCAAGTCCCGGAGCGGCCCCCAGAGCCACCTGGAGCCCCGAGAGGCTCCCAGATCCGCCTCGAGCCCCGGAGAGGCTCCCAGATCCGCCTCGAGCCCCGGAGAGGCTCCCAGATCCGCCGAGCCCCGGAGAGGCTCCCAGATCCGCCCGAGCCCGAGAGGCCCCAGAGCCGCCTCGAGCTCCGGAGAGGCCCCCAGAGCCGCCTCGAGCTCCGGAGAGGCCCCCAGAGCCGCCTCGAGCTCCGGAGAGGCCCCCAGAGCCGCCTCGAGCCCCGGAGAGGCCCCAGAGCGCCTCGAGCCCCGGAGAGGCCCCCAGAGCCGCCTCCAGCCCCGGAGAGGCCCCCCGAGTTGCCTCCAGCCCGGAGGTCCCGCCTGCTCTGACCCTTCCGCGGAGGCCGCCTGCTACACCTAAGTTTCGGGCTTTACTTGTGCCTCGAGCCCCGGGGGCCTCCGAGCGCCTCAGCCCCAGGGGGCCTCCCGCAGCTGCCTCGAGTCCGGGGGGCCTCCGGAGCCGTCCAGAGTCCGGAGGAGGCTTCCGGAGCCGCCCAGAGCTCCGAGAGGCTTCCGGAGCCGCCCAGAGCCCCGGAGAGGACAACGGTCCCTTCTGTTGTCCCGCAGGGGCCGCCGCAGACTGCTCTGGCCGCCCCGCAGGCTAAGCCACCTGCCTTGCCCCCAGTGTTCTTGCTCTCCCTAGTGTCCACACCTTGCCCCTGGCGTTCGGCTCCTGGCTTGTGCTCCCCTGGCGTTCGTGCTTCCCCTAGTGTTCTCACGCCCCCCAGTGTCCGTTTTCCTCTAGTGTTCCCCGTCCTCCAGGGTTCGTCCTTCCCTGGTGTCGCGCTTCCCCGAGTGGTCCTCCCCCGGTGTCCGTGCTCCCCCCAGTGGTCCGTCCCTCCCGGTCTCGCGCTTCCCCAGTGGTCGTCCCTCCCCCGGTCTCGCTCCCCTGGTGTCCATTCTCCCTTTGGTGTCTGTCCTCCCAACCGTGTGTCCGTGTGTTCCCCGCCCCCTGTCTAATTGTCTGCCCGCCTGTTTGTCTGTTAGTCTACCCGTATGTGTGTCAGCCAGTTTGTTGGCCTGTTTGTCTGCCCCCAGGCCGTCAGCCCATCGGCCAACGTGTTTGCCCGCCTGTCTGCCTGTCTGTCTGTGTGCCAGTCCGCGTGTGTTTTGTCTTGTTTGCCTTTGTGTCAGTCCCTATGTCAGTTGTTGGGTTCCCCCTCGCCTTCCCTGTCTGCCTGTCCCTTTGTGTGTCCATCGGTGTCGCCGTGGCCTCCCCGCCTGCTTGTCCCTGTGTCTGTCTTTGTAGGTCTCCCTATTGTGCCAGTGTCTGTCAGTCTTTCCTCTCAGTCTTGCCCTACCCAGTCCAGTGTTGTCCACCTCGCCCCAGTCCAGTCCTGTATGTCTGCCTTGCCCCTGTCCTAGTCCCCCTGGTTTCCTGAGTCCCCCTGGTTTCCTGAGTTTCCCGAGTCGCCCATGTCCGGGCCCTGAGTTTCCGAGTCGCCCGAGTCCGGGCCCTGAGTTTCCGAGTCGCCCGAGTCCGGGCCCTGAGTTTCCGAGTCGCCCGAGTCCGGGCCCTGAGTTTCTCCGTGTCGCCCGATGTGCGGGCCCTGAATCTCCCTGTGTCGCCCGATGTACGGGCCCTGAATCTCCCCGTGTCGCCCGATGTACGGGCCCTGAATCTCCCAGTGTCGCCCGATGTGCGGGCCCTGAGTTTCCCCCGAGTCGCCCGATGTGCGGGCCCTGAGTTTCCCCCGAGTCGCCCGATGTGCGGGCCCTGAGTTTCCCCCGAGTCGCCCGATGTGCGGGCCCTGAGTTTCCCCCGAGTCGCCCGATGTGCGGGCCCTGAGTTTCGCCCGGGTCCTGCCCAGCCCTGAGTCTCCGTGTCGCCCGGGTCCTGCCCAGCCCTGAGTCTCCCCGTGTCGCCCAGGTCCTGTCCAGCCCTGTGTCTTCGTCGCCCGGGTCCTGCCCAGCCCTGTGTCTCCTGTTTCCTAGTTCCTGAGTTTTGTCCCAAGTTTTCCTGTTCTGTTTTCCCCCGTCCGAGTCCAGTCCCGAGTCCTGTTCCCCAAGTCCGAGTCCAGTCCCAAGTCCTGTTCCCCCGTCCTAGTCCAGTCCCGAGTCCCGTCCTGTTCCTGTCCAGTCCTGGTTCTGCCCTGAGTCCTGTGTCCAGTCCTGTTCCTGTCCAGTCCTGTTCCCGTCCAGCCCCGAGTTCCCGTCCAGCCCCGAGTTCCCCTCCAGCCCCGAGTTCCCCTCCAGCCCCGAGTCTTGTTCTTGTTTTGTTCCTGTCCTGCCCAGTCCAGCCCCGAGTCTTGTTCTCGTCTTGTTCCTGTCCTGTCCAGTCCAGCCCTGAGTCTTGTCCTGTCTCTAGCCCCCACCCTCTGTTGACTCCCTCCCCGGGTCGGCCTCCTGGGACGTCAGGAGCCGTCCCTTGGGGGGGGGGGTACTGTCATGGTCCGGTTTTCCTGTCTGTGTTTCCCTTGTTGGGCCGCCAGATGGCGGCACTTCTGTTTTGTGTCCTGCTCCCCTCCTGTTAATTGTATGATTGTTTCAATTGTCTCGTTATCCCATCATGGTTCCCACCTGTGTCTTGTTATCCCCTCCTTCTGGTTTGATTGTTTTTTGAGTTCACCTGTGTCTTGTTACCCCTTGTCTATTTAAGTTCTCTGTTCCCTTGACTCGGGTGCTGGTTCCTTGCGTGTGTTCTGCCTTGTGTTTGTTACCTGACATACATGTACCTGCCTGCTTGTGTTTGTTTCCCGACTGTATGTACCTGCTTGTTCCCTTGTGCTCTGCCTTCCCGTGTTCTGCCCCGCCTGTGTTTTTGAGTTCTTGTTGTTTTCTGTTTCGTTAGATTATTTTTTGAGTTTGTGTTTCACCTGCCTGTATTTTGTTCCTGACTTGTGTTTTTGTCCTTCCCTTGTGCTCTGCCTTCCCGTGTTCTGCCCTGTCTGTGTTTTTGAGTTCCTGTTTTCTGTTTCATTAGATTATTTTTTGAGTTTGTGTTTTAGCCCATTGTGGCCTTGTCTGTTCCTTGTTTGTTCACCTTGTGTTAGTAAAGTCTTTGTTAATTTTCCCTTTTGAGTTTGTGTTTTTTTCCCTCTGCGTTTGGGTCCCCCCTACCCGGACCGTCACACCACTATCCATACACATTTATTTCATATTCACCCATTCTATCATCAATGGAAACCCAAGTTCAATTCAACTCAAGTGAAATTATCATAGAAAATTTAGTGGACAAACAGCATTTCAAATACCTTCTAGACATGCTCAGAGGTCATCTACACTGATTATGATGGCATTGCTGTTTTAAAACACAGACTAATAGGAATTCTGCTTATACTCTTTTTAAAGGGAACATCCACCTAAAAATCCATGAACTGAAAATGCAGTGAATGTGAAATTAAGAATACCTCTCATTTAGCTCCTGTTTAAATACGACTTAATTTTTCTCATTTCAATTTAAAAAGGCAGAGGCCTTTGTTGTTAAACACGCTGGAGCAAGACGCTGGATCGCTCTAGTTCCAAATCCCTTTTTTTCCCTGTACTTGGGACCCAGGCGTGTGGATTAAGCAGCACCGATTTCATCTGAAATTAAGACATTCGGCTGAGTGCAGATACACTGGTGCAAGTCGGTGATCCTGAAAACCACAGTCCTCGATACCAATGGGCAGTCGAGGCCCGTTCAACAAGAGAGACTGGAGCCAGAGAGCCAGCGATCCCACTTCTGCAGCGCGCTCGCAAACAGAGGCACAGTCAATGCTAACTGCTTTTGTGAATACCCAGCTACATAACTGTAAGTAAGTATATGAAATGTGAGCCATGTAAGTCTGCTTGGACGCAGGGCATTCGTTAATCATGAATAAAGGAGGGAAAATGCAGTTATGCGTTAGCTATTAGATTGTACATGGTGCCGGGTTATCTTCCCTAAAATAAGTTTCAGTATTTTATTTTATAAATATATGTTTGTGTCCCTTGACCCATTCAAAGCTCCCTTCCAGCAATTTCCTGCATCTTAGTGTCCCCAGACATATTACAGAACTTGGGAAGATAGCTTTTAAGAACTCTTCACTAAAAAGCAGGAATGAACAGTAGAGCAAACTAGGTCTGCTTGCGTCGATACCATTCTCAAATTCTCGTTTCCGTTCATATTATAACTGAGGAGTGTATCTGCTTTTAGTCTTGATTACCCGTTGCACATTATGTAGCTACATTATTGAGCCGTAATTTTAAAACATTTTACGTGCGCTGTCATTGTGATGTTGTCATATAACTGATGTACCTATATATATCAGGTCCCCCTCGAAGAAAAGATGTGAATCTCAATGGGGTTTTCCAGGTTGAATAAAAAGAAAAAATAAAAAGAAAATTGAAATCCCTCAAACAACTCGCCAGTGTGTTCCAAACCACTACTTCAGGCAGTAGTGTCACCATGGAGGGTGGACTAAATTTGGTGGACTTGCTTTAGTAGCACAACCTCCAACTGTTAGCATGCTAGCACCCTTTCTGGTCCATTGGGAGGGGCGGCATATGATTGAGCATTGCAAATTTAGGGTGAAAATTATTTTTCTATATCATAATGTGAAAATTCCTACAACTCAATTAAATAAAATTAGTTCACACATAAATGTCTTAAGATTGTTGTTTTAAATTTGTACACCCAAAAGACTTTCTTTATTGTGATCAGTAAGAAGAAGGTACACCATAATCAGATCAAAACAATTTTATTTGTACAGTGCTTCCTAAAGAAAACTGTCGCAAAGACACTTCACAGAGTAGCAGAAAAAGGGCAGAAGCCACGTCTGAACCCCCAAATAATCAACCATGTGAGGTAAAAAAAAAAATCCCCAGTGGGGAGAAAAAACCCTTCACTGGGATGACACCTGACTACAGAGGGGGAGCCCATCCTCCGCTGGCCAGCCTGGTGTAAAGCAGCGGTAGAGTGGATGTAACAGAAATGTAATAAGGCATCAATAACAGCAAATAAAATGAGTTGAGCAGGTTACAGCTCAGGTGATAAAGTAGCTGGAATAACAGACGTCCAAATGAAGGGAAGTACAGTGTGCAATTTAGAGGGGCAGGATGACGTATCTGGAGCTACAGGCTGAGTCCAGGCATGGGCATTAACCAGGGGAGGAACGGGGCTACAGCGGTCCACCACCACGAAACGGGGGACAGGGCTGGAGCGATCCCGTGAACTCAGGGTGAGGGAGGGGCAGGAGCCCCAAAAGGAACAGAGAAGACAACGTTAGGCACTAAAAAGCTTAGCAACACACAGACCAAGCGTAGTCTCTGTGTACAAAAAAACTAGGATAAACACTCGCAGAGAAGTTCCATTCAGCTACTATACAATCATTGGCCACCAGTGAACGACCTATGATGGCTAAGGCAGCCGCTACCGAGAGCCTTCCTAGTGGAGCCCCAACTTGATTTCAGTTTATGTTCTAAGTACCCTGCAGGGCTACCTCTGACCATGCGTTCATAGACTAGGGCAAAATGTGTGGCCACACATTCTGTGGCCATGATGTCTCTGATGTTATCAAACACCTCTCTTCATCCAGGAGGGGCAACAGCACTGAAATTCTAAATAGTGAGTTTATGAAAAATACGAATTAATAAATAAATTCTAGGAGACCTGTTATGGTTCAACTTAATTTAGGAGGGGCAGGGTTCCACAGAGCCTCATTAAATATTGACAAAGTACTAAATCACTTTGGTCATACTGGTAGGTCATAATGTGTGATTTAGTCCAAAAACCAGGGACAATCTGTTCTGTGAAACATCCAGTTATTAAGAGGACAGTGAGCCCAGTAAGGGTTTTGAATGACAGGCAATGACTGCAAACACAGCAGGTGAGAGTGAGTGACAGCTGGGGGGGGGGGGGGGGGTGAGTAGGGGGTGTAAGGGTTGGAGGAGAAAGCCGCTTTGCTCAAACCACAGGAAACGGTTCTCTTCGAGGTGACCTCTTGCCTCCACTTCCTGTTCTTCATTTGAGCTACTGTTCTGGTCTGCTTTTGCAAATGAAAACGATTCTATTCTAATTCTATTTTAGCTTCTATTAATATTATATTACAATATTAGCTTTTCATAACCTACACAACATTTTTGTAGATGTGTTGCTGATATTCTGCATATTCCACATATTAATCCTTCAGATTTATTGCCCAAAATTCCATAACTGTATTGAAGAAAACATGAAAAAATCTAATATTTCCAACTGCCAAAACAATTAGGTCCCTATGGAAAGGGGGAAAAAGCTTTTCTGATGGTTATTTACTCTATTAAACCATTGCCAGTTGACACTATGTCATTACAAATGTGTCGCACACACATAAGACTGCTGTCACAGACATTTGGTTGTCGAGTGTGATATACACGCAGCAGGCAGAACTGAGACGCATTTGTAACAGGGCCTCCCTCCCCCCCCCCCCCCCTGTCGCTTAAGACGAGGGGTAGCAACA
This sequence comes from Anguilla rostrata, assembly GCF_018555375.3. Taxonomy (NCBI): domain Eukaryota; kingdom Metazoa; phylum Chordata; class Actinopteri; order Anguilliformes; family Anguillidae; genus Anguilla; species Anguilla rostrata. Next base: position 10,202,038 of record NC_057944.1, read on the forward strand.
GGCAGCAGCTGTGACACTGGGGCCCCGGCGAAAGCCCCGCCCGTTATCTGAACCCCACCTGCCACTCACAGGCCCTCTGTGCTCGGGGCCATGTATGTACCCCGCGCTCTACGCAGGGCCGGGGGCTGGGGGGGCTGCAGACGTGACTCAGGCGGTTTCCCGCCTTTTGGAGCAGTGAGACGGACAGCGCATGGACTGCTGACGGATTGAAAGCCGACTTCTGATGTCCATTTTGACCTTTTATTTTGTTTTTGTTTTTTGTTTTTTTTTACAAAAAAATCCAAATTAGTTATAGTGATAGCAGCTCTTCACCCTTATCTGAACTAGGCTTGTGTGAGCCGTACAGCCATGATTTTTACAAAAGGATCCAAATCCTACATAAAGCCCATATAAAATAAATAAAAATTAATAATAACACAATCTTGCTCTGCCACAGCAGTCTCTCTTAAATTCATCTGCTAAGATAGGTATTGAGTTCGACAATCATCCTGGTGTTGTTGTGCTTGGAAGAATTACATAACAGGCAAACTCACCACCATGACCATGTTGGTGGAAGGAGGCTTTTTTTTTTTTTTCAAAACTTGGAGCTCTTTTTGAGAGTGGGGGGAGTCAGCGAGCAGTAATGTACAGCTGTACTGATCTGTCAATCATCTGGATAGTCCACCCTACTAATTTAAGCCTAACATAAGCACATCCACATACTATAGAGACCAGTGGATCTGAGCAGGCTTGATCAGCAAAAAAAAAAAAAAATCCTAGAATCCTTCATGCATCCTTCTGTAAAACCTTGAACGGTTAGTCAGGACTTAAATTACTTTCAAAGCCTGTGCCTTTGAAGGGGAAGAGGTTTCGCAGTTAGGCTAACACTCAAAATGAACAATGTGAATTTCTGTCAGACAGTCATGGATGAGTCCTGGTCGCGAAGACCTCTAGAAAAAGGTTTGATTTGGTCCTCCCTGTCCATTGTTTTTTGTTTTGTTTTTTAAAACCCATTTTAAAGGACATGACATTATTTGGCTTTCTGTCCCCAGTCCTCATTGAGCCAGATTTTTAAAAATTCCCATTTCTGACGCGGGGAATAAATATTAGCTCATCCTGCACTAACCAACCACGGATTAGGGAAAGTCTCGTAGTTTAAAGATTACCGATTCACTACCTCTAAATCCTATTAGCATGCCTCCAAAATTAGTTGACTTCTCGGTAACCACCAGATGCGTTCACACACCAAGCGAGCGCAAAACGCCGTCTTTTTCAAACAGTTCTCCCCTAGATGTTAAGAGAACGCACTGTGCTGGTGAATTGGAATTGTTGTTTGCTCAACACAATGAATCTTGCTGCAGTCCGTCTCCATTTTTCCGAAAAGCTTACCATTTGTGCAAAGGCTATATGATAGGTTCAGCAAGTTCATTAAGAAGGTAGAATAGCGGTGAAGTTGCTTACGAAATAACGTTCGACAAAAATCCAATTAAATCCTACACCTATTTAATAAACATGTATGGCACATTTCCGCTTTTCGCCACGTTTCAGTCCCTTTCTTTTAAAAGGCTTTCTACCTTGTTTATGAGAAGGTCTATGTGGTTTAGGGGTAAACGTTCGGTGGGCAATAATCATGGTTTTACTTGTAATATTGTTTGCTGTTTTTTTTTTTTTTAATGGATTATGTCTTTTCTTGTGTCGTAGCGGCGAGTTCCGAACTGTCGCCTATGAAGGATATTTTGGGTGGATCGTTACAGATCTTATATTAAATAAATGGGGGACGAGTCATTGATCGAAACCTGAAAACTTAGGAAATAATGGTGATGCCCATATAGCCCACATTATGCAAGCCTACAACCAGGCTTATTCAGTGTAAGCTACCAGTTATTTGGCTATGACACAAAAAGAACCGCGTATTTTGTCTTTATCAAACATAATACACTCCCGATTAGCCAACCCCTAATTACAATGGATTTACTACTTACAACAGGGGGTTTCTTTGAAATTGCGCAAAAGAGCATACCCTACCCGAGTGGGCTACTAAAGAGCGAGCGCTGCATACCCCGGTCGCCATTTTTACTGTTTATCAGCGTAAGCCTCGTTACTTCATGGAACACCCACTGCACCTATAGCAAAATTTTGCAGAAGCTTGTTTTTTCTAGTGCACATTTGTGACCTTTAAGAATTTAAAAAAAATGTGGGTAACCCTATATCAAAATTTTAAGTACCATAATTCAACCTTTGATTAATGCCAAATTAAAATTATGCCCTTTAAAACTACGAGGGGGAGTGTCCACATGTGGCTACTAAGGGATATGTGGCCATAGCTTTACAACAAACCTTCGATTAAATCAGAAATAAACAAATAGGGCAAAAGAACATATAACGAACTTTACATCCAGCGTTTTCCCACCCCCTTCAGTAACCTGGGGGAAATATACACTGATTGGCGTACAAACCTACCCACACAGGTACCTTGCTATGATTTAAAAATATGTTGGCGAGTCCTAAAGGCCAATCAATGGTAACAAGGGGCGGAGAGTAGGTTGCCCATCAGGTTGGAGCTATGATGAATAGAACAGGGAGCGAGAAGGAGGGGGGGAGAATCCAATCCGGTTTCAGCTAGTTTCTGTTCTGATGGAACATTTATGCTAGCTACACTGTGTAACAAGGTGCTGTTTGAATCTCTCAGAACACACAGTGCACTGTAGAATTTCAGTCTCTCCGTTAGGCAAATATTTTTCTCCATTTTGTTTAAAAACAAAAGAAAAGCAACCATGCCGAAAAGAAGCAACGTAAGTTTATGCTGTATCGTATACATTTTATGGCTTTTTTATTTTTTTTAATGACGCTTTAAATATAACAAATATTTTATAATGCAACTAATATACAGTTGCAGTTTGCATGGATAAAAAAAAAATGTAACTCCCGTGGTTGCACTACTCCGTGGCCAGGGAGTTTAAATGTCTATCCATCTGGCGACATGGGAAGTGGCGCCTTTTTACTTGGGGCAGCGCTGTATTCTTCAGAATTGACTTTTGTTAACAGAGAATACATGTATGCATAGGCTACATATTCGACTGTACAGCTCGATTATAAATATAAACAAGTTTGTTTTTTCTCCATTTTTGTTTGACGTTGTTTACTTAATGGGATATATCACGTTGCGATATAGCTTCAAACAAAGGGGTGTAACCCTGTCGTTCGCACAGGTTGCGACTCTGCAGAAATGCTGGGGGGTAAAATCGTCCATATATGGTGAAAACAATGCTCAAACGATCCGAAGGTTTATATTTTAAATTTTTTAGATTTAGTTTGATTTTTCTAGAAAATAAATGATTGTTAATAAACTAGAAATGTATTAGTTATTGGATTGCACGGTGCAGTTGAGCGTAAATGTCGTGCGCTGCTCCCTATGGCTTGTAAAGGGCACTAAGTCTCGGGGTGTCATGGCTGCCCGAGTACGCAAGGAGAACATTGGACACATACTGTAGCCTAGCTGTTTCATGGGTACTTGTTTGGTGCGAAAGAAGCGTGCAGTCGAAGTTAAAATCCAGAAAAAATGATACATTGTTTATAAACGCCCCTACTCTAATCGTTTCTTTTGCGTTTTAAGTGGAATTGAGCGTTTTTCTTGGGGCTGTTTGGTGCACGCTATTCGGCGCCTTTGCATTTGCTCGCACCGTTCTCTTTTTTGCGTTATGCAATGGCGATTTTCAGTCATCACAGCGCCACTGGTGCTGCCGAGTATTCTAGTATATTCCGTTGCCGTTTGGTGGATCGCTGAGGATCTCGGAGTTCAAAATTCGAATGAATGGCGGGAAGGCAGGGTAGACTGGTTGACGTAGCGGTGGATGCTTTCATGTAGCAAATCCCCGTATATTACGAGTGAATGAATGCGCAGGGAGGAGGCGGAGCCGCTTGTTCCCTACTGCTTTCGGTCTGCATAGCAATACGCATGCAGAAGACGATTGGCACTTATTTTATTGAAACTTTCGAACTTTTTCGGTGTAATTGCTTAAAAGAAGTCGATCTACGTGACGACGAGAAACAAGGTTACTTTTAAGCGGGACTTAAAGCTGCAAGAATGTTTCTCCTGTCCCTCCCCCACCCACCTTCAGGTTACATAATATTACTGTTACTATGGAGTGTGCGGCCCCTGCCCCTCCCCCCTCCACCATAACACATCGACACGTCTCCACCCCTCCTTCGTTTGTTGATTTTAGCCCACTCAACTTTCTTTCTTTTTCTCTCCACACAGGCAAATAATGACACTGAAGCGACCCAGGGGGTAAACCAGCCTTCTTGTCCTTTTAACCTTTTCTCTGTATATTTCTTTCTCTCCCTCCTTTTAGTTTTTTCCTGTCTCCACATTGTCACAGCATTTAGCTATTAGCTCTAGAAGATTAAAATAGCCACAAACGTAAAATTGGTCAATGTTAATCCTTCAGCCGTAGAGCAGAATGGTCATTGCATTTTAAGACACAGACACAAACGGTCATATTTGATCTTACACTGTTCTCTCTTTTCTCATTTCTTCTTCAGCCCAAGAGAAGATCTCAGCGATTGAGTGAGGTAAGTGTGCGGTGCTGTATAAGGGCAAGTTTGCTTGCAAAAAAGAAGCAAACTTCTTTCTATCCACAGATGATGTACCATCACCAAAACTCTGAAACTTTTTTTTTTTGCCTTTTTTTTTTCAGAAACCCCAACCAAGCCCAAAGTCAGAGCCTAAGCCAAAGGTAAGGCACAAGAAATATCAACGATTAAATGAATTCAAATATTAGGCATTTTTAAATATCTGTTGGATGTAATATTCATTAATATTTAATCGATAACTTGATTGTTAATGAGTAATGTTATAAAGTACTATTAGCAACTGTTGTTAATAATAGTTAAGTCTGCTTAGGGCTGCTGATGCTTTAGTCCTGCTGAAGAATCTGGTTATTCAACTTTTCCAGTGTTGTCCTCCCTTGTAAGTTGGGGGTTTTGTGTGTCGTCTGTGTCGGGTGGGTTATTGCTTCTTCACCTGTCGTTTGCAGAAGGCACCTGTGAAACCGAAGAAGGCCAAGGAGCCGGAGAAGCCCAAGCCCGAGGAGGAGGAGGAGAAGAAGGAGGAGGAAGAGGAAGAAGTGCCTGCAGAAAACGGAGAGGCCAAAGCTGAGGAGGTTAGAGACACCCTGCAGTGCAGTTTCATATGGGCACCCACTAAGTGGGGCTGTAGCGTTTAAGTGTGTGTGTGTGTATAAACTCGTGTGTCTGTGTGTATACTCCTATCCTCTTGAGAGCTGGTGGAACAGAACGAAAAGTAGTTGTTTTTTTTACACACAAAACTACTATATTGACACTATATATAAAATGCATGCACACTTACGCAAAAAAAGTGAGCACTGGCTATTCAGTGAAGCTGTATGCAAACTTTCCTGGTTTGTAACCCAGTTCTCTGTGTGTTGTGCCATTTCTTCGAAGGAAAGGATTTTCCTGTGCGAAAACAATGGCATTTGGTGGGAAATAAAAAAAAAAAAATTTTTTAATTTTTTTTATATTCCATTTTTACAACATAAGTGTGCTGCCATAGCTGCATAGCACAATCAGACTTAGTGTGTCATCCCTGATCAGATTGGCCATTACACCCTTTAGCAAGGTGCTTGACCTGAAGTGCTTTGGTAAATATCCAGCTGTATAAATGGTTGTATGTAAAAGAATGTATCAGCTTAACTGCCTTAAATGTAGTGTAAATCATTGGTAGCATGTCTAGCTTTTAAATACCTAATATTTTTAATACAGTAATTGGTATCCCAGTGATAACGGACATGTTTTACCTTATAACACTGTTGTGCTGCACGTGTCCTGTGCTCCCCAAATTGTATGATGCAGGCTGTTTAAATATGGCTTTGGTTACATCTTCTGAGCAATTGCAAAATTTAATATAATATTTTGCTCTTATTTTTATCCAATATTGCATTGTGGCACAGTGGATGCAGTATAACAGTGTCAGGGAATCTTTTTGTACATTACATCTGCGAATGTGGCTGTGGAGGGGATGGTCCCTATGGCCTGTGCTGGCTTTGTGCGGGAAGACTTTGCCTGACGCAACTCTTCCTGTCTCAAACACCAGGAGGCGCCAGCAGCAGAGGAACCAGAGCAGAAAGAGGAGGAGGAAGAGGAGGAGGAGGAAGAGGAGGTGGCAGCAGCAGAATAACATCCTCACCGCATCTTCAACCAGTGCTCTCCCGTACCTCTTTTCTTGTACAATTCAGAGGAATATTTTTATCAACTATTTTCTAAAAGCAGGTTTTTTAGTAGTTTGATTGTAGAAACACATTTTTTAAAAAACGACAAAAAATGACATGCACACATGCTCTCACACACACACACATCTTGGAAAGGGATCCCGCCTCATCCCACCCCATTAGAGCATCTACGGACGGACGGACGGTCGTCGGACGGTCAGCGGATTGGGTTTTCACGCGCGGGGGACGGGAGGTTGCGGCCTTTGAAAACATGTAATCGTGTCGTTTTCAGGAAACCGTTGTACAACTGGGGGAACTTGCCTGAGTGACTAACATTCCATAGGCTGTATAAGGGACAGTATATGTAACCTGTATCGTATGGGGGGAGGGGAGGGAGGGGGTGGAATTATTCAAGTGGGTAATGCATTGTTTTATTGTTTATAATGATTAAAAAAAAAAAAAAAAAAAGTTTTAGAATGTTTGTAAGCTGTGCTCTATAAATGTTAACTCTTACTCATGCAGTTTTTTTTCTGAATCCACAAACTTTCAGTAATAAACCTGTTCCCTAGTATTGGAGTTCTCTATAAGGCCTGTACATTGCGTGTATTGGTTTTGTCTCATTGTTTGGTGATAGCATTGCAATAACATTGTATAGCTGCTGTGAAAAAAAGGGTTTTCATACTTTCTATATGCAGTATGTATTGGTACGTTGAGGATGATATAATGGAATTATTCCTGTGTTCTTAGCAAAGCTAATAACATGACATGCATTACAGTGTTAAAACATACTGGTTATAACTGTTCCTTTGAAAAGGACACTGAGAAGCAAATGACTGTACTTTCACTGACTCTGAAGTGAACAAACCAGCAGCAGCAATATTTACCCATGTGGTTTTTAGGTAACAAGTACAAGTGTACAGTTTTTTTCTTTGTAGCTGTATCTGTGTAATGATTGGTATAAACAAACCAATAAAGAGTTGGTTGTAATTTGTTCTGTGAAGGTCTTTTTTCAGTGCATTGGAAACGTGTATGGAGAATGCATTGATTACGTGCAGATGAGCAATGTTACATTAGTCTTAAAGAATCAATGCTGCATTAGTAACCAAGAGGTAAACTGTTTTGCAAAGCGGCTTAAAGATGAACGTTATTTTAGGTTGAGGTTTTAGCGTGCTACACGAATTGGGGGGCCCAGTAGCGCGTCTCGTCACCTTATTAAAATTGAGCGGCATGATGAGAAGTAAAAACGTTTCTGCTGTAAATACTTGCGTCCTTTTTTCGTGTTTGAAACATTAGTTTTTGGATTTGTTATTGCGCACGAAAATTGCGCTTAATTGTGAAATGGACACTCCTATTGTCATAAGTAGCCTAAGCTGAATAGGAGTAAATAAAACCTGTTCAAAGGTAAACGAAACAGACTTTTCTAACAAGATCTGGAGATCGAATTGTTGAACAGCGCTTAATTCTGACCTACAAGAGAGTCTATTATGTAGCTATTCCAGTTCATTTACACCAAAAATATGGTATAAACTGTACAGACGCAGTCTAGTGTACTGCTGTATCCTATTTGATTTTCACTTGTGCATGCTGGGCTTGATCTTACAAAATCACGACCCAGGACGGTTAGTGCCATGTTTAATGGCTTTGCGGTGAGCTTAATTTTCATAAAATAAGCATATGTGTATGTGTCCCGTTTTTATTGAACTCGTTTATGGGGAATGCAATGTCGGCTACTTTAATTTTCGGTCTGTGTTCGGTCGAAAGTCACGTTGTATTTACGCTTAAAGCCTATTTCAAAAGCTGTTGCTTATCCACATTTATTTTATTGAGTAGGCTTGGTATTTGAATGATTGCAATAAAGACAGTCTATTATCTATACAATTGTCATGCCAAGAAAAGGTTTTGAGTTCCAGAAGAACTACGGAAAACACCCGAAAGACAAACTCGAAAGACAAACTTTCCCCCCCGATTATTGTTTTTTGACCCCCAAGGGTTGCCGGATAACAGACCAATATACCAGTTGTTTTTTATTTATTTATTTATTTATTTTTTATACATTGCTCGTTTATGTAAAGTTTGTCACACCGTTAGACAGTGTAGCCAACTACACATGTACATTTGACAGAAGTAAATTTAGATATGGTAAACAAGCAAAATGACCTCATAAAATCATTCTTAGAAGTTTGAACACCCAAGTAAAGTAAACAGAAACCGTTTGAAATAGACTGTTTTCAAATTTGCCTTGAAATCATATATTTTCTATAAATGTCAGAATGTTTTAAGGTAGAAATAAACATATTTTGGAGGCCTTTCTTCCTTCTGTTTCAGGAGAATGTACTTATTAGACAAACACATGAATATATATTTTTTTAAGTGACCAAGCCTAGACCAAGTCCTGGTGGGCAGATTAGTTCCTGGAGAGCCGTTATGTACACAGGTTTTCGTTTTCATAACTATCCGGCTCATTATCTGTAGCCAAAACACCAACACTATTCACTTGCAGGTAAAACGTCTCATACAGGGTGTCAAGAATTAGCTGCCATTCAAGAAACATGTAGTGAGCTCCATAATGTTTGGGACAACAACATTTTTTTTTTCTTGATTTGGCATTTGGCTCTGTAGTCCACAATTTTAGATTAAAAGTGCACATTCTCAGCTTTTATTTAAGGGTATTTTATACACTTTGGTTTCACCAGGTATAATTCCATTACAGGACATGAAAGTAGTCATAGTGGTTTGTTGCATATACTTTGCATGCAATGACTGTTTGAAGTCTGTAACCAAAAAAAAAAAAAACGTCACCAGGTGCTGAGTATTTTCTCTGGTCCAGACCTGTACTGCTCCCATCTTCAGCTCCTGCTGTTTTGGGGGCTTAAACTTTCTCTTCATCATATGAAACACATGTCCCGTTGGATTCAGATCAGGTGAATGACTTGGTCAGTCAAGAATTTTCCAGTTTTTGGCTTTGAAAAACTTGTTGCTTTAGCAGTATGTTTGGGATCATTGTCCTGCTGTTGGATGAAGCGCCATCCAATGGGTTTGGAGGAATTTGGTTGAACTTGGGCAGATAAGATGCTTCTGTACACTTCAGAAATGACTCTGCTGCTGCTATCAGCAGTTACATCATTAGTGATTAAAAGTGATTCAGTACCAGTAGCCATACATGCCCAAACCATAACACTTCCACCACCATGTTTCACAGATAAGGGGGGTGCTTTGGATCTTTGGCAGTTCCTTTTGGCCTCCACACTTTCTTGGCATCATTGTGATACAAGTGGATCTATCCACCAGACTGTTTTCCAGAACCCTGCAGGCTCTTTTAGGTGTTGCTTAGCAAACTGTAATGTGGCCACCCTGTTTTTGTGGTTAACTAGTGGTTTTCATCTGGCAGTGTAGCTTCTGTAGTCATGAAGTCCTCTCATTATGGTGAGAATTCTTCAGTCATCAACTGTGGAGGCCTGCCTTGGCCTACCAGGCCCTTTGTCATTTCTGAGCTTGCCAGTGCTCTCTTAATTATGTTCCAGACAGTTGATTTTGGTAAGCCTATGGTATGTCTTTTTTCTTATTTCTCAGCCTTATAATGGCTTCCTTGACTTTCACTGGCACAACACTGGTCCTCATGTTGACAAACATCAGTAATAGACTCCAAAGGCAATCAAAGGCCTAGAATTAAGTCTAGATACTGAAATCTCTTTTACAGCTGCACTAAGGAAGCAATTGAACACACCTGACTAATCAGAAACACCTGTGAAGCCATTGGTCCGAAACATTATGGTGCCCTGAAATGGGGGTCATATGTATTAAAAGTGCTGTGATTTCTACATGTAGAAACCTTGAATAAAAGCCAAAAATCTGCACTTTTTGCACATATAAATTGTTTGATTACAGTACAGAGCCAAATCAAGAATGTCTTTGTCCCAGAAAACATAGAGCTCACTGTAGATAAAATGCCATATCATGTAAATATTTGGAGTTATTAAATAATTAAGAGCAAAAGTTAAATCCAGAAAGAGATGGTCTTCTTTTCACCACCGTCTTAACATATTGCTCTTCCAAATGCCATCCTAGATGAGTACCCTGAATACCCCCTTTTTTTAAAACAAATCTCTGAATGTTCCTGTTTGTTGGCTATTTGACATATACAAGAGCACAGCACAGTTACAGCTCAGTACCAATGCAAGAACTATTATATGTAGTGGGAGATACTTTTGGAGGTTCCAGAAAACATCAAAATGTCATGCACAGGCAGGATTATGAAGGGTTATGTCATGTACAGGCAGGATTATGAAGAGATATGTCATTTACAGGCATGACTTTGAAGGCTAATATCATGCACAGGCAGGATTATGAAGGTTTATGTCATACACAGGCAGGATTATGAAGGGTTATGTCATGTACTGGCAGGATTATGAAGGCTAATGTCATGCACAGGCATGACTATGAAGGCTAATGTCATGCACAGGTGATGAGTGCCCAGCTGGCAATGCAACCTGTGCTACAAGCCCACTTTCCTTACAGTTATGATTCACTGCCACATACACATTTCAGCCATACAGGTGTTAGGCAGAGCTGAGACACTGTGTGGTTGTACTATTGTGATTACACTGTGAAAATTTTAAACAACATTGCATCTGGGAAGAACAGCAGCACATGGGTACAGGTATGAGATGGCAATAGATAAATGGGCTTAAACGTTGAGGTGATTCTCTTCCGTCTCTGGGTCTTGGGGCTATAGCCCCCTGATAGTGTGTCAGTCTCCTTCTCCCTCGGCTTCTGTCTCACTAACAGTTGCTTCCTCTCAGTCCTCAAACAGCCATTATTCTTCCTCTCCACAACACCCCCCACCCCCCTCCACCACCACCACCACCACCCTTCTAGCTTTCTGAACAACTGTCAAGTCTCCCAGCTCCTGTTTGCCTGAAAGTGTCCAGCAGGCTTTCTTTAAACAGCTGTCTGTTTGGCTGCAGTAGAATGATCTCAGAGCCCCCCGACCAGTCTCCTAACTAAGATGGTTAGTCACACTCTGTCCCTCAGACCCCCAATGCCTCCTGATCTAAACTCACTTGTCTCTGCCCTCCTCACTTCCACAATCATCATGCTACATCAGTCTGTGGAGTTGTTGACCACCTTTCTGTTTGACCCCCATTCCTCTGCTGCTGGTTGTGTGTGTGTGATTTTGGGATCCATTTCCCCAACCCTGTGCTTGCTAGAGGCCCTAGACTTGTGCCCCAGCTTCAACCCTTTAAGGTGTAAAGATCATCAATACATGATTAGAAGAATGTTCATAGCTGAACATTCTAGTGCTGATGTAATGATCACTACTGGTAATTGAAAGCAATGGAGTTCTAGAACACTGATGTAAATTTTTGAGAAAAAAAAAACATTCAAGACTTTCATCACATATGAATTGTTTGATTGCAAATCTAAAAATATGGAGTACAGAGTCAAATCAAGAAAAATTTGGCTTTTCCCCAAACATTATGGAGCTCACTGTATATATAAAGAAAAAAAACTAACTAATCTCTTTCTCCCTCTCTCTCTCTCTCAGCCATTTTCATGTTTTAAATCTGACCACCCGTCACAGCTTTTACCCCTTTTGCTTGTGAGTGTACACCTGGGTCCCAAAGGTAAGGAAAAGTAAATTTAGGTAGCGGCCTCCCCAGTGGATAAACAAACCCATACAAAAAAACAGTATAAGAAACATAAAAATGACAGCACTGAGAGTATTAAGGCCGAATATTGTAATATTACATTACATTACATTACAGGCATTTAGCAGACGCTCTTATCCAGAGCGACTTACACAACTTTTTTTTACATAGCACTTTTACATTGTATCCATTTATACAGCTGGATATATACTGAAGCAATGCAGGTTAAGTACCTTGCTCAAGGGTACAACGGCAGTGTCCTTACCCGGGAATCGAACCTACGACCTTTCGGTTACAAGCGCAGTTCCTTACCCACTGTGCCACACTCCGTTCCTCCGTTCCGGCTAATATGCGTGCTAAGGTTAGAACTACAGGAAGCAAAGAGGCTCTTTGAAAGGCAAATCGCCTAAGATGCTAAAAGTAATCTAAACGTTTCTTTCAATACTGTAGCAGGAAAAGGAAAGTCAAAGAGGATATCAGGTGCAGCAGGACTGAGGAAAGAGCACTGCCTTCTGGGAATAAAGATACTGCTGATGCCTTAAATAGTTATTTTGTTATTTTGATTTTTACTAGAGAACTGGTTAATAGACTGGAAAGCATATTCAGTACTCAGAATGTCTTATCAGATATTGCTTTGGAGGATAAAGAAGTACTGGATGAATGTCTTAAACTAAAGACAAACGAGGCAGCAGGCCCTGATGGCATATACCCAAGAGTACTCACAGAGTTAGGTGTGATCATCTTTAAACCACTGGCAGGTATTTTTAGACAGTCCTTAAAAACTGGAGAAATACCTGAGGACTAGAAGCAAGGTAATATAATACCAATATAGAAGGGAACTGCGCTGAAACTACAGGCCTGTCAGTTTAACTTGCACATGTAAAATACTGGAATATATCAACAGAGACAAGTTGGAAGTATTTCTTGAAATTAGCAACATCCTAAAGGATAGCCAGCATGGTTTTCCCAAGGGAAGGTCACCTCACAAACCTTCTGGTATTCTTTGAAGAAGCTACCAAGTGTTTTGATTATAACAACGATTATGATATTATATACTAGGATTTCCAAAAGGCATTTGATAAGGTACCGCATGAAAGACTTGTTAGTAAAATGAAGACAGTAGGAATTAGTGGATGTATTTCAGAGTGGATTTGGAACTGGCTACAGGGTAGTACACAAAGAGCAGTAGTAGGAGGGATATTATCTGAGCAGGGAACTGTGGGAAATGGAGACTCACAAGGATTGGTGCTGGGACCACTGCTCTTCCTCATATATATCAATGACCTTGAAAGGGACATAGAGAGGATATTAGTCAAATTTGCAGATGATACAAAACTGGGAGGCCCAGTTAAAAGTTTGGAATCTAATTAATCCAAGAATATTTAAATAAAGTCCAGAAGTGGACAGAAACCTGGCAAATAAAATTTAATATAGCCAAATGTAAAATTCTGCATGTGGGAAATAAAAACATTAGGCAGGAATATTTTATGGGAGGAACAAAATTGGAATGTGCTCAGTTTGAAAAAGACTTGGGAGTAATGATTGATCAAAGACTTTCAGATTCTATGCACTGTGCTGTAGCAGTAAAATAAAAAAAAAGGCCAACAGGGTGCTGGGATATATAGCGAAATGAATTGAGTATAAATCCAAGGAAGTTATACTTATCTTATATAATAAATTTGTTAGACCACACTTGGAGTATTGTGTGCAGTCCTGAGGACTATACTACAAAAAGATATAGAGGCTTTGGAAAAGGATCAAAGAAGAGCAACCAAATTGATTCCTGGTAAGAAAGATAAAAGCTATGAGAAAAGACTTAGGATGCTTAACCTCTTCAAGTTTAGTAAAAGGAGACTCAGGGGTGATTTGATTGAGGCTTTTAAATTCATAAAAGGGATCAGCAATGTGAACTACAAAAGATTCTTGCTGTATATACAGTATGTTAAAAATGTAGCACTGCGCCTTTAAAAAATGTTTTTAACAAGAACTCTACATTTCTACAACAGCCAGTTAGCAGTAGCAATGCTTTGTGGAAATGCATCAGAACACAATATCAAACTTTTGGACAAAGTTATGTCTACAAAATGCTGACACAATGTAACGTGAGTGATGATGTCAGCAACTCTGTAACTGAGCAACCATTTCAGTACAGGGATGACACAGGCACAACATGCTAAACAACAAATTATAGACATGTTTGTGTATCCATACTGTAACAACAAAACATCCAAATCTTTACTTTGCAAAATGTTAAGATTTAATACTTTTCAAAGTATTAAAACATTAATTAAAAGGTTCCAAGTTTGAAAATTATTATTGTGGTAGACTACTACCATTTAAACATAGTATAACAACAGCGACTTTTGAAAAACACAGTAACATAGTAGGTATAATCAGGTTTTCCTGTAACCTTTACACCTACTGAATATACAGTATGCATGATTCAACACTATATTAACATTTTATGCAGGGCCATTTTGACTCCTTGTGGCTGGCCACTGTCTATTTTATAGATGCTCATTTTAATGGGAAATCATCTTTTTGATGGTCAGCTATGGATTCTATCACATAAAGGATCTTAAAAAACATGAAGGATATTATAAAAAGACAATAAATAAATTATTTTATTTACCGAAAGGTTATTTTCTCCACACATGATGTTTTGAAATTAATTTCCTATTTTAAACGATCTGTGCATCAAAAACGTCTCAGCTTAGTTTATCCAAAACATTTCTTCCCAGGAGCTGGACATGGAAAAATAACTTAATATTTCGAATGTAATCATTTGTAATACCAATAATATCTGACGTATATGAACGGGAGAAAAACAAACATTTAATTTTTTTGTTGTTGTTAGAATTTTACATCTATTCGAGGCATATCCCGATGACTTCAGGTAGTATGTTAGTGAAAATACATCGAATTTACTAATTGTTCATTTTATCTGAGCAGGCACAAACTTGGGGGGATATTCAGGCGAGAAACTCTTTAGTTCGGAAATAGCCTATTATGCACGTTCGGGTTTCCCCATCTTTACTTTAAACGACAGAAACGAGAACGTTAATCAAGTAGACGGACATAACCGTAGTTAATATTAGACGACAACATCATTGCATGTGTTCAATTTATGATAAAGGTTGCTAAATGTGTCGACAATGTAATCTCGACCCGAGTCTTTGTGTCGCCATAATATGTGACGTCATCGCAAAGACATGCTCGACCTTGCAGGAGAAAACAAGAAAACAATATCTTTTTCGTGGCGTTTCACTCCTTGTGCAACGTTTTTGTAACTACAGTGGGGTTGAAATAAAAAAAGAAGTTTTCAAAATCCTGAGAAAGAGCCTTTTGATACAGCTGTGCTCTGCCTTTGTTACAGGATTATTTTTTTTCTTCCCCACCCCCCATTTCCTCTCCTCTGGCGGAAGTATCTCGGAGAGCAGAGGCCTCATCCTTCCAATGGCGACCGAAAACTGGCAGAATTGCGAGCGGGAGCTACCGAGGAGGGGGTCAGAGCAGAGAAACTGAAATTAAATAAATATATCATTCGATTAGTTAAAATAAGTTCGACGAAATTTTTACCCCCTCAGCAATGGCTGATTCAGTGGCCAAAAGTCAGAATGTTTCGCTCCTTGAATCGGGTAAGACGCCTAAAAGTGAATACATTTCAAAATATAGATATTATGATTTTTACATTTTAAATCCCATTCTGGTCTTTATGTCTCTTGTTTCCCTTTGTAGAGCTATATTACCTAATTTCTCGTTTTTTAACGACTGGTCCCTGTCGGAAAGCGGCTGAGGTGAGCTATGGCTAGCCGCTACTCATTTCTTCATTCGGCGTGCAAAACTGTCTGCTAATTCTTGTGTCAATGTTGTCATCTGAAATTTAGATTTTTAATCTATTGCAGGTTTTAGTGAGTGAATTGGAGGAATACCAGGTGTGTATATTGCGACTCCGCTAAACCCCCGGTACTACCTCTGCTTGCGTCTCGGCACTGGAACGTGAAACTTGTCTTGGCTGAATGTTTTTTTTTTAACCGCTTGTATGTGTGACCCTGTCTCTCTTTTTTGACATCACTCGTTTTTACAAATCTAATTTCAGAGGCTAGTAGTGAAGCCGGTACTTGTAATAAAATTGTGTTTTTCGCCCTAACGCTGGCCCTTGTCTTTAAAGCTCCTGCCAAGGAGATTGGACTGGGAAGGAAACTCTCATCCTAGATCATACGAAGATTTGGTAAGAGTGTATAAATACACATTGTTAATAATTATTTAATATTCTGTCTTCATTGTTGAATGTCTGTATATACTAACAACTCCACCAGGGTGTACTCGTAGCTACTGTCAGTCTAGCGTCGACAGCAGTGTGCTGCTCTCGTTTAAATCAGTTGACAGATTTTTGTTTACGGTGAGAGTTTAGAGAGGAATCGTGGTAAATCGTCGACTCGCATTCGGGTTTCTAAGCTAATATAGCGGAACCGTGATTAGGAAAGATACATTTTATTTCTGAGTGCTGTATTGCAGATAGGGTGGGACTCCTGTGGGTGTGGCTAAGTATCGATTGTCCAATGTGGCCAATCCACTGCGTGTATTTACTTTGGTTAAATTATATCGCTTGTGACCTGCTCTGTGATTCGTCTGAAATGGAAATGTGTTTTGCATAAAGTTAGCCGGTGCCTTCTCAGGCAGGAGCAGATGTTACCGTCTGAAATTGAGCCAAGGACCTTCTGTTTCCAAAAATGTGATTTTTATTTTAAGCTGCTATGGTCTGCATCATTTTTATCGTACAATGTACAAATGCGGTTCTGTTTTCCACCTTTCTCTCTAATCATGTTTCCCCCCCGAAAATGATCGTCTGGATTAATTTTTAATAAAAATAAATGAACACGATGCGGCCAATATCTATAAAAAATGACTAACCTACTAAAATGGCTAATTTTATTATTTATTTTTCAGAAGAATCATTCTGTAATTATTGAATGGTTTTGAAAAAAAAAAAAAAATCTGTCAATAATGCGAATTGGCCGTGTAGTATATAGTTCAGTTCAGCCTGAATGCAATCCAGCAGAAACACTGTAAATAAATAAACGCCGTTACCATTTGCTTTCAAATGGTCGCATTTCCACAGAGTTGCTAGTATGTGCTAAACCTTTCCTTGCGTCCTTATCATACGTGATATTTTGAATGCCAGTTTTGCTGCTCCTGGCCTTTGAGTCTAGTTTGCCTATGGGTTCGGTTTAACTGTTTTTGCGAGAAAATGGAAAACAGGTATCCAAATGACTTTCAGGTACAGGGGACCCTAGTGCACGTTCCGTCATAGTTACGGTGGGAGAACTCTAAATTCAGTTTCAACCTGTCAACAAAATGTCAGTGCATGGCCCTTATTGTTAAGTCCTGGGCTTGTTTTTAACCCAAGCTCTGCTCAATAGCTTTTGTATTTATTGATGCGCTTTTTCTGTATTGGGAAGCTGACTATGTTATTTTGTATTTTATTTACTTTTGCATTCTTTTTCCTAATGTTGTAACCTCACTACACATTTACTTTAGACATTAACAATAGAGTTGATAGAAATGACGGAATGTTAATAATGAATATGTATTTGTGTACTGTAAATTTGTGTAATTGACATTGTTGTTTTGTAGGTGGCTGCCAACAGACATGTGGCACCAGACCACCTGCTGCAGATCTGCAAGCAGATGGGCCCGATTCTGGACCGGGAGGTCCCGTCCAGCGTGTCCAGGGTGCGCTCTCTCCTGGGTACAGGGCGACATTCGCTCCTCCGCACGGCCAAAGGTACCCTTCTTTCCGAATTAGCGAATAGCCTGAAGTATCACCAGGCCCGTTTCGTAGCTAATATTCCATGAAATTCTGTTAGACTCGCTTAAAATCTGTATCATGTATAAACCTTGTATAGGGACATTTTTTAATACGAGAAAGCTCTCATCCTGCTCCGAGCACTGATACATTTAATTACTGAACACTTTATACAGTTGGTTCAGTAACCCATTTCTAAACCAAAGCCTTGTGTTGGTAGTATTGAAAAAGGTTTTTATTTGTTCCTGACGTCATTTTTTGAAAATGTTTTGGATGACGATAAACATTCTTTGCCGCCTTGAATTTTCCTGCCCTGTACCTTGAGCCTGGACCAGCTGTGGATGCTCATTGTGGCGTTTGATATTGTTGTGTGATGATGTGATATTGCTCAACTCCCCCGCCCCCCCCCCCCCAAGACTGCAGAAAAGTCGTGCGGAAGGGATCGTTTTTCGCCGCGCTCCACAGGGGAAGACCGCCGGAGGTGTCTTTGAGCTGCAGGGACCCTCCCAACCTCGGTAGGCGTTCTCAGGCTTTTTGGCGGTTTTTACCATTTTTAAATGTGAATATGGCGGGTTGGGCCTCCGTGGCTGGGCTCTAACGGCTGCGTGTGCGTCGCCGGCAGTGATGGTGTGTCGCGGGAGGGAACTCACCGGAGCTCAGAGGTTCAGCTCCGTCAACCCCGTGAGCAACTATCTGCACATGAGGCTGCACAGGAGGATTCTGGGACACCTGTCGGCCGTCTACTGCATCGCGTTCGACCGGACCGGTCTCCGGATCTTCACGGTGAGCAGGGGGACCCTGGAGGGCTCTGGACCAGCCCAGCGTTCTTATACAGCGCCTCACAATTGATGTTCTCAAAAGGCTTCGGGCCGTAGTTCAAGAACAGCCGTGACTAAGATTGAGCGTAGTTTAGGGTCTTAGGAGGTGTTGAACCAGAGGTTGAACCGGGTTGCTTCCGATACTTGATTTTTTTTCAGTTTCCGTTAAAAATAAAAGCGTTCAAATGTGAACGACGGCAAGATGGCCGCCCTGCCTCCCTCCCTTCCCTGTTTGTGAACGCCGCTCCTCCCCCCCCCCAGGGCGCTGACGACTGCCTGGTGAAGATCTGGTCCTCCTTCGACGGGCGGCTCCACTCCACCCTCCGCGGCCACTCGGCCGAGATCTCGGACCTGGCCGTCAACTTCGAGAACACCCTGATATCCGCCGGCAGCTGCGACAAGACCATCCGGGTGTGGTGCCTCCGCACCTGCGCGCCTGTGGCCGTCCTGCAGGGCCACAGCGGCTCCATCACCTCCCTGCAGGTAGGGGGCGCTGCACCCATGCGCCGCAGGTCAGGGAGTTCCCCAGCTCTGTCCCTCACTCGCTGGCTGTCACAGATCGGCTTGGCTGGATTTTGGCCCCAGGCACAGACCTTGCGTCGGTTAGACTTTTTTTTCTCTATTGTGGGAGGGGTGAGAAATACATTTTTGTAAAGACCCTGGAACCGGTTGTTTGAGTTCTGTGGGCAGCTGCTGTAGAACAAGATTTGTAATTCAAGTGGGTTCAAATTTTTTCCCGCCCAAAGTTTAACTTTTTTTCACTAGACTGCGTCCCCCTTCGGCCATTATCATTGCTTTATTTACTTTTAAAAATTCTTTGGCTTTTGTGCAGAATTGGGTGATGTTCACACTCGTACTGTGCATTATGTAGCCATTTAAGACGTAATAATTGTACAAGCACATAATGGCCAGAAACACAATAGTGATGAAACGCAAAGTTTGACAACAAGCTACAGCAGCCTATACGAGCACAAAAAGCCAGTGTTTAAAATACGGGAAAAGATAATCACAATTTAATCCTTTTTGGTTCTCAAAATTCCTTTGTGTGTCCGCAGTTCTCTCCGTTTGCCAAGGGCTCCAAGAGGTACATGGTTTCCACGGGAACGGATGCCACGGTGTGCGTGTGGCAGTGGGACGTGAACAACATCAATTTCAGGTGATCCCCCTCGCCCAAATTCGTCAGCAGTTACTGCAGGCGGGAAAATTGCTCTCTTCCTGCAGGTGGTGACTAGGGGTGGGACATTTTACGATTTTCTCTAAACGGTGACAAGCTGATTTTGTCCTTGGGTCTACTCAAGTACTTTGTTTTTGTGCCTAAAGCTCGTTCTATAAGGGCAGACCTGATTGAAGGCATCACAGGGCTTTTTCCTCTGGCTTTAGTTCACAGAGGAACGCTGGGACAGGAATAAGTTAGTGAGCACCGGACAGCTGTCCATCTCCTGTCCAGTTTTAATCAGACTTTAGTAGATGAATAATAATGAAATTTTACTTCGAACAGCTTTGACATGTCAGTAGTCATTATATGTTTCAATAAGATTCATAACTCAAGTCGGATACAGTTTAAGCCAAAGTACAAGCAGTCTGACATTCATACAGCCTAGTCTCTTAACTGTAACAGAGGGGAGGAATAATTGTAACAGTGAATGAAAGCGCCCTATAATGCGCGTATGGAGGTTTTTTCTGCACATACTAATGTTAATCAAGGAAACACATTTCAGATGGTAACGTGCGACCAGCCACACCCTCAGATCATAAAGCGTAGGGCTTTCTGAGAAAAGACTGCGCAAACATTGATGAACAAGCAGCTTCGTACCTTACCGTGAAGTGAGTTGTGCTAACGTTCAGATCGACGAGAAAAGCCGCTTTTGTTTGTTTCTTAACACCCGGGTAAACTTTTAAAAAGCAAATAGCTTGCCATACAGACCAGTCTTGTGTGTGCTTATTATAAATGCCTGTGACCAGGTGGCTGTTTTTTTAAAAATTAATCCCCTGGAGCATCCAGAAGATAATGCGCTGTTAACAAGCAAATTGGTTGAGCATATTTAACATTAAACACTGAACTAACTTAGAGTCAGACACATCGGTGAGTACAATTCATTATGAACTAATATTAGACACAATTTAGGTCTCCCCAAAAGGAACACTACACATAGATGGTTCTCAACACCATCTACTGTCCCTAATCTCCAAATCTAAAAGCCCTCCATGTCCTTCCTGGGTTCCAGCCCTGTCGTCTCTTTAGATGACATTCTGTAAACATACAATAGCAAAAAAAAGCATGCGGTGTACAAAAAGTTATTGACTGCGTTACACTTATGATGCGTTGCGTTTATACTGACTCTCCTTTACGTGACCGTTGAGCTTTTTAATAGGCGGCCACAGCAAGGTCGTAATATTCCCACAGCAAAGCCGTTCCCGACTCATTCGAAGTTCTCCCTTAAGCGATTTTCGTATGATTTCTTTCTGCGAACGATTTGCCAGGCTCTTAACACTTGGACTGAAAAGAGGGTGTGCACATGTGCAAAATGAGTTAAAACAATACGTTTATTTCTTCAAATAAATTACGTTTGAGACATGTAAAATAATTCCTTTCCACTCGTTAGAAGATGAAGCCGAATCCGGCCCCGAGCTCGAAACTCGGGTCAGGTCGCAGCCCTCTGCCTCTGACTCTGAACGGCTCATTAATCGATTGGGCTGTTTTGAGTCGATTCTTTTTACAGGCCGTGAAACGTACACGAGTGCTTGTCACATATCTCACCTGAAAATGTTAAAAAGAGGAGCTGGGTTCGGATATCAGTGGCGGCTTGACTGCTTCCAGTGGCCAGCTGAAGAACACCGCTCAAGGGTGTGAATGAACTGGCGCTACCCCACAGGATGTCTTCATTACAGAGCAGGGAGGCCTAATGAATAGAAACTATTAAGTTTGAATGGGGGGGTTAATGTGTATATACCACGTATGAGTGGGCAAATATATATAAACCTGTGTGTCCCTCACACACACAGATACAGACACTGATAATAGCTGTTTTTTTATAGGCTGTGCTTTGTAGTAGGCTATTCATTAGACAAAATAATTCTGATTCTTTTTTTTTTGTTGATGACATCACTTTTTTTTAAGCGTTTAGGAATCTGTGGGGAAGTAACGGTTCTCTCTTGTAAACGGTCCCTTTTTGGCCCCCGATTGTCGTAAAGCAAACCCGATACGGTCGGGCAAACGAGAGGAGGCAAAAAGGCCTGAAACGTGTTTTCTGTTTGTGTTCAAGTGATCGGCCTCACAAGTTTACAGAGCGGCCGAGACCGGGGGTGCAAGTCATCTGTTCTTCCTTCAGTGCCGGTAAGGACCAAAAAAAAACAAAAAACCCCAAACAAATAAATAGAAGGGTCAACGCAGAGATCATTCAGTGCGGTGCCTTGCGTGTTCATGTTAATTAAAACGGTAAATTAGGTTTAAATAGTGCTATGCAAACATCGATAGCGTCTGCTTGTGTCATTCAGACGTTATGTAGCCATCGGGATGCTGGTGGAGACAAAGTAACAGCAGAAATGGAAATGGATATTTTTGGACTTGAAATGCAGAAGGCGAAAGCGTCTGTCTGCTGGCGATGCGTTTTGAGACGGAGCTCTCTTCCTCCGGCAGCACCGCGCTGTGAAACGCGTCGCCAGCCCATAGAACGCAGTGCAGGAGCTTTCTTTGCTCCGCGGGCAGTTATTCGCCTTGTGCATTTTCAGCCCAAGAAATCTTCTTTTTTTTTCCAACGCTTTAGTGTTTTCCCAACTTTTGTGTTGTTGGTTTGATCGCCTCCTTGGGAACTCTTTGCTTCAATTCACTTCCTCACAGGCCTGATTCGTTCAGAGAGAAAGGAAAAGTGAAACTGTGGCGTGGTTTGGGATGTGTGGCAATGGTCTGAGAAAGTGTTCCTGTTGAATGTCGTAGGTGGGATGTTCTTGGTGACTGGAAGCACTGACCATGTGATCAGAGTCTATTACCTGGGCTGTGGAACCCCAGAGAAGATTTCCGAGCTGGACTCCCACACAGTAAGACTCCTCTCTCTCTCTCTCTCTCTCTCTCTCTCACTCTCTCAATCTCTCTCTCTCTCTCTCTCTCTCTCTCTCTCTCGCTCTCTCTCGCTCTCTCTCGCTCTCTCTCTCTCACTGTCTGTCTTTCTAGGAAGAATAAAAAAAGCAGACATGGTCACGAGTCATCCTGTTCAAAAAAACAATTTAACCTGCCACGTACCTGTGAAACGTGGTTAAAGGATGAGTCAGGCGGGATGGTTGTTGTACCGCTGGGTGTTTCCCACGGAAGTTGTGGTTGTCACAGTTTTGATTTCTTTTTTTTGAAGTAATAAAAAGAATTTGCGGCTTTGTGACACTTCCTGTTTCTTGCCATATCAGCTACCATCCTCCCCTCCGATTTAGTGTATTCTGTGCAATTTATTTTTTATTTTTGGCAGTTTTGAATGGTACCTGTCTACCTTAATGTCATCGTCAGTGTGATTTGTATACGCCTGAGCATTTTAACCGCATTGCTCGGGGCTGGAAACCAAGTGCAACAGTGTCCACGGATTCCGGAATGCGCTGGGATCAGGATTTCCCATCCTTGTCGGTTATCGCAGTCAAATGTTTGGCCCCCGTCAACAGTGTTGATGGCGTGTGCTCCTTTTCTTCTGAAGGTAACGTTGTCACTGACAGCGGGTGCTCCATCAAAGGCTCAAATCTCGCAATGTAGCCTACAACGGGCTGTACCAAAACAAACTAAAGATATAACCAATGACACACGGTAACCCTGATTTGTTATTTTAGTCATGCAATTTGAGGATGCATGCTCTTTCTCTCTTTGATGGACTGAAGCAATTAAATGCACTGTATTAGACAACATCGTAGACAACATCAGTTGTCTACGATCATGAAAATGCACTTCTTGTACGTCGCTTTGGATAAAAGCGTCTGCCAAATTAATGTAATGTAATGTAATGTATTTGCTGGTATTTGTTCCTAGTGGCAACTGCCCGCTGATTTCTTTTGAAACTTCAAGCATTTGTTAATTTGTTCACTACCCTTGCGCATGCTGTTTTAATGGTTTCCCACTGCTTTGCGTGCATCTATTCGTTAATAAATTATTATTCTAAAACTTTCCAGGATTTCTGCTGCTTTTTGTTCTGTTTCCTTTTTTTTTTTTTTGGATAACAGTGCCATGACTGCTTCGTGACTTTAGCCAATATTTTCTGTGACAAGCACCTAGTGTTAGCGACGAGACATTTTAAGAATTAGTAACCATGGCAGAATTGCTGTGTGACAAGTAGGCGACCCATTTAAAATGATTTCCTTCATGTTTTCAGGACAAGGTCGACAGTATCCAGTTCTGTCATTCTGGGGAGAGGTATGTGATCTATTTTGATCGATATGTTGAGTGGAACACATTTTGTTCAGTCTAATTGGATCTATTTCTGAAAACAAGATCGTAAGAACGTTTAGGTCCGAGGAACGTCCGTGATTGATATATGTTGACCGGTTTTAGAAGAGATCGAAAAATAATCTTCCATTCTAATGAATCTGAGTAATTATATCTGTTTAGATCTATTTGAGTGAGGAAGGTAATTTTTTCCATCTCTGGATATGTTTAATTCTGACTGGTTTAGATCTGCTCGTGGTGAATTTGGTTCATCGGTGAATATTTTTGATCGGGCGCTATCTTTGGGCAGGTTCGTGAGCGGGAGCAGGGACGGCACGGCTCGAATCTGGGGCCTGAAACAGCACCACCAGTGGAGCAGCACACTGCTAGACATGTCTGCTACTCTCCCTGGGTAGGACCCCTCACCCCCCCCCCCCCCTTTTTAGGAATGACATCAGACATGCTCCGCCCTTCCACTACCTTGTCCCCTGTTCTGATTGGGCAGTTTGAGTTAGTTGCTGTTGTGGGTAGTCGTTCAGGCCTCCTGTGGGCTTATCCGTGTGCACCCACGTTTCCGGAGGTACAGGTAATGCTTTTCTCACCAAAGGTTTGTTTCACAAATGTCATTTGCATGTCCCAAATGACTTAAGGTAATTATGTGGTTATTTCAGGTCTTACCACTCAACACTGAAGCTATTTCTCTACACAACCCTCAACCCCACTGTACCACTCAACACCGAAGCTATTTCACTACACAACCCCCAACCCCACTTCACCACTCAACACTGAAGCTATTTCTCTATATTCTAGTGGTTCACTACAAAGTAATCTGCACTCACACATCCAGCAATGGAAAATGAATAATTTTTATGAATATGGGACCTTAAACTTGAGTTGATACAGATCTTCTCAACTAAAAGTGCAGTAGTTGCTTTTGTAGTAGAATGGAGATCTTGTGGTTGAGTGAGCCAGGGTTTGGTCTGTTCTTTGACAGATTTATGCAAATTTTCTGTTTTTCTTTACGTCGAAGTTCACAGTCTCAGACTGACGAGGAGAGCTTCTTCAAATCCAAAGTGACGATGGTGTCCTGGGATCGCCACGACAACATGGTCATCACAGCGGTCAACAACCACCTGCTCAAAGTGTGGAATTCGCACACGGGGCAGCTGCTCCACATCTTGAAAGTGAGACAGCCGTGTTCTCCCCTACCTCTTATCATCGCAGTTAACAGAGCGTTATTGGTTGGGCGAAACAGACTTGTTTCCATGCAAAGGTCATTGACTGAACCAATTAGATATGCCCCCCTGTTTTGTCACTTCTGTGAGAAGAATCTTGTTGCTTGTTTCAAGTGAACTGGTTGTCTGAAAGTGTGGCATTGTAAGACCTAGGAGCCAGTTGTGTGTTTATTGTTGAATGAACCAATGAGGAGAGACTAACCGTGCTGTTGCCTCCTGCAGGGTCATGACGCGGAGGTGTTTGTGCTGGAGCCACACCCCTTTGATCCCAGGGTCATGCTGTCTGCTGGGCACGACGGTAGCGTCTTCATCTGGGACCTCTTCAGGGGCACCAAGATACAGCACTACTTCAATATGGTACGCCTGTGTCCTTAAATGACAACAGCAGCTATATAACATGCAGGAGCGCTTTTTATCAGCGGCTTCTGTGTAACGGCGTCTCTGCTCAAAGGGGGTGCCAGTGCAGCTTAATGGGTAGGGAACTGGACTTATAACCGAAAGGTTGTGGGTTTGATTCCCAGGTTTGGTTCCTGGGGCACGGTCCTTGTACCCCTTTAGTCTCTGCTGGTGAGTTAGTACTTTCCGAAGGTCCGTAAACTATCGGGGTGGAGCTTGCAGTGCTGATTGGTCAAGTACAGTATTTGTGAGAATTAAGCAGACCACAAGCCCCAATGCCAGCAACTGAAAAAACATATAGCAGCAGCTAGAGAGCAAGCAAGCTTTGAAATGGAAGAAGAAAATCAGACAAAATTGCAGACTAATGACAAAGGTGCGAGCTTTGATCAGTACCTGGTCAGTGGACGACATTGACAGGGAATTTGAGTCGGCAACTCACAGAAAAAAGTGTACCGAAAGATTTCTTTGCTTTTAGCTAAACAGGCTGCAGGCCACAGACTACTCGGCTAAACAGTACAGATCACTCAGCTGAACCGAGCACAGACCTCTCAGCTGAGCAGAGCACAGACCACTCAGCTGAGCAGAGCACAGACCTCTCAGCTGAACAGAGCACAGACCTCTCAGCTGAACAGGCTACAGACCACTCAACTAAACAGGGAACAGACCACTCAGCACAAAAGTGCTCTAGGATCCTTTTTGTTATATGTATGAGTGTGAAGCATGGCGTTCCTGCAAAAGAGCATCTGTGCTCAGTGAACCTACCCTGGGTAAATAAAGGTTAAATAAAATTCCTTGTTTTGGATAGTTTCTGCCAGTTTTTAAGTTCCTGTAACCCAGTTGAGGAGGGCTCTTAAGGTACTGTACCTGAATTGCTTCAGTATGAATCGACCTGCATAAATGCTCACTGTGTAAAAATGGAGCCTTGATGTGTGAGTCACTCTGGGTAAGAGTGTCTTCTAAATGACAGTAATGTAGCTAGCGTTAGGTTGACTCTGTCGGTTCTCGCATTTGATTGGTTCTCTTGTTTTGATTGGTTTTTGTGTTTGATTGGTTCTCTCGTTTTGATTGGTTTTTGCATTTGATTGCCTCTTGCCTTTGATTGGTTCTCGCTTTTGATTGGCTCTCGCGCTGACTCACTTGTGCAGATTGAGGGCCAGGGTCACGGCGCCGTGTTCGACTGCAAGTTCTCTCCGGACGGCCAGCACTTTGCCTGCACTGACTCCCACGGCCACCTCCTGGTGTTCGGCTTCGGCAGCTCCAGGCCCTACGAGAAGGTAAGCGCGGCAGGCGGCCGCCGCCCCCCGCCAAATCCCGCGCCCGCCGGGTTTCACGGCACGCCGACACCGGAAGCTTCTCCGCTGAGAAAGAGTACGTGTGCACGGGCGACCCTTTCATAAGGGGCTTCGTTCAGACCTGGATCAAATACGTATTCATTTTGGATTCAAACACTTTTCTACGCTTTACTGATCTTGTCTGGTGTCACTGGAACCAATGAAATACTCTCAGAAAGTGCAAACCCCACCTTCTGGTCATATTGGCAGGCTCATTTACACCAGGCAAGATCAATAGAGCACAGAGAAGTATTTGAATCCAAAATAAATACATATTTTACCCAGATCTGGCTTTGTAACATTGTTACCTTAATATAAGTTTTCATATTGTAATAAATATGGACTAGCGTGTGACCATATCAAGAAACAGTTCTGCAGTTTAGGGCTTCTTCCTTTTCCTCTAGCTGTGTTCAGCGCTGCTGTGACAGTGTAACTGGGTTTGTGACTGAGCGATGAGTTGATTTATCGGGGACTCTAGCGGACATGTTTCTCCCAGTCAGTGACGGAAGTCTTCCCCTCTCCTCCAGCTTCCGGACCAGGTGTTCTTCCACACGGACTACCGGCCGCTCATCCGCGACGGCAACGGCTTCGTGCTGGACGAGCAGACGCAGCAGGCGCCCCACCTCATGCCCCCGCCCTTCCTGGTGGACGTGGACGGGAACCCGCACCCCCCCAGGTACCAGAGGCTCGTCCCGGGGCGGGAGAACTTCGCCGACGAGCACCTGGTCCCCCAGCTGGGATACGTGGCCACCAGTAAGTGCGCCGGCAGGCTTTACCGGAAGATTCCGCGCTGTCTGGTAGTATTGGGTCAATCCGCCCAATCAGGGGGATTGGGTTTTTTTTTTTGGTTTTTGTAATTTCTTGAGTTTGGGCATAATTTACAGTGTCGTACCATCACCGGAGTCTTGTGTTCCGCTCCGGTCAACATTGTGTATAAGCTAGCTGGGATTACTCCCCCGCCCATCAGAAGGGAAGTCTCCGCAAGACTTGAAAGGCAAAAGCAAAGTTCAGATACGCGGCACCCTCTACACCATGATACACCAGTTCCCGCACGCCTTAAATCAAGAAAAAGTTTTACAACAGTGGACGAATTGCCAGATAATATGCCCCCTCAACTATGTAGGCTTAAACTGTGGAGAGAGCAAGACCAGTTAACACATCCTAATGCTGCTGTGCAAGACCCAGCAGAGAGTTTGCCAAATGGAACATCACTAAATAGGAGAGAATGGTGTACACTTAATAGAGCAAGATCTGGAGTGGGAAAAACAGGATCAAATATGGTTGGATGGGGATTGAGGGAACATGGGAGATGCTCATGTGGTGCAGAAAACCAGGATATGGACCACATCCTAAATAATTGTCCCTTAAGTCCACCTGTGACGGAGTATGACCTCCTAGAAGCAAATGACATCGCATCACAGTGGATATTCGTTTGGCGCGATAAGATATGAATTAATGAATTTACAGTGTAATGTCCGTGATGTTAGAATCTTTCCCTTCGAAACTGATCCCGGATCAGAGACTGTGTTGTGTGTTGGATTGAGCTTGAAAGGGCTGACCCTGGGAAGCTGTGCATTTTTTGGCTATTTTTATTGCCTAATTGATGATCTGAAACGTTTGTGACCCTACTGTGCGGTCATCGTGGGTCACCCTTGAATTTGGGGGAGTGGGACCTTGAAAGGGTATTGAATTGGTGGGTGTGGGAACCCCGAAATTCCAAAATGCATCCTTTTGTGCGTTTATGAATAGTTTGGCCGGATGCTTTCATTGTCAGCGACGTCAGAGGTCTCCATGGTAACGGACACTGAATAGCCATGTTAGAAGGAACCAAAGGGTAGATACCCAGACAGCTGCGGTGAAGGGGTTTAGTGCTGGTTTCTTAATGGAGAAAGTCACCAAAAATGGGAAAACTCATCTTTACTTTGTAGTGCAGGAATATGCAAGGCTGTACTCATAAACGTTAGAGAGCATCCCTCTGATGATTACTGCTCGTTGGGAATAAATCTGCCCTTTCATCTGAAAACTACATTTGTTGCTATCTGTGGCTTTTCATGATCATTGCCATTTTTAATGGTGATAAACTGTGTAGAGCAACATGTGCTTCACAATAAAACAACATTCATAATCAAAATGATGAATTCAAGAGGCAGAAAATATGAAAACAAGGTCAACTTAAGAAAAGGAAAAATTAAATTAAGTCCACAGATTCGTTTTCAAAAGATGTCTTTGAAAGCGACTTTAAGAGATGGTCATCCGATTAAAGTTCCCTTGCATACACACTGAAATGGCTCTGTCAGCCAAGCAAATTGGCACATCAATACAATGTTCCTATCTTTTAAACTTTAGCTTGTAGGAAAGTGTGTATGGCCATTTCCATGTTTCACTTTTGGCCTCAGTCTCCCATGGTTCATTGCATAGTGGACTGACGTCTGAAATGTAGGTGAAATGCTTTATGGGAGTTGTATTTTGGTGGAAAATCAAACGAGTTCTATACCCAAGAGATGTAAAGCCTGTGGAAATTAATCTAACTATCTGGTATATATTAATGGCACCAAGTATACAAGTAACATCATGTATATGTATGAAGAAAATGAAGTTATTTCGTCCTTCAAGAACGATGTTTACAACATCTAAAGGTAATAGTTTTGGTGCACGTGCAGGGTGCACAGAGAACATGTTTGGTGTTGCGGTTTCTGAAATAAGGTCACAGCTGCAGGAAAGGTTTGGTCAGATGTTCAGTTAGTCTCACTGGAAGGAACAGTGTGTGCTCCTGACAGGGTTTCCCCCAGAAAAGTTGTTAGGCCCGGTGGCAAGTATCTTTTGACAGGGGCCGGCAGCCAAGTGTCTTTTTTGATGGGGGCCCGGCACGGGCCTGCGACGGACTGATGGCAGCTTTAAAGTAGGGCCCTATAGTTTCTGTGATAACAGAATCACGGACGGAATCACGGAATTGAGAATTTAAAAAAGCTATAACACAGATTCCATTGGGCCCTACATTAAGTCAGTGCTAAAAGCTGACTGAAGATTTGAAAATATAACTACGTAATGTGAATGTTGTTATAAATAAGTCATTTATTCAACACACATTTTAAAAAATCAACAACTATTTACAGCATAGCATAGTCTTACAAAGAATCTGTCAACAATGTACAGACTTGGAATGCTGTGTTTTCAACAACAACAAAAGAAATTAAATAATATTAAAGTTTTTGCACTCCACAAAAAACTACTGAATCTTACAACAAGCCTTGGAATGCTGGGGACATTTAAATAGGGATGGGAATCGCGAACCAGTTCCAAGTTGTCCTATTCATTGGAATCGTATGGCTCCGAGCTTATCGATTCCGCTTATCGAAGCTAGCATGTTTTTAGGACAGCTGCGCATTGCGAAACAATGACGTAACGCCTTGGGGGAGGCACGCACGCAGACAACCTCTCTCAGGTGTTTGTTTTGGACGGCAGCTGTCACAACAAATTTGATCCGGGCTGCCAGCCTTGATACATTCTGTTGCGATAAAGATTCTAAGACGACTCAGCAATTTCTCTGGATTAACGGGTTATTTTCTAGCTTGAAATGCGATCGTATTACGAAATGGCTACACGTCATGTAACGTGCAAGTAGTTTGCTATCTCACTGGATACGAAATAAATGTTTTTACCAATAAATAATAATAATAAATGCGATTTTATCCATGGAAATAGCTATACAAAAGGGCTAAATAAATATCGTGTTTGCGATTGCCGTCGTAGATGTCAGAAGGAAATGTCCCTGACAAAAAAAAAAAGTTTTCTCTCT
Source organism: Anguilla rostrata (assembly GCF_018555375.3). Taxonomy (NCBI): domain Eukaryota; kingdom Metazoa; phylum Chordata; class Actinopteri; order Anguilliformes; family Anguillidae; genus Anguilla; species Anguilla rostrata. Next base: position 10,232,669 of record NC_057944.1, read on the forward strand.
TTGCAGTGGTTTGGGCTGGAAACGAGCTGTAAGAGCGGGATATGCACAACACTGCCTACTTATTGGCTACTAAATCTTACAACAATGTACAGCCTTGGAATGCTGGGCACATTTCAACAACAACAAAATATCTATGTATCTATTACTAACTGTTTGGCTAGCTAGCTAAGTTAGCTAAATGACCACATTGTCGTGCATATCAATGTCACCAAGCTAACGTTATTAATAAACAAGTGAAGTCGTTATTTAGATGGCGATTAATACATCATGTAATGTTACAATGTATCGAACGTTACATTCATGCTACTAGTTTAACGTTACCTACACACTGCGTAAGTTAATATAAAAAGAATGTAGGCTACTTACCGACGAGATGAAGTGATAACACAGTTTGTAACGAGGTTAGTTAGCCTACTAAAGAAATGGTGCCTTGCTAGGTACCGTTAGCTTGTGATAGTTGGAAGCATCAAGTGTTGAACGTCACTCTATGCACAATGAGGGTAAAGAACAGACCTGCTGTTTTCCTATAGTGCGTTCACGTTTTAACCAACAGATGTCGCTGGTGAGCTTTCCAACCAAGCCGCCCCACTGTAACTGTAGTTTAAAAAACATATTAAAAATATGTTTAAAAAAATAATAAAAATAAATAATAATAATAATAATCCTCGATGCTTAGGTCCGGCGGGGGGTCAATTTAGGCCCAGTTGCCCGCCGGGCTTGCAATACACTGGCGGAAACCCTGCCTGAACATCGAGATTGAGAACATTGAGAACGCGGATGCACAAATGAGCGCGATATTGAAAAGAGCCATACTGGAGAAATCCAAGATAATTCACACTCTGAATCCAAGCTGACGTTGGAAACCAAGCTAGGAAGGGGAAATGCTGGCAAACACTGGATTATCATTCAAAATGTGACTGTTGGACCGACCACCCTGAACTGTGGCTTTTAAAAATATACCAAGCCTATTTTCTCACAAGTGTCACACCTTACATTTTACCTGCAGTGTAGTGTATTTTAAAGGGTAAGCACCACATAATGGCATCTTCCCCGAAGATATTAAGGCAAGGCAAGAAGTTTATTTATATAGCACCTTTCAAACACAGTGGCAATTCAAAGTGCTTTACACAGGCATAAAAGACTGTAAAATTGCAGTTAAAAACACAATTATGTGAAATGGGAGGAAAAAAGGAAAGGAATGAAGGCATAAAGGAAGAAAAATAAAAAGATAGAAGACTAGAAGCAATAAAAAAGAAATTACACAGTATACTGAAACTTTAAAATCACTACGAGAGATTATTTGTTTAGAAATTTGACCTGACAAATCGACAATTTGTCAACAACATATCTGCAATTTCCTTCGATTCCTGACGTATGTCTTTCACCATGTGCTATGCCTGATTTTCATATTTTGGAGCAGCTGTGATGTCATGCCACTGTCTACCCTATTGAATTGGACTTAAAAGTCCTGTCAGCCATTTGGGGTCTAACGTAGATCTCAGGTGGTTGTCATAATAGGGTCTGGGTCCTTCTATGTTCTGTGACTGTCTATATATTCAGTAAACACGCTTGTGTGCGCACAGTGATTACGCAGTAATGTGCGTGTTGCTGTGTGTGTTTAAGTGGCCTGAGGAAAGAAGTGTGTGTGTGACTAGCAGTGAATGGCGAAGCACAGCAGGGTTGTGAGTAGGGTGGGGGGGTGGAGGGTTTGGGGGCGGGGGGGAGATTTGTTCTTTCTCTGGCTCCTTGCAGCCCTGCGGGGGGCGGAGTCTCACGTTGTGCGGCCCTGCAGGGGGCGGAGTCTCACGCCTCTCTCCGCTCCGCTCCAGGTGACGGCGAGGTGGTGGAGCAGGTGATCAGCCAGCAGACCACGGAGCAGGAGGAGGCGGCCGCCGCCGCCCAGCGCAGCGTCCTGGACGAGGCCATCCGCCAGCTGCAGGAGCAGCAGGACCAGCGGGGGGGGCCTCCAGGCCCCGCCCCGGCCGTCGCCCACGTCCCCGCCCCCGGCCCCGCCCCGGCTCGGCTCGGCACCCCCCGCAGAGGTACGCCATCCCGTCCCCCCCGCGGGGTCGCCGCGTCACGGGCTGGGAGCGCGGGCCGGTTCTGACGCGCGTGTCGGTCGCTCGGTTACAGTGTCGACCAGCGCGAGCATCGACGTCCAGTCGCCGTCCAACGTGGGCCTCCGCCGCAGCGGGCAGGTGGAGGGCGTGCGCCAGATGCACCAGAACGCGCCGCGCAGCCAGATGGCCACCGAGAGGGACCTGCAGGCCTGGCGCCGCCGCGTGGTGGTGCCCGAGCTCCCGCCCAGCGCCTACAGGTGAGGCTCCGCCCCCGCCCCCGCAGGTAACGGGTCTGAGCTCCCGCCCAGCGTCTGCAGGTGAGGCCACGCCCCCGCAGGTAACGGGCCTCCAGAGGCTGGACCTTTGGGACTGTGGGTGTGCGCTGTATTTAAGTGGCCTGCGGTGTTTCCTGTATTTCAGCGCGCAGGAGGAGTTCCGGGTGATGAAGGGCGAGGAGGAGATGGCTCTGTTCAACGCAAAGAGGCGCCAGGTGACACACGGGAGTCTCAGGGTGAATGTCGGGCCTCTAGGCCCTCATTTTCAGAAACATTCCGCATGAGTAACGTGCGATATAATGTTAATTCGTGCCACAATAGAGATCGTCTCAGGGCAGTTCAGTGAAACGATAGCGAGGAATTGAGTGCACACACTGCCCAAAATATTTGAACTGCTATACTTTGAACGGTTCATTGAAATCGGTTTATGATAATTGAAGGATTGGATGTAACTTTCCATAAAGAAGGAAGTGAATGAGGGAAGGGATTGAATGGTGGGAGGGCTGAGGGGAAAAGAGCTAGAGAAGTGGACGACGAGCGTAGTACAACAGGACACCTGCCAGCAAAAACTGACTACATTACCCACCATGCCTCAGGACGACTCTGACGAGGACGTGCCCTGCACCAAGCGGCCACCGTCTCGCAAGCAGCGGCTCAGAAACCTCCAGAGCTTCATCGAGTTCTCCTGCGAGGAGGGCGAGGAGACCGCCACCTCCGAGGTAATGGCCGCACTGAGCGCGTGCGGAACGGGTGCCCCGCCTTTCCTCTCACACGCCTCACCCAACCCTCCCCCCCCCCCTTTCTGAACTCTGCGGGTGTAAAAGTTACACAGCCCAAAACCATGAACCCCAGGTATGGAAGCTTCGCGTTGTGAATCTCTACTGCAGGAAACGTGCTCTTTGTACACACTGAGAATAATGCAAGTCTGTCAGCACACTATAGAAGCCTACCAGCCACAAACGGTTTAGAGCATCAGAATTTAACCTCCCCCTGCTGGCAGTGTGGAAAAATGCATCTGCCCACTTACTGATTTTGACTGTCCATAATATGTTTACATTCATCCATAAGTTCCTACGCTCTTTTATGGATCGTCTTATGGAAAACAGCACCACCTAGTGAGCAGGCTGGGTACTGGGCTGCATCTCGGATGGGTCTCAGGTTGATTACTGTAAAAAATTACTGATTACTGGGATTCTGTAAAAACAAAATATATATATAACGCAGGCAAGACCATACGAGGTACACCAAACAAGGTAAACGTGTTTCCGGTCTTTTCCTTTGTACACACAGAGATTTGTGTGATTCGATGTAATGTCTGTTTTCCATAAAAAGTTCATACATTGCGGTCTAAGAATGATTAGTTTGTAGACTGTTTTGGTTGTGCTGTGTTATTTTTTCTTCACCTTTGTCATGGTTGATCTTGTATTGTCTTGCTGTATATTCAGCCACCAATAGGTCACTAGTATAGTTTTGACCCGTCTAAGGCCCATAGAGTTCAGTACCCAGCCCCTGCAGCAGGAGGCGCTGTCGGTGTACGTGCTGTGCATTTAGCAAACGTATAAATGGCTGTTATGGGCGTGATGCAGCGTCTTCCTCTCCTCCTCCTCCTCCTCCAGGACAACGAGATGGAATGTAGCGACATGGAGTCGTCCAACGACGAGGAGTGGCGCAGCGACAGCTCCAGGTGCGGACCTCCCCCTCCCCCTCACCCTCCCCCTCTGCTCCTCTCCTCTTCCGGAACTCTCTCTCTCCGGGCCGACCCGCATGCACGCGTTCCCTCAAGCCCGAGGGCTTTAGCGTCGTTCCGCGCACGGAACCCGGAGGCCCGGTTCCTTCTAAAACGGAGGTCTAAGCCCTCAGAGTAAACGACCACGCCGTGGGTGACGTGCGGCCTCCCGGACGTCGAGTTTGTGATGACAGCCTCTCGCAGTGGAGATCAGGGTTCGAGCCTCACGAGATCATTGCCCTTACGCTTCGTTTTGCTTGGGCTTTACGCGATTAATGTATCAAGCTGCTTGGCGTAGGTACCGTGAGCTACATCGTAGAATTGTCCAATCAAAACGAGTCTAGCAGGAAGGCAATCAATTAAAATTTTATCATTTTTCTTCATTAATCTTACTTTCTGTGGTAAAATTACAAAAAAAAAAACACGTTGTTAGTCTAGCTAAAACAGAGAAATTGGTAGTTCTGAAAGATTTGACCAAGCGTACTGTATGTGTGTCCTGACAGGAGATCTGTGCAGGCCTGGGTTGCACACGTGGAGGGCCGAGTTCAGACAAGTTCTAATATGTGCAGTAAAAGCTTACAAATGCTCTGTTATGAATTGAAATCAGTTTTTTTTCATTCTCTGAATGATTTATTAGTCTTGTCACGTCTTTCATTTTAAACGTAACTTAAATTTCGAGGCAACCCCTAGAGGGAACTCAGGGCGCGCCACTTTTGAAAAATGCTGTTCTAGAGCGGGGACATTCCAAAAAAAAAAACCGCCTCTTCAAAGAGCAACAATTTCAGGTAGCCGTCCAATTGGTTTGTGCGTTCGGAGCGTCCGGCTTCTGATTGGCCGGGGCGGGCTAACGACGCTGTGTTCCCCCGCTAGCCATTCCTCCAGCGAGTACTCCGACTGGACCGCGGACGTCGGGATCAACCTCCGGCCGGCCATGCCCCTGTCGTCACGGAGACGCGTCCGGCGCCAGCTCAGCGTGTCGGTGGAGGAGGCGGAGGAGGAAGAGGAGGAGCAGCAGCAGCAGGACGAAGAGCATCGTACTCCTCAACCTCGCAAGCAGAAGAAGCCTAAGAGCAGGACGCCCAGGGTGAGGAGAAGGGCCTCCGGTGGCTGCTTGGCCTCATAGAGAGAACGAGCTGAGGGACTGCAAGGCTAGGTAGCTGCTCACAGAGCAACGTCACACAGGGCTCCATTTATTCTGCCTTTTTAAAAATCACCGCCGCAGTCGGCCCACCCAGACTTCACCGGAATTCGTCTGAGTGTGTTTGGATTTAAAACCAAGGGGGGTCGTGATTTATATCCCGAAGCTACAGAAATGGCAGAAAATGCCACCGTTCTGACCCTAAAGTACTAGGACCTGTGGCGAGACTGCACTGTCTGTATTTGTATCTGACGCAGTTACGTGTGAAAATCTCAATCTCTGTGTTCCGCTCCGGTTTAAACGCTGTTCTGTTCTCATACGCAGCGACGGAGTGTCAGACCGTCCATCAACAGAGAGGTGTCCAACGAGTTCCGCCCCTCCCCCTGGATCACCGACGTCTTTCCCCGCAAGTCTCCCTTCGTCCCCCAGATGGGTGACGAGGTAATCCCCCCCCCACATTTAACAAACGGATCTGACTGTTCTTCACTTCTAAACATTCATCGACAGTGGCTCGTCATTCCTTACTGTGTCTGTTCTGCCTGTCCTGCTCCCTCCCTCCTCCCCGCTCTGTCCAGGTCATATACTTCCGGCAGGGTCACGAGGCGTACGTGGAGGCGGTGGCCAGGTGCGAGCTGTACCCCATTAACCTGGAGAAACAGCCCTGGAGGAGAATGGAGCTGAGGGTCAGAACATTCGTTTTTTAACTTGTTCATTCTTCTAGTCTTCCTTTCCCTTACCCAGAGCTGCCTACAAGCCCATTGTGGCAAGGCACAGCCCCCCTGGTACCCAGAGCCAGTTAGCCTACGCCGTTAGAGCACTTAGCTGCACGCTAGCCTACGCCGTTAGAGCACTTAGCTGCACGCTAGGCTACGGTGTTAGAGCACGTGGAGTACGCTAGCTGCACGCTAGCCTATGCCGTTAGAGCTCGTAGCTGCACGCTAGCCTACGCCATTAGAGCACATAGCTGCATGCTAGCCTACGCCGTTAGAGCACGTAGCTGCACGCTAGCCTACGCCGCTAGAGCACATAGCTGCATGCTAGCCTACGCCGCTAGAGCACTTAGCTGCATGCTAGCCTATGCTGTTAGAGCATGTAGCTGCATGCTGGCCTACGCTGTTAAAGCACGTAGTGTACGCTAGCCTACGCCGTTAGAGCACGTAGCTGCACGCTAGTCTACGCCGTTAGAGCACGTAGCCGCACGCTAGCCTACGCCGTTAGAGCACGTAGCCGCACGCTAGCCTACGCCGCTAGAGCACATAGCTGCATGCTAGCCTACGCCGCTAGAGCACTTAGCTGCATGCTAGCCTACACCGTTAGAACACTTAGCTGCACGCTAGCCTACACTGTTAGAGCAGGTAGCGTACGCTAGCCTACGCTGTTAGAGCACGTAGCGTACGCTAGCCTACGTTCCACCTGCCGCGCGCTACTTTAGCGTCCGGGCACAGTATGTTCTGTGTCTTCCAAATCATGTTGTAAAAACAGTTGAGAAGTGTTTAATGAGTGGGGGGGGGAGCAGCTCGCATTGACGCTGGGGGGCTGTTCAGACGTGTCTGACGTGGACCCCACCTTCTTCAACAGGACCAAGAGTTTGTGAAAATAACGGGGATCAAGTACGAGGTGTGCCCCCCCACCCTGTGCTGCCTGAAGCTGTCTCTCATCGACCCCGGCACGGGCAAGCTCAGCGACAAGTCCTTCTCCATCAAGTACGTACCTCCAAAACCCCCCCCAGTGTCCCCAAAACCACCCCACAATGCCCCAAAACCACCCCAGTTCCGCAAAACTACCTTCCAATTCCCCAAAACCACCCCTCAGTGCCCCAAAACCACCCCCCAATGCCCCAAAAATAATTTGTCTACTGTCTTACTGTGTAACTTCGTGTTTTACATCAGGTGCCCCTTGCAATCTCAGTGGGGTTTTTCCCGGTTAAGTAAAGGTTAAAATGAAGCTAAGAGAGTAAAACTCCCCCAGTTACCCTAACCCCTCGCACCCCCCAGTGCCCCAAAACAAACACGTGCTCTTCTCAGTGTCACTGGAGGCGTGGGTTTGTGAACAGATGTGTTGAAGTGTGAATAGTATGTTCACCTCTGGTCTGTTAGCAGCAGTCTTCTGGGTAAAGTCCAGGCGGGGGGGTGGCGGGGGGAGTTCAGCCCGTTATAAAGCCCTGTTTTAGTTCATGGAAGGGCTCGGTGGTCCGGTGCCAGTTCCGAGGGGCCCACAGCGCTGCGGGGTGGCACAGTGTGGGCTCCAGCAGGATGGCAGCATCTCGGGGAGCGCTGGGGACCCCTGCTGGTCCATCAGGCACCTGCAAGTCTCCCCTTAGAGCTGCACACAAAGGGCCTGATTTTGCTGAGACTTTTAGCATATTCAAAACTTTTAGCACACACAAAAACCAGTAACATAGCTAGTGATTGGTGCAAAACAAATACCATGACCAATCATTGATCATGTTGTTGGTTTTGCGTGTGCTAAAACGTTTTGCATGCGTTAAAGGTCTCGGTAAATCAGGTCTGAAGTGTCTTGTCGACCTTGGTGTGATAACATCCCGTAGTCTGCAGAACAGCACGCGCTTGTCTGGCCTCCTGAAACAATGTCGGAGGTTGTGGTAATTGATGCTGAATATACATACGATTGGGCTTTTCAAATTGGGCTTGACAAAGTTCAGCAATGTAGCGCATTATAAAAATAGATTGCATATTAAGGTTTGCATATCAAACAGCAATTGCAGTTGTTGACGTCAAAATGTAAAATTTACTTTTCTCAATCCTCAGATATCATGACATGCCGGACGTCATCGACTTCCTGGTGCTGAAGCAGAGTTACGATGAGGCGAGACAGCGCGTCTGGCGCCCAGGTAAGCGTTCGTAAAGAGTATGAGCGGGAGAACTGATCCAGGGTCAGATTTCCCACTCCACGTTCTGAGCTCTTCCAGCATGAGCGAAAAGACTAAACTGACCCAGAGTCAGCTCTGCTACCCTGAGCTGCTTTATGAATACGCAGCCTGGACTGATGGTGTCCACAGGGACGTGTAGGGAGAGAGCGGGAAAATGTGCTCCTGGGTTTCACATTTGTTGTTTTATTTAGTAATAATGCAACATGTTGAATCTCATGTTCTCCTTGTATGTAAGATGGCTGCCTATTCCATTGCCCATGCTCAGAATGGCCACACAGTAGTCGGTCTCCCACAGTTAAGATGGCCGTGCATTGTGTACTGCCTCTGCAAGATGTCCACGCAGTAGTCGAATGCCCAAAAGTAAGATGGCCGCATGCTGCCCACACTGAAAATGGCTGCATGGCCCGTTAAACGCACTTAAAGTGTCTCTGTGCTGATTTATAGATGACAGGTTCCGGTCTGTGATTGATGATGCCTGGTGGTTTGGGACCATAGTGCATCAGGAGCCATATCAGTCCGAGTACCCCGACAGCCACTTCCAGTGCTTCAAAGTCAGGTGTGTGTGTGTGTGTGTGTGTGTGTGTGTGCTGCGTGTGTGTGTGTGCGTGCATGTGTGCGCGAGTGCATGTGTGTGTGTGTGTGTGAGCGGGCTTGTGCGTGTGCGTGTGTGTGTGTGCTTGCGCATGTGTGTGTGCGTGCATGCGTACGCGCATGTGTGTGCGTGCGTGTGCGTGCACATGTACATTTGTCTATGTGCGCGTGTGCGTGCGCATGTGTGTGCACATGTACATTTGTCTATGTGCGCGTGTGAGTGTGCGTGCGTGTGAACAAGTGAAGCGACTGTTAGTGTGTATGTTTGCACATGTGTGGGAGTGTATGAAATTTGTTTTAGTGTGTAGGAAGTGAGTTTGAGTGTGTATGAAGTGAGTTTGAGTGTGTATGAAATTAGTGCCAGTGTGCATGTCCCTGTTTTGTGCTGATGGCAGGTGGGACAACGGAGAAACGGAGAAGCTGAGCCCCTGGGATGTGGAGTGCATTCCTGAGGACGGTATGGACGCCCCCACAATGTCCCCGCAATGCCCCTGCAATGCCCACGCCAGGTCCCTGCTATGCTACACTCCCGCAACGTCTCGCAATGTCTCCGCTACACCCTGCAACGTCCCCGCAATGCCCTGCAACGTCAGCGCCTCAGCTACACTCCTGCAGTGTCCCCACAACGTGCCACAATACTCTCGCTATGTCCCCACAATACCCCCACTACATCCCTACTACTCACCCGCTACATCCTGCTCCATCCCTCTATGTCCCTGCTGTGTCCCGCTACATCCCACTACATACCCGCAATGCATCCACAGTGTGATTGTGCTTTAGGTCTGGATCCCCTTACTGTCTGAGAGCTTGGCTTCTATTGATTTTTGCTTATTTTTTAAGGAAAATAAATCAGTTGATGGGTTGTCTGAGGTTCAGTCAGAGGCAGTAAATGACAGACGGGTGTTCAGGTTGGGGCTCTGGAGTGGCTCCTTTGGGGTTCAGTGAGTCTGACCCCCCCCCCTCTTCCCATCGCCATCGGTCCCGCAGCCCAGCAGCCCGAGTCGGTGGGGGGCGGAGTCCCGGTGACGGCCGAGGAGATGAGCGACGTCCTGTACAAACCGCGGGAGGGCGAGTGGGGCGCCCGGAGCCGGGACCAGGAGTGCGAGCGCATCATCGCCGGGATCGACCAGCTCATCACCGTAGGCAAGTCCCGTCGCCGTGGACACGTCCCGTCACCATGCACAGCTAACAGCCCTCCGTGGGAGATTTGATGTCAGGGTTTGAAAAATAATAATGATTTCATGTTGAAACGGCAGCTCGTGCGAAGCAGCTCGCATTCAGGACTTGCTCAAGGGCTGGCCTCCTATAGCTGTGGGAGGAGCTGATGACATCACACTCCCTTTGTGACATCACTGTTGATTGATGGCTACCCTCTCCACCTGTAGAATGCGCACAGGTTCCATGAACCCACTAGAGAACGTTCCACTCCGCATTCTTACCAGCAAAACCTCTGTCCTTGTAGTTGAAGCTGAAGTGTTCCAATTTGGTTATTATAAATAAACGAAATATGACCTTAACAATGAATGGGAAACTCTCCTGTATTTCAGAATGGGAGAGGACTGAAGGAACGCAGTAGTTCAGTAGTGTTTTGCGAGTCTGTAGCATCTGTGGTACAGAGAGAGCAGCACGGTGGACTCTAGCGCCATCTTTCTGTGTTGACAGACATTGCTGCTCCCTTCGCCGGCCCGGTGGACATCGTGCAGTACCCCACGTACTGCACCGTGGTGGCGTACCCCACGGACCTGGGAACCATCCGGCTGAGGCTGCTGCACCACTTCTACAGGTGGGTGCGAAACCGAGCCAGGCCGAGCAGCGTGGGGGCGGGAATGGGGTGCGTTGCCGTGGCAGCGGCCCACCGTCAGCTGACTTGCTGAACCTGTGCCTCGGCAGGCGGATTTCGGCTTTGGTCTGGGACGTGAGGTACATCGTCCACAACGCCAGGACCTTCAACGAGCCCAGGAGCAAGATCGCGCACTCGGCCAAGATCATCTCCGAAGCCCTCCTCCGGTTCATCAAGTGAGACCTGACCCCGCCCCCGTCCCCGGGCCGCTTTTTAGCCCCCCCCTCATTTCTAAAGTCAGTCTGTCGGAAATGGAATCGCTTCCGCTTGTATTGCTCATGAGCATCAGTGTACAGCCCACTTCTGGGTGCTGTAGACTGATGCTCGTATTCGCTTTAGTCAGTATCACTGCATGGAAGAAGCGTTTGTCTTAGTGGAAGGATTGATGCCTTGAAAATGGGTCTGTTCTTCAGTTTGAGGGCATAGTTAACGCATTCTGTTCTCCCCCCCCCACCCCCTATTCCAAGCAAAAAACATGTTTTTAACATGGCAATACGTTGTCATGTCAGTTTAACTATATGACAAAACACTTGAAATTACTCACTTTGAACATTCTGTGATACAAATAATTTCATTGACGTAACATTCATTGATAAATCATCGCTAAGCCGTTGCAGAGGCCTATAGAAGCCCCCCTGGATTGCAGAGCGTGTTCGTAAACCACTTAGACCTGGTTGTTCTGTGGCTTTTTTTCGCGCCAGTGACCCAGACTGCACGGATATCATGGAGATATACCACTCCGTGGAGGACATGGACTCCTCCGAGGAAGAGGTACGGAAAGCCCTGCGCTCCCCGTGCGCGCCGTACCCTCACAGACGTCTGTGCGAGCGGGTGTGCTTTCACAGAGACTGCCTAACCATGCGCCCCTCTCTCTCTCTCTCTCTCTCTCTCTCTCTCTCTCTCTCTCTCTCTCCTCTCTCTCTCTCTCAGGAACTGGAAGACCCGGACGTGCCCAGCACCTCCTTCGGACACAGGCTGCGACAGGTACGCCCGAATCCCCTCGCTCAGTAGTGCCCTCTACTGAGCGAGATTTGAACTGATTCACTGAATCCATCTGGACCACATCTGTGTCTTTATCACGTTTACCCAAATGCATATCAGAGAGCTTAATTGTAAAATGTCAAACAATTGTGTAACAGTCTTAATCCAGGATGGTGGATGCACATTGTGTAAAACTACATGTTGGGTGGGATGTACAGAATATTTGGGGGGTGTAACGGTCTTAATCCAGGATGGTGGATGCACATTGTGTAAAACTACATGTTGGGTGGGATGTACAGAATATTTGGGGGGTGTAACGGTCTTAATCCAGGATGGTGGATGCGCATTGTGTAAAACTACATGTTGGGTGGGATGTACCGAATATTTGGGGGGTGTAACGGTCTTAATCCAGGATGGGGTATGCGCATTGTGTAAAACTACATGTTGGGTGGGATGTACAGAATATTTGGGGGGTGTAACAGTCTTAATCCAGGATGGTGGATGTGCATTGTGTAAAACTACATGTTGGGTGGGATGTACAGAATATTTGGGGGGTGTAACAGTCTTAATCCAGGATGGTGGATGTGCATTGTGTAAAACTACATGTTGGGTGGGATGTACAGAGTATTTGAGGGGTGTAACGGTCTTAATCCAGGATGGTGGATGTGCATTGTGTAAAACTACATGTTGGGTGTGATGCCCAGTGTATTGGGGGGGGGGGGTGTAACGGTCTTAATCCGGGTTGTCGGGCGCGTCTGTGGGTGAGGCTGACATTCCGAACCCCGCAGGCCATGGAGGTGGTGCGGGACCGCGACGCCTGGAAGGACGACTGCAAGCGGCTGCTGGACTACATCTTCGAGTGCGAGGACTCGGAGCCCTTCCGCCAGCCCGTCGACCCCAACCACTACCCGGTAAGAGACCCGCACCGCCGGGCCCGAGGGCAACGAACTGGGCTTGTAACCCGAAAGGTCATGGGTTCAAATCCTGGGTAAGGATACTGCCGTTTGTACCCTTGAGCAAGGTACTTAACCTGCGTTGCTTCTGGATACATCCAGTTGTATAAATGGATGCAATGTAAAAACTATGTGAGAAGTTGTGTAAGAGTGTGTGCTAACTGCCTGTAATGTAAGGGGCAGTAAACGGGGTGAGTTCCCCCCCCAGCTCAGCACCGATGCGTTACATTACATTACAGGCATTTAGCGACTTACATTGTATCCAGTTATACAGCTGGATGTATACTGAAGCAATGCAGGTTAAGTACCTTGCTCAAGGGTACAACGGCGGTGTCCTACTCGGGAATCGAACCTGCGACCTTTGGTTACAAGCCAATCCTTACCTGTGCTACATGCTTCGAACCTGCGACCTTTAGGTTACAAGACCAACTCCTTAGCCATTATACTACACTGCTTGCTATGCGCGGGTATACCACGAGCCGTTTCTCAGCCCTTCATGAACCCCGCTACGCTCGCGTCCCCTTAACGAGAAGACGCGGATGGAAACGCTTCCGTTTGGGTTTCAGGACTACCTGAACATCATCGACACGCCGATGGATTTCGAAACGGTCAGGAAGGCCCTGGAGCAGGACCAGTACGACAACCCCTCGGAGATGTGCAAGGACGCCCGGCTGATCTTCGTCAACGCCAAAGCGTACACGCCCAACAAGAGGTCAAAGGTAACGCACTCTCTCCTTTTGCTGTTAAATTTTTTTTTTTTTACCTTCTCTCTTATCAGATAATATTTGTTTCCTGAAATCTCTTCATCAGCACTGATTCCAAGGCCCTTAGGGCGAAATTCACATCATACGACACATCATAAGATGAGCCCAGAACCAAGGGAGTAAATGGTAAATGGACTGCATTTATATAGCGCTTTTATCCAAAGCGCTTTACAATTGATGCCTCTCATTCGCCAGAGCAGTTAGGGGTTAGGTGTCTTGCTCAAGGACACTTCGACATGCCCAGGGCGGGGTTTGAACCAGCAACCCTCCGACTGCCAGACAATCGGTCTTACCTCCTGAGCTATGTCAGAATAACAAGAGGCTTATCATGGGGAAACGTGGAAACCTTAGAAATCGGCATGTGATTAAGTCTGCGCCAAGCTGGTGCAAAGCGTGTTAAAAGAAAGCGTCCTCCTGTTTCCTTACGTCCTGTCCTGTCCCGTCCCGTCCTCTCTGTTCCCCGCAGATCTACAGCATGACCCTGCGCCTGTCGGCGCTCTTCGAGGAGCGCATCCGGACCATCACGTCGGACTACAGGACGGCGGTGAAGACCGGCGAGAGGCTGCGCCGCAGCCAGAGGTGCAGGAAGAGGCTGCAGCCCCCGGAGTCCACCCCGGCCACGCACAGGCACGCGCCCGCCTCTTAACCGGGTTCCCCCCCGGGGTGACTGCCCGTACGACAGTGCCCGTGGCACCGTCTCGTCGGCCACGGAAGGTTCCGGAGTGGCCAGGAGAGCAGCACAGAGATGACTGAGAGAAAGATGTCACTTGAGGCATGAAACAGACAGACTTGAGAGAGGAGAACCGTGGCAGCCATTTTGGGCCACCTGTCAGCCCAAGGGACCTTTGTCTCTTATTGCCATGGCAACCAGAGTTGGGATCTGTTCTGTTTCTCTTCATTCAGTTCAGGAATTTAAGTGACATCGTGGAGAATCGTCTTTGAAATTTACGGGAATTTTACAGATTGTTATGAGATAGTGAATTGCTGTGATGGGGATGACCAGCTGCCTAAAGATGCACTTCCTTCCTGTTCCTCTCTTTGTACCTTTTAGCCAGAAGAGGGCCGGCGGGAAAACTCAGGAAAAAACGGAAACGTCGTCTAAGACTTGCACGAAATCTACCTCAGCCAAAGTGTCTGCCAAGGAGAGTTCCAGGAAGAGGAGGGGCCAGAGCAGCCCCTCCTCCTCCTCTGACTCCGCCTCCTATCAGAGCCCTGCCAAAGCTGCATCTGAGACCTCAGGGAGCAACGTGGAGTCCACGCCTGGTGAGACTGTGGCCCCGTGGCCTCCTCAAATTCAGCCGTGTTGGGGTGGCTCATACTGATGGGTTTCAATGTGTGAGGAGCTGTACAGTCCGTGGCAGTGTGGACTGTCCACGCATCACCCAAAAAAAGGGGTTTAGGGGGGATTGGTGTGATGAGGCCTAAAATTCATATCACAGTATTTTTATACTGTTATGTACTGTTTTTTGTACAGTGACAGTGTATCAGAAGTGGTTAATTTAATGCGGTTTGTGTGTTCTGTGGCAGACTCGGAGAGTGAAAGCGCCTTCGCCTCGAGCGAATCGGAGAAGGGCGCGAGCAAGCGCTCGACACCCTCCTCGCGTCGCCACGGCGGCAGGGAGGGGAGAGGAACCCGCAGGGTCACCAGGAACAGGAGAGCGAAAGAGCGCAAGAAGAAGAGAGAGGGTGAGTGTGGCGTGTCTGTTCTTCTCGTCTGTACCCTTCTGTTTGCTTTTCAGCGCCTCCGGTTTAAATCTGCCTGTTCTTATTTTTCTTTTTCTTTTCGATTGACGTGGCAAGTCATCTCACTCATGTGTGTGTGACCCTATATCACGGGACTAGGGCTGCAGTAGCTGTCTTCTCAGCGATCGTTAGGCACCACCGATGGACAGGTGTAGTTCTCTTTACGGCGATTGAAGGACTGAAGCGTGCTGACTGATGATCTTGTCTTTTGAGCGTGAGCTCCCTCTGTCTCTCAGCACGGGTATCCGGCCCCATCCTCCTCTGCTGTGTTTCAGCCTCGGAGAGCGAGCTGTCCAGCAGCGAGAACGAGGACAGCGAGGACAGCGGGAAGCCCTCCACCTCGTCCTCGCAGCGCTGCGCGAGGAGGAGC
Organism: Anguilla rostrata; assembly: GCF_018555375.3. NCBI lineage: Eukaryota > Metazoa > Chordata > Actinopteri > Anguilliformes > Anguillidae > Anguilla > Anguilla rostrata. The sequence goes on from NC_057944.1 coordinate 10,248,000, forward strand.
CCCAAGAGACGAGGCCCCCTGGGGACGCTGAGAAGCCCCTTCCTGCTCAGGAGCACCAGGCTGACCAGGACCAGCGCGGCAGCCAGCAGGGGTAGACCAGGTACGGCCGGAGCAGGTACCCACAAATCGAGTAACGACTGGTCGGGTAAACGCTCCCAGGATGGCCACTGGAACGCAGTGCGTCTGTCAGAAAGAGTCTTAGGACTATGAACAAGAGTCTTATGGCTGTCTTAATGGGGTTAATCTATCAGCTGCAACTTGAGATGATGGTGTCTGACATGGGTGTGGCCTGTCGTTGAGGGTGTGGTCTGTCGTTAAGGGTGTGGCCCGTCGGTGTGACCCGTTATTAAGGGTGTGGCCTATCAGTAATGGTGTGGCCCATTGTTAAGGGTGTGGCCTGTTAAGAATGTGGCCTGTCGTTAAGGGTGTGGCCCGTCATTAAGGGTGTTGCCTGTCGTTAAGGGTGTGGCCTGTTGTCAAGAGAGCTGTCCCACACAGGCACCCGGGCTCAGGTAAACGGCCACGCCGAAGCATCCCGCCGGCAGAGGAGGCGTGGCAGCAACTCAGAGGAGGAGCTGTCACAGGAGTCCGGTCAAGATGATGAGGAGGAGGAGGAGGAGAGCGTAGGTCGCAGGCCCCTGGCCAGGAGGACAGCCGTGGCCGCCGTAGGCAAGATGAAGATGATGGAGAATACTGAGGAAGAGGAGGAGGGGACTCCTTCGGAGGAGGAAGGCGACAGGAATGCCGGAGGCCGGCAGGTGACGCGGGCTGGAAGGCGTGCCGCCGCGGTTATCCAGAGCAGCTCGGAGTCAGAGGAGGCGGAGTCTGGTCAGAGTGCACAGAAAGGTCAGCACTGCAGCCTTCTTACGAGTGCATGCCAGTTACTGTCACAGGAAGTGTCCTACAAGGACATTGTCCACACTGAATGAATTGGGATTAGGTGTACCATGCATTTGGAACAAGAGTCGACTGTTGAATTAGCGTTTCCCTGTAGAGTTAATTTACAAATTATTTAACTAGTCTCGAAAAGGACGACTGTAAACAAAATTGGTAATAAAATGCTTCAAGGACTTTTACTTGAGTCGGTAGATGGGAAAGAAAAGAACAGTTCTGATCTTTAATTGGTGTGTTTTTATTCCCTTAAGCTTCTAAGAAAAGCAAGGGGTCGTCCTCGTGGTCGGAGGAAAGCGAGGACAGTGGGCGGACGCCGCGTGCCTCTTCCCACCGCAGTCAGAACAGCGAGGCTGCTGGGAGGACTGGTGGAAGAGTGACCAGACGAGCAGCCACGGAGGAGAGACAAGGTGATGACGGTTTTAACTGGTCACCTGATCATTGACATATGATACTGAGTCGATATGAAAGTGTCAGAATACACAGTTGACTGTGTCTCCATTCTTGGAGAATTTGCTTTCTCGGTGTCTGTGATGGTTTCCTGACCACGTGTTTGGACTCTTCCTGTTGCAGAGGGAAGGTCTCTGGTGAACGGGCACAGCCAAGAACACCACAAGGACAGGAAGAGGAGAAAGAAGGTGAGAGCGGACGACTCGGAAGGGGAAGCGAGCCTCTCGCAGAACACTGACGGCGAAGATGAGGATGAAGAAGAGGGAGGGGCCATCGGCCGCCGCGCATCAACCCAAACCAGGAGGACCACGCTGGGAGCTGTTGCCGAGCTGACGAGGGTGCGTGTCAGTGAGGAAGAGGAGGAGAGCCTTCCCAGAACCAGGGGAAACAAGCGCTCTCCTCTCTTGAAGGAGGAAACGAGGAGCTCGGAAGAGGAAGACCATGATCGTGGCACTCGAAAACGTCAGCAGCAGAACGGGAGGAAGACCGAAGAGGAGGAGTCCTCGTCCAGCAGCGAGGACGACGAAGACCACAAGCCCAACAGAACTGCCAAAGGCTCCAAGAAAAGGAAGCTGGTCTCTTCCGACGAATGGTCGACGGGCAAGAGCGAACAGTCGGAGAGCGAGGGGAAGTCCTTTTCCAGCAGGAGGCCGTGCGTGCGAGCCGTGCCCAAGAGGAAAGTCATCACAGATTCCGAGGAAGACTTCCAGTCCGGGCAGGAAACAGGGACGAGGAACGGGAAGGGGAAGAGGGAAGAGGGAAGCGACCTCGAGCGTGGCGGCCGAGGGAAAGCTGGCGGCGGGCGGCCGAAAATCAGCGCTTCCAAGAGGAAACGCGACTGGACCGAGTCGGAGTCCGAGGACGAAGACGCAGGCCGGGCGCGGCACACGGGAAGGAAACGGACCAGCAAGCGGCGCCTGTCGGAAAGCCAAGCGGAGTCTGAGCCGGAGGAAGGATGCGTCGAGGACCCTTCCTCCCCGTCGCGCAGTGGGCAGACCCGCTCCACCGAGGATGAGGAGGAGGAGGAGGAGGAGGAGGAGAAGGAGCCTGCGCCCGCCAAGCGGCTGCACCGCGGGAAACGGAAACTCCGGGAAAGCAGCACCAGCGGCTTGGACTCCAACAGCCGCGAGGAGCCCTCCTCGTCGCCGTCGCCATCTTGGTACCCCAGGTCGCGGTCCCTGAGGAGAAGTCCGAGGAGCAGTCCAAAGAGGAGAGACGACTCGGCGACGTCGAGAAGCCCCTTCGTCCTCAGAGAGAGGAGGAGGAGGAGGAAGGAGTCGGACAGCGACGGCCAGCGCGTCAGGACCCGGAACCGCGGCAGGCGGACGGTGACGTACCACGACAGCGAATGAAGGAGGGGCTTGCGGCAGCCGCGCCCGCACGAGCTGCAGAGACACTAAAACTGGAAAACCTGGGAGACACTTGATTCGTCACTAAAGGGTAGAGTCGCTCTGAATTCCTTTAAAGAGAAAAAGTGAGAGGAAAAAATGCTGTGAATCGGTTTCATTCAGGGATATTTATATTTTCTATGAAAACCATTAATGAAAAATTTCAAAAAAATGTATGAAGTAATGAGTTTAATCGCTGGTTTTACAAGGTTTAGAATGCTCACGTTATGCTTCTGTGGTTTGGCCAGCTATAAAATATCAAGTGTGGGACGCATTGCCAGCTTGGGTGCTATCTTCAATATACCTCTGTTTAATCAAGCATATGTTGCTGGCTTGCACTAAAATGCACACTGTATTGAGGTATTTCATACACTAGTTTTTGAATTAGAAACTCAGGGGTCAATTACGTTTACTGTAGTCTCTACCATGCATTTTTTTTTTAATATTGAGAATTAAAGTAATAAGAGCAAACATTTCCAGGATGGCAGTCACAGTTTGAAGCACACTGACAAGCCCGTGTTGCCCTCATATTAGTCCTTTGTATAAGCCACGCGCGTTACACACACTGCAGTTATGGAGAGAGTGGTGAATATGTGAGCCAAAATGTACAAATACGAATCCTCCTTTTCCTTTTGCTTTTTTTTCTTTCTTTTTTTTGTTGCCATTTTTAAAGATACTTTGTGTTTTGTGTATTTGATTTAGGAAAGGGGCTGTAAATATGTAATTTGGACATGTTTCTCTTTTTGTGGTTTTTGTTGAGGTTAAGTATGAAAACCGTGTAGCAAATATTGCATATTTAAATTCAGTTTCTGAGTTGAGCATTAATTTTATTTTTTCATTAAAACAAATTCATTATTTGTCTTGCCATATTTGATATCAATTGGTACCCATTTGCCAAGTACAGGAAATCCAGAAATGTACTTCTTGCAAAAATGCTATTTTCTCATATTGGGAAGACGACTGTTGTGCAGTGTTGTAATTTTCAGTATTAAATTCCCTTTCTGAATTTACTTTAAGGCAAACTGCTTTTTTAAGCCAGTCACACAGTTAACCTACTTTGTTTTATTCATTATGGGGGGGGCATCTATAAATGCATTATGACTTTTTCATATGCTCTTCACTGGGACAGATCTCGGAGCGTTTTGGTTGTGGATTGAGAAGTGGTGGCTGACTTGTTTCTGGTAAATAAAATGCATTTTCAAACTAAACTTGTTTGTGTTTGGCTTTTGAACTTTTAAAAAATCTTAAAACTGCTAAAGTATACATCTGAAAACACATCTACATGGTTCTCAGACAGCATGGTTGTTAGGTCAATCAAGGAGAAAATGACACACCCATAATATAGGTATATGCTCAATATAGGCACGGGCTATATTTAAGCACCTTTTTCTCTCTAGAGTTAAAGCCTGAGATGGACTTTATTTAAATCTCAATTTAGTCTTTAAGCCTCGGTTTCTCACAAAAGGTAATGGACTCCTTTTGAATATAAACGGTCTCATAAAGACATTTGGGCTACTTCAGTACATATTTACAGCGGTTAGCAATATGCAGATATCCACTTGTATCTGGAGAGCTTCATATATAAAGATTTTATAAGACAAATAATTATATAACCAATTGACGGGATTCCATTCCCAAGCACGTCATCATTTTACTGTACATACAGATGAAACATCATTCAGAATTGGAAAGCGTAGATACATTTTTTAACAGTGTTAAATCAGCGAGGTTAAAACATTTTTTAAGTTATGTTTAATTCTATTAAGCGGGGGTTTTGACCAAAACTACTTTTTTTATAAATGTTTAGTCTTCAAAACGATTACATTTAGGCTACTACAAACTGACATAGGCTACTAATCGGAATTGTAGAACTCAAATCAAAGGCACTACTGAACTGGGTTTTTAATTTAGCTAATTCCTTTTGAATGTCATAGCAAAACGTTTTTAGGCCAAACACAGTCATAAAACAAATATTCAGTACCTTCACATCATTATAAAACAACCAATCTCCACCTCAGGAATTAATTTTCATAACTCATTACAGGAATGTCTTAAGAGCTTCTGCTACGCTAATAACAACTTAACCTTGGCCAATTCAGCCTATGCTCGCTCTTGACATATCACTCCGCCATCTCACTGCGCAGAACAGCCGTCGCATACCTGTGACCTCACATCGAAGTGTTTTTTTTTAAACTCGTCTGCACTTTCGTGGAATCTGGTTGAAGAGTTTATATTTGCGAAACATTTTCTAGTTGATATCAAGTAATGAATTTACAGGGCTTAAATGTTATTTAAAATGTATGTATTGTCATATAAACGTTCAGGAACTTTTACTGCTGGTGATGAATTTGCGAGCCGGGAAATGCTCGAAACTCCGATTTAGAAAAGAAATGTCCTTGTTTATGGTTAGTTTTTGTACCATGCTGATCACTGACCGCATGTTTTTATTTCTGTTAGAGCAGTTCCATTAGACTCACTCAAGATTGTGATTAAGTAGACCCACCCTGTCCCTCACGCAAGATATCTTAGCCAAGTTGTTACCCACAGTGAATGCCTACCAGGCAATACATCTTAAATTTGCCTCAAAATAAACTTGTAGCTTGTTGGCTAACAACCATAGCGAAATACTATGCATGATGTGGTTTGTTGAACAGTGTATTTGCATGACAGCGAAAGCTTAACTACGAACAAACCAGAAATCAATCGCTGAAATACCTGCATGATTGGAAAACCATGTTGACGAGTAAGCGATTGCTGAATATTGTCGACCTCAGGAGTGTACGAGACATTTACAGACATGTCACGACGTCCTGGTCGCCAGTGGGAGCTGCTTTCAACGCAAGACAACACAAAAGGATCGACATACGTGAGAAAAATGTTGTAAGTAGTTGTATTTGATTGTTCAGTTTGTTAGGGACGTCAAGTGAACAAGACTTGCATGAATTCAGGTCATCGAAAGAAGCTTCTTGTTCACTGTGCTTGTGCTTGTGCTTGTTGACGAAAAGATTAATTCTGTTGTAGGCTACTCTTGAGTTAGATAGCTAAAGCCGTTGACCTCACGGGCAGCTAAGTACCCAGTAGATTAAATGTGATATTAATGAGATATCTTCCTATTTTGTTCTGCTAATTAACGCAAAATCTGGCGTGTGCGAATGTGATGCATCTGAGGGAAGTACATTAGTGGAGATGCAGTGTCACCAAGAACGCACAGAGGCTCATTAATAATAAGCAAGTGTTATGCTATACGGTATCTCAGTTTTATTTAAATTGAGCTTTAGTTGTTGATTTGTCATCCAGCTTGGGAGGTCTTGTAGGCAAACTGAGATATGTACTGAGACGAATGTTCTGGAATTGACATATCAGAATACTTTCAGAAATTTTTAATTAATTTGGATAAAATCTCTGAATCATTCTTTAGTAGTTGTGTGCTGATAGTCTTAGTAAGTAAGTTATAGTTGAACTTCTACATAATGGGCGTATACTTTTGATAATTTTGCCCTACCTAGTAAGTTCGCAAACTCTAGCCTACCGTAACATGTTGATTAAGATGCATTAACTAAACCATTGATATGTTTGAATTGGTGACAATTTAACTTCTACAGGGATTGTTTGGGGTCCCGGAGCTCACCTCGCCAGCAGGATTTGAGGTCGCGCAGGAGCACGCCTTGCGGGAAACCGAGCGGCTCGTGGAGCGAGCCTGCAGCAGTGCCCCAGGACCGCTGACCGTGCAAACGTTCGACCAACTGTCTGACAATCTCTGCAAAGTGGCCGATCTGGTAATAAATAAAGACAACCTCACCATACGCCTCAGACTCGCTACACACAGTGCCGAGAATAGTATGCACAGCCCACACGCACTTAGCTTTCTGTTCGTTCTGTTTCCACACAGGCCGATTTCGTTAAAGCGGCTCACCCGGATCCAGCATACCGAGACGCTGCAGAGAAGACCTGTGTGAAAATTGGCACAGTGGTTGAAAAGTAAGGGTGATGTTGAACCTGGAAGCATTGCTTAATTGCACACTGTGCTAGCTTTGTTGTTTGATAAAAAAAAAAATCCGTCTCATAGGTTGAACACGAACGTTGACCTGTGCAACAGTCTGAAGAATTTGTTGGATAACAAAGATGTTTTGGCTACTCTAGACCCAGAGACAAGGTATGCTGACTTTAATTATATTGAATGGACTTCAGCTTTTTTTTCATTCTCAGGGTATTTTGCTGAATATATTTGAATCTCATCAAATGTTCAAAACTTTCTACAAATGCATGTCACAACTTTAATTAAGATTTATGCCTAAAACATTAACATTCTTGGGACCAGAAAGCCATTCACTGTCATATTATTTGTGCCATAAGTTGTTTACTTGTAGTATTGAACGTAGTACCTACTTTTCTTGCACACAAGATCATATAGCTGAACATTTACATATACTGTATGTAAGTGCTTGTTGACAGTATCTTATAAGTACTCTACTATGTGTGTCTATTTTGAAAAGATGATTTCATTTTTGGATTGAATTGAATTTGAATTACATTTCCTTCTAGGAGAGTGGCAGAGCTTTTTATGTTTGATTTTGAGATCAGCGGAATTCACCTGGACAAGGAAAAGGTGGGTGCTAATTGCATCATTTAGCTACCTGTTTTTGTGTCGTGAGTTAGCCTTCCTCGACTTAATGATTAAATTGTGTGATTGAATACGAGGAGTTTCAAGTGACAACTTCTGTAAATGATACTTGCCCTAGTCAGCATTGTCAGTGTTGTTTGAGCTATTTGTCTAGCCCTTGCTCTTAAAGGCATTATTTATCAGTTTTAAATACTTGACGTGTTAATAGAGGCGACTTTGACCTGAAAAGTATCCAGTGATTGGAAAAAAATGGACATAACTGCTTGTGTTAACATTGTTATTAATAGAAGAAATTAAAATGATGGATGGAACAAAATGTATCTTTTTAAAAATTAGTAGTCTTTGCTGATCAGAGCTTTACAGATGATTACCTGAGCAGTGTGTTCATTGTCCTTGCTTGTGTGCATGAGTGTACAGTATATCTGATCTGATAAGTGATGTGCAGTCTGTGATCTGACAGATAAATAAAGGGGAGTGCTGGTACTCTTAAGTGTGCTTTAGATCCATAAATGTTTTTGTTTGTATTCTTTCCACGCAGCGGAAAAAGGCCGTCAGTCTGAACGTCAATCTCCTGGATCTGAATAACGAGTTTCTCATTGGCTCTCATCTCCCGAACAAGATTGAGAAGAAGGCTATTCCTGAGCGCATCCGCCAACATTTCACCACAGATGGCAGTTTCCTTCAGATTGGCGGCCTGCACGCGGAGTGTCCGGATGACTTGGTATGACTGTTGTTGTTGTACTGCATACAAATAATTGTATACATTATAATGACATTGCTCTGTTAAATACACTATATTAATATATACAGTGTGAATGAATTAATTTTTTTCTGTATTGTGATTAACTTATTTTAGTTAACTTGAGAGGTTTCTGTTAGTGCTCTCTAGCCTGCAGGGGCATTCTGGAGTGCCACCAGATGGCGCTAAAGTAATACAAGTATACTGTCTAATTGAACGCGACGTTGCATCGTAATGTTGTTGAATTGTATTGCCAGGCCAGAGCATTGAAGTCAATATGACTGAATCCAGCCAGCAGATTGACGTGTTTGTTTTCTCTCTCCCCATCTTTTTGAGGTTCGGGAAGTTGCATATAAGATTTTTCTCTACCCCAACGCCGACCTGATGCAGTGCCTGGAGGAGCTCTTGGCCTGCAGGCACGAGCTGGCGCAGCTGGTGGGCTATCGGTCCTACGCACACAGGGCCTTGAAGGGTACAATGATGAAAACCCCAGGTAATGCAATCTCTGACCCAAACATCCCAACCCTCCTGAATTCATTTATGTTCATTTATCTTTGATGATGCCGTTATTCAGAAGCTTGCAGTGTACTGCGTACAGCTTTGTACAGCAGAATGCTCTGCCCTGGAATCCTCACTGGAATCCTCAATTAATTCTGGAGTACAGCGTATACTGTATTCTGGGTCTTTATTATTTGTCAAATGTATTATTTATCACATCTGCTACCATTTTTCAACTCCCATTTCTGTCCATTCTCACGCAGCCAAGCTCTTCTGCACAGAAACAAGTGTCAACTTCACTAGTCACTCCCTGTTTCAAACAGGACTGGTTACTACTAGTCGTTGCTCTCCTTCACAGTGGTGCTTAGTGTGAACTTGACCGTATTTAGTATGAGCACAACCGTAAGTGTGAGCAGCAACCGTATTTACCTGTAGTGTGACCCGGGCCTGAGAGAGGGGTAAGTCTGGGTTGACTGTGCTCTTGCCGGTTTTTCTGGCTGCTGTTGGCAACTTCTTCCCTCATTCCAGCAGCTCTGTGCCTCGTCCTGATTCACCGTGAGTTCCTGTAAAATGGCACTGACCGTTTAGATCAGGGGTCTCAAACTCCAGTCCCAGAGGACTGCAGTCTCTGCTGGTTTTCGTGATTTCCTTTCAATCAGCAGCCAATCATGGCCTTGGGAACAAGGTGTGCAGACGCTTTAGGCAATCAATGACTTAAACTAAGCAATTAAGTGCAGGAACACATCAAAAACCAGCAGACTCAGCGGCCCTCCAGGATTTGAGTTTGAGATCCCTGGTTTAGATTGTGAAAAATGTTGAACGGAATGTATGATTCATTGCGGATGTGGCCATATTTTTTTTTTTTAATACTTTTTTATTTTTTTTACAGAAAATGTAATGCAGTTCCTCACACTTCTGACAGAAAAGCTCTCTGAGAGGTAAGGCAGTCTCCCTCAGAACAGAGCTTGCGCCCTGGTTTAAGTGCACGTCCAGTCAAAATTCAGCTATTTTGTTCCGCATCTTCCTCAAACTATTTAATCGCAAAGTGGGAACAGTGTCAGTTATCTGTGTAAGAGCCTTTTCTCACAAAGTTTTAGAAGGAAACGTTAAATGTTTTGACAGCTTTAAATATAGTTTAGAAAAATGACATGTAATTCATTTGTATTGCTATGTACACAAGTCCTGTGCTGTTTTAACTCTAAACAAATGAGAATGTGATTAATTCTGATTTACTCTTGACCTGTGTTGATTGTAAATGGTAGTTTTAGCTGGTCTGGAATGAGTAGCTCATGGCAGGTTTATGTACCGGTGACACAGAAAACAGCCACTGTAAATAGACATTAAGAACTGGAAAAATGCATATTTTCTTATTGCAAGTAAACCTTTTATTTTATTTATGTGTAATTAAAAGGCTGTATCATTTTCACATTGAGTTTGAATGCATTGTAAAAGGTGGAATTGTCATGCATGAGAATGCAACAAATTTTGGTTATCTGTCCTAATGGCAGGAATAAATTGATCAATATAAAGTTGTTCCTGTAGTGAAACCTGTGTGAATTATTCCATTTGGCTTGTTCGGTGTCCAAAATTTGATGTCGCTACAAGCAGTTAAACAAGCCTGCAGTTAATGAACAACATTTGTACAAAATCCTTTTTTTTTTTACTGCAAAATCTTTATTCTTATCACACAGAACAGCCAAGGACTTTGCAATGATGAAGGAAATGAAGACAAAATTGAATCCTGGAAATGCTGTAAGTATTGTGTTTGAGGGAGACTTTTCTTGAAAATGGTCATTTTCATTCCAAAACTACAGACAAAATATTTCACGTTGTACATTCGCAGATGAGGCTGCTACAAATCTTTGTTTTTAAGGTCTGCGGTAGACATTTAAAATAACTCAGAGGGATGAGGAAGAAGGCTCTGAGCGCTGGTTCTCAGTGTAGCAGGTTAGCGTTAGCCCTTTGCCCCCTGTACTGATGCCAGGAATATTGTGCTATGGGTAATGGCTCTATAGCCACATACAGCTGATTATTGTGGGCTTCTTTTGTAGGAGCTGATGCCGTGGGACCACCCATACTTAAGTGGGGTTATACGCGCTGAACGGTGAGTGTGTCAGCAGTGTTTTTACTCACGTGGAAGGATTTTATCCAGTATTATGTCCTGTAGGTTCTCATAACTCAACGAGTAATAAAAACGGAATAAAAATCCCCCAAAAAATGTGACTAAACCACAAAACCGCAAACATGCTTTTTTGAATTTATTTTTTGTTAGGGGGAGATTTGTGAGATTTTCTCACGTTCCCCAGATACATTCCATATATGTGTGTGTATATATATATATAGGTAGGTAGATATATATTTATAGCTGAGTACAGGTTTTGTGCATTAATCAGCAGAGTCATTTATGACTCCCTTACTGACAGTGGGTATATTTGGATTTGGTAGTTGGTGCCTACTGGTGAGCTCCTCGTGGTGTTGCCATGTATTCTGCTTTTCTGTGACATACGCTAGTGCTCTCGAGCCCAATGGGGCTGGGAGGCGTGCTGTGATTTTGTCGAGTCTATTTTTAGCTCTGTGACGTCGGGTCATATGCATTAGCTTAGCTACCCGGCCACCGTCAGTGCTGGCTTGGCGGGAGGTTCTTCCATGCACCACAGTGAGGTGCCTTAACCTAGTGAGCCATCCAGCAGCCAGTGAGATGCCATCTTACCATCCAGCAGCCAGTGAGAAGCCATCTTACCATCCAGCAACCAGTGAGAAGCCATCTTACCATCCAGCAGGCAGTGAGATGCCATATTACCATCCAGCAGGCACTGGGAAGCTGTCTTACCATCCAGCAACCACTGGGAAGCCGTCTTACCATCCAGCAGCCACTGGGAAGCCATCTTACCATCCAGCAGCCACTAGGAAGCTGTCTTACCATCCAGCAGCCACTGGGAAGCCATCTTACCATCCAGCAGCCACTAGGAAGCTGTCTTACCATCCAGCAGCCACTGGGAAGCCATCTTAAGCGACACACGATTTGTCGCGAGGGGGTGTTGGCTCTGTCATATCTGAGCCATGAAGTCAGTTTGTACCACCAACAGGCGCCATGAAGCATGTGGCTATTGCCATGCCAACCCTGTGGCCACACCCTCTCCGCATTCATGCCATCTCTGTGCGAATGTTTGCCCATGTAGTCGCTGCGTTCCGTCTGATTCATGACTATTAAACGCACTCCTCTGGCCTAACATGTGGTGCCTGTCCTTCTGATTTACGATGGATGGAATGCAGTCAAATACAGTCAGGGCGGTAAGAGCTCGTAAAATGAAGTTTTGGGAGTGGTGGTGTTCTTTCACGGTGTGCTTTACAGCCTGTACTGCAGGTCTGTTTAAGTGTCTTGGCAGACGAACCCACCCAGGGCAGGTTGCGGTGCATTTTAGCCCTTATTCCCATTTGCAGCTGGCTGTTCAGAGCAGCACGCCCGGCCTGAGAGCTTCTCTCCTGGCTGTAATAGCTGTGTCTCTCTCTGCTTGGTGGCCTCCAGGTCGGTTCCTTAACTCCCCCTCCTCACTGCCGGGGCTCTGTGGCTCAAAGCTGCCCCCTAGCTGAAGGGGTTTGGGAGTGGTGTGTTCTGGGGTGGACTCTGAGAAGGTTATTAGCTGTGCGGACATGTTGTGCCAGTCTGGGAGTGTACTGAGAGAGAACAATCCCCTCATTGTAATGGTGGGATTCAGCTCCCTCTATCGTCTCTCTCTTTTAGATGAGATGGTATTTACTGCTGCTGTATCTATTTGTCCATCTCATGTCTGCTGCTGTTGCTGTAATGACTAAAACACTGCAACACGCTTAAGTCTGTATAGATATAAATGCTTTAGGTTTGAAATGACCTCAGATTGCCTGTCGTCGAGTCAACCGATGGATCAGCATGTAGTGATGAAATTAAGGTTTTGGTCGTGTCTGGCTCGCGGGATTCTAGAACATGACTATGGCTGTTGCATTCTGGGATGCCAAAACAGTCAGAGCCAAGAGTCTGTTTGGAAAGTGAGTTTCAGAAACTCTCCGGCATTTGTTTACATTTTTGGGAGGTAGGAATCCTGCGGTACTGTCTCTCTGCACAGTCAACGGCTTGACCAATGATCAAAGCCGTGCTCGTCGTCCCTGCTACCCACTGTTTGGGCTGATTCCGGAAGCTTCCGAAGGAGAAACCAGCACAGAGGGACCCACAGGCCGGCTGGAGATGTGCACAGAACTCTACTGAAGTTATCTACCAGTGAAATCAGAAGAAATTGTTGGGAAACGGGAAATCTGAACAGCGTTACAGCGTTTTTAGCATTTAGCGAAGTAGGACTTTTTTTCTCTTTCCACCAAACCCAGGTCTTTTTTTTTGCTACAGGGTCTGAGATCGATCACTGTATTGGAAGTCACCTCCGCATGTTCCATATTAAGTATGAGCACTTCTCTTTATTGTAATTAAGGTTATTCAACTAGTCAGACGTTACTTTTGTAACTGAAGGAATTCATGGAGGAGAATATGATTCAGTCGTAATCATTTTATATTAATAAGCTGTTGATGTTGGGATGACCATCTGAATTTGTGTGTGTGAAAAAAATTAATTGATGTTGGACAGCTGAGAGCGCTAAGAGTATGTTGTTGAAATAAATATATATATATTAAAATAATTTATGCTGTTGCAGCTCCAGGTTTTTTAAACAGAGATTAAAAGAACAGGCTTTGTAATATTACAGAAACAGACTGAATGTTCAAACTAAACAAGCACGTGAATGCACCGCACGTCAGACAAACAGAAAGCAATAAAATTTATTATGAAGTTAAATAAAATTCTAAATTAAAGTTTGAGTGAGCAGGATAACACTGTTGAAGGGGAGATGATGGGAGAGAGTTGTTCGACTGTTGGGGGACATCCTCTCGCACTCGAGTGTAAAGGATGGTAAATCGTGTGTGCTGTTGTGTTCCTGAGCCCACACAGTCATCCTGCCGATCTTTACAGGCGTCAGTAATGAAGTCCGATTCTGAGCTGGTGGTTGTTTCTGCAGGTACAACATCGAGCCCAGCCTGTACAGTCCCTACCTGTCGCTGGGGGCCTGCATGGAGGGGCTGAACGGCCTGTTCACGCAGCTGCTGGGGGTCTCCTTCCAGGCCCAGCAGCCCCGGCCGGGGGAGGTCTGGAGCGAGGACGTCCGGAAGCTGGTGCGATGTCTCCCAAAAAAAATGCCATGTTTTACAAAGAGTCTGAATTTCAAATGCAGTTAAAATGCAGGTGCTATGTGGATTATTATGGGACGCGTGTTATCCGTACATGCTCATAATGTGGATTTATTGTGATTATTTTGACTTTTTATTCTGATTCTCTGAGTCTTTTCTCACGGGAATTACCTGGTTTATGGAAGGTAATCGTTTTTTGGCAGAACACTCATTGCTTATAGGGTTATATTCAAATCACTGAACTGAAGGCTGCTAACATAGCTGAATTACAGATCCCAACTGGGCTTTGGCCTTTATTTAGCCAAAGCCTCTTTGTGATACTTGGCACGCAAATGTTAATGACCTCATAGATTCAAGTATTCAACCCATGCAATAAGAAAGCACCTCCCCCTGCACAGTATCCCCTGAGAGGGCCACGGGGACGTTGATTTGAATTGAGTTTGGGCAACAGAATGCCGCTTGCTGGTCCAATAATGGCACTTCCAGCAGAAAGCGGTTTTTGAAAGAGGACTGGAGCCCTGCCCTCACCTAACCTCGGGAGAAGGCCTACGGGCTGGTGCCGTGTGGTAGCGGTCGTCACGGTGACCTCTGTTCTTCCTGCCCAGGCCGTGGTGCACGAGGAGGAGGGGCTGCTGGGATACATCTACTGCGACTTCTTCCACCGGCCGAGCAAACCCCAGCAGGTGCGGTGCAGCGAGCTACGCCGAACATCACGCGCCGCGCATGCGCACGCGTGGCGATGCCGCCTAAAACGGGTCTGTGACATCACCGCTTTGGCTCCGTGGGGACACGGGTTCGGCAGGTCGTGGAGCTGCTCTGGCAGGATGTTAGTTTCAGGGTGCAGGTGACCCAGTCAACTGCACCAAGGTGCTCTTTCTAATAACCGAGAGAATATTGTAAAAATGAACAAATATGGGTTTTTTTTTTGACGAAACAGACTGATAACATTTTTTTAAAATTAGAGAACGAAATGGTGCGTGCTTGCAATGATGCATAATCAAAATTGTGTTTGGTGCGTTCCTGTCATCGGCCTGTCAGAGGCGGAGCAAGGTCAGGGTTAGGAAATCAAGTCCCGCCTCCTTTTTTCCCAGGACTGCCACTTCACCATCCGCGGGGGTCGTCTGACGGAGAGCGGCGAGTACCAGCTGCCCGTGGTGGTGCTCATGCTCAGCCTGCCCCACCCCTCCAAGGCCACGCCCACCCTGCTGACCCCCAGCATGATGGAGAACCTCTTCCACGAGATGGGCCACGCCATGCACTCCATGCTGGGCCGGACCCGCTACCAGCATGTGACGGGTAAGCCCCCCCCAGCGCTTCTCCAATCCCTGTCCCTGACCTTCCTGAGTGACACATCTCCATTTCACCGAGCAACTATCTCAGGCCACACATTGCAAACTTTGCTCAGTATCTTCTTTACATCAAATGCTGTT
The DNA here is from genome assembly GCF_018555375.3 of Anguilla rostrata. NCBI lineage: Eukaryota > Metazoa > Chordata > Actinopteri > Anguilliformes > Anguillidae > Anguilla > Anguilla rostrata. The sequence continues at coordinate 10,263,223 of NC_057944.1, forward strand.
GACCTTCCCATCCTCATGGTCTTTAGCCTCAATAGCCACGAGCTCCATATGGTGTAAATGCACATTGCACTTCTGATTTTACACCCTCTTTACTTAAGCTGTCAGTCCATCAGTTGAGGTCCTACTATAAAAGAAAAAATACAGTGTGCGCTTGTAAAACAGCCTCGCGCGCGCGGGTCGTCCTGTGACTGACAGGCACCCAGAGTGATGATGGGGGGGCCGCACGCCGCCAGGGGCACGTGACCCGCCTGCGAACCCCGGGTGTTTTAGGGCCGAACGGCCCGCGGCTGTGATGACAGACTGGCATGAGGACTCCGAGCACAGAGGGGTTTCTCTAATCCTGTACAGGGGACTCGTCGTTGGAACGCCTGCATTAATCCCTGATTTATATATAAACCCTCCCGGGCAATTATTGGGTGGATGTCAAGCCCCTGAAAAGTAAATGTAAGTCTTTTCAGTGGTGGACGGAGAATTTAGAGGATCAAGTAATTACACATAAAGGCTCAGCTCCATGTGTAATATTATATCTCAGGAGTGAGAGAGTTCCTGGTGTGAGAGAGAGAAACGGCACCGCAGCTCAACTTTTTAAATGATTTTTTTCTTTGCACTTTCTCAGGAACTCGATGTGCCACGGATTTTGCCGAGGTCCCCTCGATTCTCATGGAGTACTTCGCCACCGACTTCCGCGTGGTCAGCCAGTTTGCGCGCCATTATCAGACGGGACAGGTACACTTTCGCCTCTTGCTTGGCTCTTTCCACACCTGTGTTTGTTTGCGAGCTTGTAAGTGTCCCTGGCTGCATCTGAAGAAAGTCTTGTCATTAGTGTTAATCAAAGTGCCAGTGGCTTGGGTAATCTCGAAGTGCAAATTCACTTTTTTTTTTTGTAATACTGTTTTTGAGTTGACAGAACAGTTGTCAATCAAGCAATTTTATTCACAAAATATTCAAATGAGAATAGAAATGGTCACCTAGCCTCAGATGATAGTTAGTCAAAAGTGTAGTTAAGGCTGAATCTGATTTTCTCAGGGAGATCTGGAATGGAGATTGCTGGGCCTGGGCAGGAATGTAATGGTTCAGGTGGAGGGCTGGTGGGCAGGAATGTAATGGTTTGGGTGGAGGGCTGGTGGGCAGGAATGTAATGATTCAGGTGGAGGGCTGGTGGGCAGGAATGTAATGGTTCAGGTGGAGGGCTGGTGGGCAGGAATGTAATGGTTCGGGTGGAGGGCTGGTGGGCAGGAATGTAATGGTTCGGGTGGAGGGCTGGTGGGCAGGAATGTAATGTTTGGTGGAGGGCTGGGGGCAGGAATGTAATGGCGGGTGGGGGTTGCTGTGGGCAGGAATGTAATGTCAGTGAAGGTGGTGGGCAGGAATGTAGTGGTTCAGGTGGAGGGCTGGTGGGCAGGAATGTAATGGTTCAGGTGGAGGGCTGGTGGGCAGGAATGTAATGATTCAGGTGAAGGGCTGGTGGGCAGGAATGTAATGATTTAGGTGGAGGGCTGGTGGGCAGGAATGTGATGATTCGGGTGGAGGGCTGGTGGGCAGTAATGTAATGGTTTGGGTGGAGGGCAGGTGGGCAGGAATGTAATGGTTTGGGTGGAGGGCTGGCGGACAGGAATGTAATGGTGGGGTCACGGCTGTATGTTTCTCTCCTTCGTTTCAGCCCCTGCCTGAGCGCATGGTCGCTCGTCTGTCCGAGTCCAAGAAGGTTTGCGGAGCGGCGGACACACAGCTCCAGGTGTTTATCCGCTTCCTGTCTGCATGTTTTCTCCCAGCTGTCTGTCACACCCCGCACCGGCTGCTGTTGCCTCCAGAGAGAAGAGCAGCACGCTCAGGCATAGTGTGGATCGTGTCATTCAATCCTTTGGAAAACTGCATGATGGGACAGTTTGGGGGACTTAGGAGGCTGCTTCAGTTCTAAAGCTGGTGAAGAGCTCACTTTAAGCGTCTCCATTTAGAGCAGTTATCATAATCGTGCAGTCATGTCTTCACAGAGATTGTGCTATTTTTCAATTACCCACGAGTCTCGTGTAATACGTGTTTCTGTTTTAAACCTGTAGCATATCTGCTAATGTAATCATGTAGTTATGTCTGCAGAGAAAATGAGGGAAAAGCTAAAGTAGTTTCACTGTGTGGTGGTTTTTCTTAAATTCGTTCTGGCTCGGTTCATGTCATTGTTTCCACAGAACAGACCGTGTCATTGTTCCCAAGACGGTGGGAAAGGATAATATTGGGGGTTTTATTTTTAAATATATCTGCAGGTGTTCTATTCTGCCCTGGACCAGATGTACCACAGCCGGCCTCTGGCCTGCTCCACCACGGACATTCTGAAAGGGGTGCAGCGTGAGTTCTACGGCCTGCCGTATGTTCCCAACACGGTGAGTGCCAGAGTTCTGTGCGGGACCTGAGTGTAAATTTGGGTAGCCCCAGGCAGGACGTTCCAATAGCTGACTGTCCCATTCCTTGCCGTCCAGAGGAACAGATTCTCATCATTCTGGAGACGGCAGCGTCTTTTGCTTCCCTTTAAAAGTGAGAGAAATTTGGGGGACCTGTGGTGCAGTGTGCAGGGCAGCCAGAGAGAGCCCCACAATGGCACCCTCCCTGCCTGTGGCCCCTTCTCTATCAGGCACCCTCCCTGCCTGTGGCCCCTTCTCTATCAGGCCCCCTCTTTGCCTGTGGCCCCTTCTCTATTGGCTGGGCTGTGAGCCGTGCGGGGAGCTCTGTGTAGTCACAGACTCCATTAAGCGGCGCGAGTCGCGCTAATGCCGCGATTTATGGACGGGGTTAGCGGCACTCAGACGCGGCGCGGAATCACGGGTCGTTTGGCCTCCATGATCCGTCCTGTCTGTGGAGTATCGATCTGCAAACGAAAATGGAGTGAGCGCCACAGAAACCTTTTAAAAGGCTGCACAGACAGAGGCTAAAAGGAAACAGTTACAGTCTACTGTGGGACATGTCTGCAAACATGTCTGATGCCAAATGTGAGTTTGGCAGGAAATACATATGCAGGCATGTATTGGCCCATTAATTCTAGATACTTTGGTTGAAACTGTAATGAGTTAAAAAATAAATAAAAAAAAGAATAAGGGAAAGTCTTCCCAATTTGGGGTGGGGGTGGGGGAGGGGAGTCTAGGTCCACTTAAAAAAGAAGTCTTAAAAAGCTTAGATGTGCTTCATCCTAAAAGGTCCTTTCTTCTTTCCTGTCTTTGCTTTTGGTTCTTTTTAAGTCGGAGCTGTGGGTCTATAAAGCTGAAACGATGAGCTCCCTGTCGGCTTTTTAAAGTTAATGAATGATTGCGGAGCATTCTTCTCCTGATCCTCCCTCCTCCCACGCGCTGTGTCGGTCTGAGCGGAGGACGGGAGCGTCTGCGCGTCTGCGTTCCGGCTCTCTCTGGGCTCCGCGGCCTCACGTCTCCTGCAGAGGCGCAGCAACGTTTAAGGGATTAAAACCTATGCTCTTTTGTCTGGGGGTGTGGGGGTGTGTGGGTGTGGGGGTGTGTGTGTGTGTGTGTGTGTGTGGGGGGATGCGAGAGGGAGTCTTTGAATGACACCTCCCTGGGGAAATGTTTTTTGAAGCTTCTTCTCTCGAGTTGTACTCAGCTTTAATACAGCTCTGTGTGTGTTTGAGTGTGAGCGTATGTATGTGTGTGTGTGTGTGTGTGTGTGTGTTTGTATGAGCATATGTGCGTGTGTGTATGTGTGTGTGTATGTGTGTGTGTGTGTGTGTGTTTGTATGTGTATGAGCATATGTGCGTGTGTGTGTGTGTGTATGTATGTGTGTGTGAGAGCATGTGAGTGTGTGCGTGCGTGTGTGCGTATATGAATGTATGTGTGTGTGTGAGAGCATGTGAGTGTGTGTGCGTGTGCGTGTGTGTATTAGTGTGTGTGTATATGTGTATGTGTGTGTATATGAGTGTGTGTTTGAGTGTGTGTGTGTGTATGAGTATATGAATGTGTGTGTGTGAGTGTGTGTGTGTGTATGAGTATATGAATGTGTTTGTGTGTGTGTGTCTCTCAGAGAGGGAGAGCCGAGTGAGACAGTGAGTGTATGGTCTGGAGGGAGTGATGAATATAAAGTGCAGCTGTATTTTATGTGGATTGGTCTTCATAAACCATCACATCCCAGCTGCAGTTATCTGGCTCTTGAGTTTTTAAATGCGGAGGGCGGTTACCGTTTTATTACCCCATCCTTTCCAACCAGACATGCCCCAGAGGAACGTAAATAACCGCATGGCTTTTACTTCCTGTTTAATGCGTACTACTTCCTGTTTAATGTATGTTGCTTCAACTATTAAACACGCTCTTTCTGCAGCTACAGATGGCTCGTGTTTTCACTGCCATCTAAAAACACGTAATGATTCATCTAGCAAAATATGCACACTCAGTTGATCTGAGGATTATGTGCCTAAAAACCATTTGTTCACATATAAAGATTGGACAGTTGTTTGTGTATATTACATGATCGTGTTTTTTTCCATTCAGCAAAACCGTCTGTATTTCCACCACTCCTAATCATGAACTCCTGCCCCGTGCAACTCTAGCGAAGTGAGAAATGCAGCATATGATTGGCTGATTATTGGCTGGATTATAAATGATCCTCCTCTGGTGCTGTGTCGTCAGTTTGGGCTTTACATTACAGGCATTTAGCAGATGCTCTTATCCAGGGCGACTTACACATCTTTTACACAGCATTTAGGTTGTATCCAATTATGGAGCTAGATATATGCTGAAGCAATGCAGGTTAAGTGCCTTGCTCAAGGGTACAACGACAGTGTTCTACTGGGGAATTGAATCGAGGGGCGACATAGCTCAGGAGGTAAGACCGATTGTCTGGCAGTCGGAGGGTTGCCGGTTCAAACCCCGCCCTGGGCGTGTCGAAGTGTCCTTGAGCAAGACACCTAACCCCTAACTGCTCTGGCGAATGAGAGGCATCAATTGTAAAGCGCTTTGGATAAAAGCGCTATATAAATGCAGTCTATTTACCATTTACCAGAATTGTCACCGGGACAATTAGGTTACAAGACCAGCTCCTTACCCGTTATGCTACACTGCCGCCCCTTGTACTAGCCAAGCCCAGCGCTTTATAGACTTGGGGTATCGGTGGTAGGAACGACCCACAGCCTGTGGAGCACGGGGACCATACGGAAGTCCTCCAGCTCTTGACATTATTTGGAAAACCACCAAAAGCGCCAGAGTTTTGGCCACGCCTCTTCCAGGTTTACTCCTGTGTGACGAGGACTCCCCGTGCACGCAGTGGCCACACACCGTGCTCCAGCAACTAAACCAGACCGCGTGAAAACACACCAGCCCTTTTGTCTAACGTGCTACTGAAGTGTCTGAAGTGTTTATATGCACTGGATAAAGACAAATGTCTGTTTGTATTGGTTTTCCTCTTTAGAGAACGGTGTGTGCGTGTGTGTGTGTGTGTGTTTGCATATATAGAACACAGTAGCATATCAGAACAGCAGTACAGTTATTTCCTGTCGACTGAAGAGATTCTTGATTGAAGTGAGTTCAGAGGGCCCCCATATTGCATTAGTTTACACAAGTTAAATCTTTAATGAAGGTAAACCTGTATGTTCAGCATGTAAACAGCAGTCCTGAGTGGGAAGGGGGGTGGGGAAGGGGGGGGGGGGCAAGGTGAGTGCACCTGGGCCTGCTGACCGTGTTAACGCTGCTTCAGTCTCATGCAGGCTGACCTCTTGACCTTCAGCCAATCTGAGCGGCTGCGCTTTGTTTGACAGGCATGCAGACGGACGCCCTCCTCGCGATGGCCGCCGAGCGCTCGGCAGATCCCCGCGGGGGCCTTTGCTGTTTACGTTTCGTGAGTCAGACTCTGTGTCCGCGGGGAGAGGTGTTTATCCTGGGGAAAGTCGTTAAGAGGCAGATGTGGCAGATCGTGCAGACACCTCGCAGCTCAAAGGCTTCGTTTCGAGGCCCTGTCTTCGGGGCCCCTGGCCTTGACCGGAGAGCTTCCTCAGTGCCTGTTTAAACAAGCAGTTCTTTCTCATCTGCACAGTATCACAGTACACCAGGCTGATGGCCACAGGATTCACCTCGTTCTGTTGCGCTGTTGGGACGTCTGTAGGACGCATTTTAAAGTGAAGCTCGTTGATTTCCCCCGCTCATTTTGACCGATTCAACCGGTGTTTCCGGAATGTTCTGCGTTTGGGTCACTAGCGTTGGAGGTGGCCTTCTGGACGTTTGCGACAAACGTTTTCTCCATTTTTTAAAAATCACTTTGGTTCGCAGTGAGGAATTCGTTTTTAACCTCTTGGCTTGAATCCTTGCCAGCTGAATTTCCCTCAGTCTGCAGATTTTCGTTAATCACAGAGCCTGTTGCCTTTGTAGATGCGAGCGCTTTTTGTGTGAGAGAGATCTGAAGATGGTGTTAATGGAAAGTGTGCGCTTTGTTCCGCAACGCATACGGTCCCTTTAGGCAGTGCACAGAAAATGAAAGCTCTGCTTCTCTCAGTCCTTTTTTTTGCCATACAGGGATTTCCACACTTTGTACTAATCAAAAAAAATTAAGAGTTGGTGATAGGTCTAGAAAAAAAGGAAGGATTGAGATTGGAATGAGATTTCTCTTTCTATGGGTGACGCAGTGTTCTACAGGCACACTCAGTCCCCCAGTCAGGTGAACTCTCCTGAGTGAATAATGACGGGACAGGTGCAGGGTAAACGCCCTCAGGAGCTGCCCAAAACTCTGTCTGAAGTCTGCGGTCTGAAGGTCAGACCTTTCAATTGGGAAAAGCTTCTAAAGCCTCTTATGTTTCCTTCAGTGAGTTTAGCTGATCAGTGGGAGAATAAAATCCCTGTCATGTATTTTTAACAAAATAATTCTGTTTCCTATTATGCGTGAATTTTCCTTTTCCTATTATATGTGATTCTACAGTATGTGTTCAAATGCCACTTCATAATTTTTCACAGGATTGTGTGTGAGTGTGTGCATGTGTGTATGTGAAATGTGAGTGTGTGTCTGCGCATGTAGAGTGTGTGTGCTGTGACCCCCCACCCCCACCCTACTCCCCTTCCTGGAGTGCCCTAACCACAGAAAGCTGCCTCTACACGTCCTTCTCCTTCAGCAGTGTTTTTGAGGAGATTTACCTCTCAAAACAGCAGTTTGACTTTTCTCTGATCACTAAGAATCTTACTGTACCCTGCTTCCCCTAACTTTCACCCACAAACCTGACTGCTCTCTCTGCCTCACTGTCAAATGTACCTCATGCTCATACATATAAACATATATTTCTACCGTACTCATGCACACAAAATCACAGACCCATACTGGCATTCGTACACTTTAAACACTCACACGCATGTACACACACATAAATACACACCTCCTTCATCACATTCACAGAGTGGGACACGCACACCCATAAATCTGTTTTTTGTGTAGTAACTTCCTGAGAAAGTGTAGCCAATGACGCATCGCCTCACAGTGAGATTCAATTTCTTGGCTATTTCCTGTCCTTGCACTTGTAGGCGTGGCAGCTGCGGTTCAGCCACCTGATTGGCTACGGGGCCAAGTACTACTCTTACCTCATGTCCAGAGCAGTGGCCTCCATGGTGTGGAAGCAGTGTTTCGTCCAAGACCCCTTTAACAGGTGAGAGCTGACTGGAGCGAGCACAGCCTTACGCCACATTCCCACTTTGCAGCACTACACCCTGCACTGTCCCTATGACATACTGCACGAGCGAAGGGGGTTTCTCTCGTTGTCTGTTTGCTTGCAGATGCATATATGTTTGGCTGAAATAATAATATTTCACATTTTCTAAGTTGTGGCTCGTCCAAAAAAAAAAGAATAAAATTCATAGGCTATTTTAGGAATCGTGGCAGCTGTTGGGGTTAGGGTTTTTGTGTAGGTAATTTAAAAAATGTCGTAGGTGCACATTTCCCTTTAAAAACGTGCAAGATTCCACATTCAAAAAATGCACCTCCCTTAAATACAAAAAGCAAACATTGCCAATTAAGTGAAAAATATATCCCTGAGTCAGGTGTAGACTGGTGTGCATTGTAACACCGTTCTCTGGGGTGCTGTAAAGTCATGTCGCGGAACAGGACGTTGAATGTAACACACACACACGTGCTCAGCCGGTACCTCTTGTCTTAACCCTTCCTTGCAGTATCACCACAAATCTACAACAACTGTTATTCAATGAAATCTCAGTCAAATACTTTCTTTAAAGTAGCCTGTTAGACGCCAGTAAAATTCTGAAGATTAATGATGAATTCAAAAGAAACGGCCGTTTTCTTTTAATTTATTGGCTATTTTTTGGCCAGGTCTGGAACAAAAAAATACTTTTTTTTTTTGCTTGTAGTTGGTAACATGGTGCTCTGAAAATTCTCGAGATCTACAGGAGCATTTTCACGCTTCAGAACCATGCGATGGGTTTCTAACGTGGACACCTCCGATGTGTGTGTATGTGCGTGTGTGTGCATGTGTGCGTGTGTGTGCACGTGTATGTGCATGTGTGAGTGTGTGTGTGCATGTGTGTAATACTCCCTGTCCTCTCTCTGCAGGGACATGGGGGAGCGTTACAGGCGGGAGATGCTGGCCCATGGTGGCGGGATGGAGCCGCTGCTCATGGTTCAAGGTAAAATAAAACATTTTCGGCGCCTCCCTCGGGTGGCTGCATTTCCCAGATGTCTGTGTGTGTGTGTGTGTGTGTGTGTGTATGAGTATATGAATGTGTGTGTGTGTGTGTGTGTCTCTCTCAGAGAGAGAGAGCACAGTGAGACAGTAAGTGTATGGTCTGGATGGAGTGATGAATATAAATGTAGGATTCTACATTTCAGCCAGGCTGCGCTACAAGAGTGGCTTCAGAACATATCCAGTTGCACACACAACATTTTTACGTACATTTCTTCAATATAGTGAGGAAGATAACAGATGTGGGTGAAGTAACATTTAATGTGTAGGTGACAGCAATTTAAAATAAAGCTTAAAGCTTCGTGTGGGAAAGAATCCAAACTATTCTTAGAAAGAATCTAAGAATCTATGAAAGTCTTCCCCGTGGCAAGGGCAGCAAATGTTTTCATTATTATTTGGCCGTGAATATAATATCGGATGAGGCTGCGTCTCCAGCACTCCAAGCAGGAGGGAGATTCAGTTACACTGTCTTTTTCAAACATTTGCTTTTGTTTTGTTTTGTTTTTTCCTGGTGGAACTGGATCGGTGGTGATTTTCTCGAGTCTCAGGCCGCTCTTCTCATGGGCGACCCGGTCCCCCCGTATCCCGTGTCAGTTTGGGCCCTGCAGCCCAGATACGAAAAAGGGTTTCAAACGTTACTGCGCAGAATGCGGGCAGAGCCTGTTACGCCTAAGCTGAAGAATTTAGCTTGGAGGACAGGCGGGGTGCTTTTGTCAGAATGGTTTTCACTGTCAGGACCTCTGAATGGAGGGCGCTGGCTTATGTTCCGAAAGAGAGGAGCCGAGGGAAAAATTTGACGCTGGGAAAGTTATTTGGCGGCCATTTTTTATTTCTTTAGTTTCCAGTGGTTTTCAAATGTCACCTGCCCTGAAACCATTTTTTTAAACTCATGGGGTGGCTGCCATCTTGGTTTCTCAAAGTAAGAAAGCTCTAGCCTGGGGACTTTATGTGCGAACGGAGCAGGTGTGCTGGAAGCCTGCTGCTGCAGCCCCAGTGATTGCACTCGTGTTTCTTGCAGCAGTTTGCTGCGTAAGAGACCTGATCCTCCTATTATTTTAGATGCCTTGTGTAACTTCCACAACCGCCACGGGTGTAACATTACATTACATTACAGGCATTTGGCAGACGCTCTTATCCAGAGCGACGTACAACAAAGTGTATAACCATAACCAGGAACAAGTGTGACGAAAACCCTAGAGAGAAGTACCGGTCCTAGTGCAGGGAACAAGTGCCTGGCTCTGGTTGGTTGTCTGGTAGGGCGACGCATAATTGGCGATTGCACACATCATCCCTGTCGTTTATTAGAGTTTTTATCAGCTCATTAATGGAAACGGTTCATCTGCTGACATACCTAACGCAGATGCGTGTGTGTCGGACACCTACAAGCTCTTAAAGCTTCAAGTCATCTGCCACCTTATTGACTGAACTGCGTCAAGTGCAAGAGGAAAAAAAAATGTTTTACTGAGAGATTGTATGTGAATCTATACTACTCCTTTATCACCAGGACGATACAATATGCATGAGTTACCATTAATATTTATTGTAGAGTATATTGGAATTAATATAGCAAAGAATTAGCGAGTTATGGGCCAGATTTCCCCAAAGTTTCCCGCTCACTGTAGAAAAGAGGGGCATAAGGAACAGATAAGGTTCTATTCCTGAGATGGGGGTCAGAGCTCTTTATGGCTGCAGCTGGGTTGTTTCCCAGGTAAATGACCCTGATCCTCTTAATGACCGCTACCCCCCCCCTCCCCCTGGCACCATGATAACTCTGAATTAAAACCAGCTTCCATGTTATGACTGCCCCCCAGAGCCCGCATGTCTACAGGTTAGCAGGGCTTTTATTCTTGAAATAAGACTGTCAGCGTCATTAAACATGAATCAACATTAATAGGTTGCAGATAAAGGTTTATGGGGGTAACGGTTTATGGGGTAACTCCATTTGTTGGTAAGGAAGTGCTTGCGGACGCTGCAGTGTCTGAGCGGGAAGGAATTAGAGTTTACAGATTATTCACTTCTTTTTGTTTCAGCCATAAGGTTCACTGTTCAAGGGCACAATAGCGCTTTCTCCATCAATAGAGGCCACACCCTCCGCACAATGTTAAGGTGCAGCCCTTGGCTACATGCATCTCCCAGCACTACGATTACTTTTAGTGTTCAGTTAGTGCATCTCCCAGCACTACGATCACGTTTAGTGTTCAGTTGTAAAGAATATAATATAGATTTTCACTACTGAACTACTCAAATTGAACACAACCATTTTTTACTTGGGCTGTAACAGGGCACAGACAGCAGCTCTGGCATGTCTGATAAATTAATTATGAATAAAATCTCTAAGTGCACTGGCACCCTGGATGGAAAAGAGAGTCGGACAGGGACAGTAAAGTGCTGCAGCGCTGAGCTCTTGCGATGACCTGTCAGCTACCCGACAAACATTTCCCGATGATGTTAAACGAGAAGCAACTATGATAGAAATAACAGATTTTTGGAAATGACAAAGAAATAAATAGAAATAAAGGGACTTTCTGTTACTTTCACTGACCTACCCTGAAATCGTTTTTGTTTACAATTTTATAAAGACCATACGGTGCAAAGTGTGTGGCTCAAAAACAAATTATTTGCACGTGCGCTTTGGTTTGGGAGTGAAGGAAGCTCCATAAGTCCCAGAATCCTTTGCGGTCTCGAGCACATAAACCCTAAGGTGTGGCGAATGCGACGGAGGAAAAACAAACAAAAGATTTATTTTAAAAGGGCAGTTTGAGTGGGCTGAGAGGCCAATAGAGAGCAGCTTGCACTCTTGAGGCAGTTATGTGGAGTTTTTGTTCCCTAGAGCTGTAATTAGCCTAAACTCTGGGCTGTTAGGACCTCCGATGGCTATCACTTTAATTAAGCTCATCTTCCACCACCCCTTCAATAAATAAACTTTCCCTCCGCTAGTAGCCAAAGGTTTTCTTTTTTTTTTGGTCTTATTCTGCCATTATTATAAAGTGGTTTTCCAAAAATGCAGAAATGCAGACCTGAACAGCCAGTATTCAGTTTGATAGAAACAAGAGGTTGAGAGGTCATCAACGAAGAGAGAAATGGTCTGGTCCATCCTTCACTCGATACGACAGTGAACTGTAAAACAATCGCAGGTCATTGTAAAACTCACATGAGTTAACTATCACCGTTCAATATTAAAGCAGGCTGAGATCTGTCAATCACTTATTCAGTAAGTAAAAAAATAAATTGAGTAACAAACTGTTACTGAATAACAGCGGACAGTTCCTCCATCCCAGCCACGATAAATTACGTCTTGGTGAATATCCTTCGTTTTAAAAAACACGGCTGAACTTGAGACACGTGGCGTTTGCTACTTAAAGGTAAAGGCTAATTGAGGTGTTTTCTTCTAGTTCAGCCTTTGCTTTGGCAGTTTTTACATGTGGTACCATTGCACTTTTGGGGGTTCCCCATTATATTCAAGATTTTACTTGCTTTTCAGCAACTGTCATAAAAATACACAGAGACCGCTGTTAGGTTTATCCCCCCTTTCCCGGATCACAGACGGACTTCAGGGTGACCAAGAATTTAAACGTATTATTCCTTTGGAAGAGGAAAGAACAAAGACTTCCTTTGAAATAATATTTATGGACGGTTCTGCCTTTGTCCAAATCAAATTGGCACCTTGCGGAGAACTGAGTGTACAGGTGGTTCAGTTTATTTTCATGCCAGAGTGACTTTGACATATGGACTTGGCTTCCTTTCAGTAGATGCTAGGAGAACAATGGTCTTTGTGTGTGTGTGTGCCCACATGCATGTGTGGATGTGTTTGTGCCTCACACAGAGCAAGCACTGTAGCCTCAGACAGGCATGTATGTATTTCTGCCTGCAGCCGTGGAAACAGCGTGCAAAGAAAGGGGAAGGCAGCTTGAGGAGAGCAGCCTTGCGCAGCGGCTCTGTGGCGAAGCTAATCCGCTGGCCCTCTCCCGCGGTTGTCTTTAGGCTGCGTAGTAAATCACAGTGCACTTCAGCTGGGGATTACAGGGCCAGGAGGAGAAGGTGCGCTAGCCCATGCATGTTCTTAGCTTGATGTGAGAGACCCATAAAAATATAACGAGCGGGAGTCCTTTCAGCGGAGAAGTTAGCGTGCGCGCAGCTGCTTGCGGACACCTGCTCGTTTTTTTTTTGGCGGGAGGTTCGCCGGCGGGGTGTAAATTTCCCCTAGCGCTGGCCCCGGCCTTCGGGGGCCCCGTGTTCCTCGGGTGTTGGGTCCCGTCTGCCGATGAAGGCCGGGGCAACTTCCAGCGCCCGCCAGGAGCAGCGAAGAACGTGCCTCGACCCTCGACCTTTGACCTTTGACCTTTGCCTTCAGCACTCGTCTTAGTGGCTTTAGCGCATTATCAGCATCCAGGTTTTTTTCGTTTTGTTTTGGTTCTGTGCCGCTCATCCAGTCAGCACTCGGACGGTTTAACTGCATGACGGTGCTCCTGGTTTTCATGTCTTTGCAGATTTCAGCATTGGAATGGCAGCTGTCTGTCGTGGATTTTATGGCGTAATTTGAATGGTAGCTACAACTGCCTCAAGGTACAAGTGTTCGCAAAATACATACTGATAAGAGGTGTCTGTTCCATGCGGTTGACCCCACCATATGAACTTTGTGGCTCAGTGAAATAACGTCTCTTCTTTATTTTGCTTTCTGTCACAAGATCTTTTAAAATCTTTGCTCAGCCTGTCACTCTGAGGAAGCGGGATTCTGCAGAGCAGTGAACCTCCAGGCCATTGTGGTTTCAGCATTTTTAAACGATTGATTTAAATGTGTTGCAAGATTTGCAAGGGGAGACAGAGTGACACATTGGCAGCCAATCAGTTCATCGATCGACCAATCAGATGTTTTTGTACGGCACTATTCTGTGTGGGAATATTCTCAGGGCTTGGCATTGTGTCACTTCCTGTCCCAGCACATGCTTCCAGTGGGATGGCTGGAGCCCGACCTCTGTGTTAGAGCAGAGCAGGGAACTTCAAAGGCCCTTCCCAAAAAAAGGCTGTTGGCCAGCGTGTGACTGATGAGAGGAGAGTCCCGCCCGGACGTAACCTGAGCTGCTGAACCACATCCTGGTCCCCCAAAAAGGCTGTGTCTCCGCCCCCTTTTCAGTTGCCGGGGCAGCAGGAGATTGGAGAAGCGAGCGATTCCGTGTTATTCCATTTGTTTTATGCGCATTTGCTGACTTTACCATTTATATTCAGATTTTATTTTAACAAGCTGCTGCATGTTTCCAAATAAATTTCATATCACGGATAAGTGCTTGTACTTAGATCCCGAGTGTTAGTTGTGGTGTTTGTGTGTGTGCGTGCACGCGTATGCATATGTGTGTGTGTGTGTGTGTGTGTGTGTGTGTGCGCGCCTCTGAGCCCTGGTGGGCTCTTGTTTAGGGGAAAGGGGAGAGCTTGTTTACACTGGCAGCCATACAAGGGGAAATCAGCAAACTTCAAAGCAGGAGTGAAGTGCACTGAGTCACCATGAGCCCAGCACAGGAGTCACCGACCAGTCACTGTATCTACAGTGTGTACTAGCAACACTGAATATTACAGACACAACAGCTACAGCGTGTACTAACAACACTGAATATTACAGACACACAACAGACATTACAGCTACAGTGTGTACTAACAACACTGAATATTTGGCACAACAGACTATAGCTAAAGTATGTACTAACAACACTGAAAATTACAGACACTATATCTACAGTGTACTAACAACACTGAATATTACAGACACTGACACTATAGCAACAGTGTGTACTAACAACACTGAATATTACAGACACAACAGCTGCAGCATGTACTAACAACACAGAATATTACAGACACTATACCCAAAGTGTGTACTTGCAACACTGAAGATTACAGACACACAACAGACACTACAGCTACAGTGTGTACTAACAACACTGAATATTACGGACACTATACCCAAAGTGTGTACTTGCAACACTGAAGATTACAGACACAATAGAGATAGCTACATAAACCTACACAAAAACACCATGAATATTCATCTGTAGTTTTTCACAGTACAAACTTTACTTTTCAAAACTTTCCAAAATCTCCTTTGGAAGAGAGTAAATAAACTTTGTGCAGCAGAACAGTGAACCAGGAAACGCTGCTGTGTGCTAGCAGGGTGTGTAGCGGAGTGGTTTCGCGTTAGCGTTAGCATTAGCCTTACAGTGTGTGTGTGTGCATCCCAGGGCGGGTCCCTGCTGCTGTGGCCTTGAGCAGCGTTGGTCAGCCTCGATCGCCTCGGAAAACACCCGATGGAGCAACGCAATAAATCAGGGATTTTTAGACTCCAGTCCCGGAGGCCTGTGCTTTCTGCAGGTCTTCGTGGCTTCCTGTCAAACAGCAGCCAGTTTAGGCCTTGGAAACATGGTGCATGGACTCTCTCAGTCAATAAAGTGCTTAAGTGCTGAGACACAAAGAAAAGCAGCATGCGCTGCAGTCTTCCGGGCCAGGAGTCCGATCGCCACGCTAAGCTCGCTCTGCTCTGCAGGCAGTAAATAACGTTGGATGGCGTTAGCGCAGTAGCGCGGACCGGCGCCAGGACGCGGAGACTGTCGCGGCGCGCGCTCATCTCTCCTCTCTGTGCACGCAGGCATGCTGCAGAAGAGCCCCTCCCTGGAGGACTTCGTGGACGCCCTGGTGTCAGACCTGAACCCGGACTTCGAGACCTTCATCATGGATTCCGAGGGCTGAGTGACCTTTGACCCGCGCAGCCATTGGCTTCTGTAACAGTGCTGGACGACGTGGAGCAGCCTCTTCCATAGGTGCTCGGGTGCATTTGGACTGAGGGTCATCGCCATATTTGTAGACTTAACCTGTTGTACATGCTACGTTGTACAGCATGGTTATGGATGGCCATAAATAAGTATTTTCTCCTACTTGTGTCCTGTTGAATTTGTGTAAAATTATTGGTTGTTTTGTGGCCAGGAAGGGTGGGTTTCTGCCAGAAGGGCAGCCCCTTTATTGCTCTCTTATCAACCTATTATCTGTCATAGTTACTTTATGTTTTAAAACAATTAATTTTGCTGAGGTTTCAAAAATGAATGGGAGTGAACAGGGAAGAATGGTGATGCTGGTAACGATCGGCAGGGACATCTGATGTTGCTAGTATTCACAATACGCAAATACAATGTGGTAAGTTCCACAAAATTACTTGTGTTATATCGAAGAGAAATCAACCTTTAATTGTATATGTATATATCTTCTTTTTTTTTTTTTTTTACCTCAAATTCAGGTTTGAGGGAAAAGGCCTTGATGTCATCACCAGACTTGTGGCTCAGAATTGTACAAGATTGCATAACCCTGCATATCATGGCTACAGTTACATTGAGCTATTCCCATGATGCAAGATAAATCCTGACTTATAAATAATGAACCACATTTCTCCCATTTGATGAAGCCTTGCTGTAATTGAAATTGCACAAATTGTTTGGCATAATGAGACCGCGTCACGGTTGGCTGTGTTTAAATGGCATTGGATTAAATGAACACCATGTTAGGTCAGTGCCCTTTTCTAATAAGCCACGATTGCGATAATCAGCATTATTTCAAGACCTGTCGAGTGGAAAGAGCGGGTAATGTTTTATGTCCCGTGTCTGTGTGTTTTGTGAGTGTAAAATTCAGGCCAGCTGTGTGTGGCCTCAGGTTTACTGCACTGTGGGGGTTTAAGCTCGTGACATAGGCGCTGCCTCTCCAGACACAGCGGGCTAACCGCGGCTCACCGTCGCGGCTCTTGAGCGATTTCTGCTACCCTGCGGTTCGCTCGGATCGTTCCGTGACCACTGAATCAGGTATTTCCGGTGGCGGCGGCGGCGGCATCTGTTTCAACAGCTTCGCACGCTAATTGCCAGAAGACGTACGTGGCTGCTCTTTAAACACTGCCCTTGCATGCCTGGTGCTAGAGCCGGTCCCAAGGGTTTGCTGAAACAGCAGTTTTTGTGCAGCCAGGAACCAAATGTGCTAAAGTAGGCGGTTGTTTTTCTTTTCTTTTTTCTTTTGTACTGTTCTTGTTTTTTTTCTTTCTCTCAGCTGCTACAACTCTTCCAACTGACAGCGCTGTAGAGGGCCATGGTATGCACCCTGCTGAACGAGGCAGTTGGTCATGTGATGCGGTACTGTGGCCATTTTGGTTAAACTTCTAGGTGATGAAGCTCAGCAACCTATGGGTCTTGGTGCTTCATAGACCTTTTGCCCAATTGGTGGGAAATTCATGTTCCAGTGATGTCATGTGCCAGTCATGCATCTCTCCACTGTAAACCTGGCATCAGCAGTCTACTGCAGATCAGAGAACCCACAAACGGATCCAGTATTTTTAAAACTTTTTTAACATAAATTTTGTGACGGCAGGTCCATGTGGAAGGTGACAATTCATACTGACAAATCGAATCGGACTTAAACTGAGGCTCATGGATGTGGCTGAAGAGCGGGAGGTACTTGTCAAATACGTAAAACTTTTCAGATTTGCCCTCAGGGAATATCGGATCACTTTCTAAGCTGGAATGTCCCTGGTTTGTCTTTCAGCTATAGTGTTTTTCCAGAAACATCTCATCCCAGTGCGCTTAGGACCGTATCGTAGTACTGCTCTTTAACAGCCACTATTGTAGTCGGTCGTACGGGAAGTTGTGATCTACGCGTACAGGATTAGTCTCTGAGCTTGACGGTCGTTGCTAGCGTGCCACTGTGCTCGGCTCCTGTATAATTACAGCCTGTGGCAGGGCTTACAGATGTTTTCAGCAGCGGGGATTAGCAACCGTTTCCAAGCACCTTCTGAACGGGAGCACACCGAAGTAGCTGCTAGCACAATAGCACGCTGATGAATTGCATGTTACAGCTGGGGCCAGTTACACTGGGAAGTGTAGTGTGGCTGGGTCTGAGCAGCTGCTGGTGTTTGTACTGGGGTAACTTTGGTAACGTAGTTTTGTATTTGTGCTGCACTGCAACGATGCTGGGCTTCCACTGGACAATTAGAGGCGTGCTTCACTTATTCGCTCACATTCACATTTGCATATGTAGATCTTTAAAGTAGGTGCTAGAACCTCTGAGTAATGTGAGGTTTTCCCCTCTTTAAGGTACAGCTGCTCTGTAGGGGGTAGGGTGACAGGGGTATAGTATTTTACATTTGATTCCATTCGAGTTTTGTGGTGAGTGTTCCTTACAGTCGTTAAGAAAGCCACCAAGACAGATTGTTCCAAATGTCTTTCTGTGGGGAAGTGGAATGGCATGATTGGAACTCACCCATTGTTGCAGCCTACATTACGCATGTGCATGTGCAAGGTGCGGTGTGAGTTTGGGATTTAATAAGGGAAAGCAGAGCTTTAGAATATGAGGCTGCTTCGTGCAGACTGGGACCCTGGAACCTGGGAACAGTACATGAGTAGCCAGTCAATGCTGGAAATAATGACCTGAAAGAGTGCTCAGTCTGCAGGATTTATTTACAAATACAGACAGCAGTATGTGACAAATTCATTACAAAAATATGTGTAAACGCAGACTCACGGAAATATCAAATACTAAATCAACTTCTAAACTGAGGCAGACTTTGAGTTATTGGCCTTTCTGGGCAGTGAATCTACATTACAAAAATATCAGAATCCTATTTCGTATTTTACAGTATTTACAGGAAGTGGGGCGGCACCGGAAGAAAATTCCAGACTTTCTTTGTGGTCTTTGCTTGTTCCGTGTTTCTCATTCGCCGCTTTTCTCCAGAAGTGCGCCGTGTCACAGTGTACGAGCGAAGGGGGCCTTCCCCTCCCTTGGCCTCCTGGAACTAAATAAACTTTACTGTAAAACTTCAGTCGAACCACATGCGTTTAGATGGTCATCAAGTCATTTCATTTTCGTCAGCGCGCCACTGGTTTTGGTACTCTTTTGGCAGGTCGAAACAAAAAGTACGCTCGTAACATATGTTTGATTTTTGTAACGGGCAGGCCACAGTCGTCGTTTTTAACTTTGTGCTGCCGAGTTGGGACTCGCCTCCTGTCCCCCCCCTCCCCCCCCCCCGCCCTCTGTTTGGTGCTGGGAGTGGTTCAGGTCCTCTGCTCCGGCGGGTTTGCCGTCCGGTGCTGCCGTTGGCCTGTTTTTACATGGACCCGTCCGCACCGCGTTGCGCCACACTCGAAGTCCAGGGGCCACAGAGCCGTTTCAAAAGGGGCCCGCCATACTTTTGGGGAGTCTGTGTGTGGGCCAGATCTGAAACTGGATCTGGCAGTAGTCCTTTCATGTCCAGGTGAGGGGGGGGGAAGGGGGGGTTCAAGGGTTGTAGCACTAGGCAAAATAAGTCCATGTTAACCTGGGGGAAAAAAAGAAATGGGTTTTTTTGTTTAATCGACTTTTTGAAAGCTGGAGGCCAGGTAAAATTTTTGTTTTGAACAGTGCATATTTGCATATGGCAACACCATGTGACACTTCATGACACCCAAAATGCAGTAAAAACCAATCATTGTGTTTTGATTGGTTCAGTCAGTGATTGACAGCTCAGTGTAGCTCCACCTGTTTTGGGGTTCATGAAACCTGACACCCCCATCACAACTCCCCATCGACTAGGGTTAGGGTTAGGACCCGTCTGAAGAGACCTAAGAATATTTTGAACCCCTCATCAGCTGTGGTAAATCAAACAAAAAGAAGTCGAGAAACCTCTTAACCTTACTAAGATGCACTAGCAACAATAGTAAAAATAGTATTTATAGTAAGTATAGG
The DNA here is from genome assembly GCF_018555375.3 of Anguilla rostrata. Lineage (NCBI taxonomy): Eukaryota > Metazoa > Chordata > Actinopteri > Anguilliformes > Anguillidae > Anguilla > Anguilla rostrata. Next base: position 10,282,611 of record NC_057944.1, read on the forward strand.
CTCTTTCTCTTTGGTTCTTTATATCCCCCTCACAGTTTTAGGCCACTCCTCGTATGCACTGCTTAGCAGCTACACGGCTTCCTCAGAGTCGACCTGTTTACGTTTCGTGGCTCGCCCTCATGTGGGGAGCCTGTCGGAGGGAAAGCACCGTGACGCTATGGCGTTGCCGTGGGAGACCGCATTCCACCCCCCGCGCGGCACCGCCACCCTCTCTCGCCCTGCGAGGAAGACGCCGGGGGCCGCTCCGGGCGGGGCGGGGTCTCGGCTGCACCGCCACGGTCACGGGCGGCTTGGCACCCCGGCGGGGTGGGTGGACCGGGAGAAGGGGGCAGACCGCTTTTAAGGACCATACCTTGACTCAGTCCTGAGCGCTCTGTCCGTAAAGTTTATCAGCTGGAGAAGACTGAATGATATTCTAAAAGTGCTTTCTTTCATGTTTTTGGTCAACAGCACTGATTTCATAAACCACCAGGGGTGTAATGTTAGCATAAGAAACCAAGTAAAAACAAACGCTTGTTTAAAGTGTTTGGACCCCAAACTGAGACAGAGTATTGTTCCATTCAACGTTTTGCATGATACCGATAACATAATGTCACGAAATAAAGGTTATGATGATCGTTATGACAATCTGCAAACACGATCTCCAATTTAGTTTACAGATTCTGAGGGCACCCATAAATAACCACACATTTTCCCCAATAAATGTGCAAAACACTGATCAGGAAAAATAATGAAATGTGTAAAACATCGGTTTATACAGAACATTACATCAGAATGCTTTACGAAAAATTCATGTTCTTAAATTCAGAAAAGCCCCGAGTGTCTCTGCCCCCCCGACATGGAGCAGACCCCGTTGAAGGGCCCTACCCTCGTTGAGGCCTGCTGGGGTATGGCACGCACCGGCGTCCCGGGTTTGGCCCAGACTGCAGGTCTCATCACAGCATGGGGCCGGGGTCAGGGGGTCTGGAGAGGGCGGAGAGAGAACATGGTGGTCTGACTAGGAGTGCAGACCAGGACCAGGACCAGCACCGAGACCAGAACTAGAACTAGGACTAGGAGCAGAAGAGTTAGCGGGACGTTGGGAGCAGTAGAGTTAGCGAGACGATGGGAGCAGCAGAGTTAGTGGGACGTTGGGAGCAGTAGAGTTAGCGAGACGATGGGAGCAGAAGAGTTAGCGAGACGTTGGGAGCAGTAGAGTTAGCGGGACGTTGGGAGCAGAAGAGTTAGGGGGACGTTGGGAGCAGTAGAGTTAGCGGGACGTTGGGAGCAGCAGAGTTAGCGGGACGTTGGGAGCAGCAGAGTTAGCGGGACGTTGGGAGCAGCAGAGTTAGCGGGACGTTGGGAGCAGCAGAGTTAGCAGGACGTTGGGTGCAGTAGAGTAGGAACTGGTGGTAGACGTAGGAGTGCGCGACGACGCGAGACAGTAGATTGGGACTGGAGGCAAGAGTTAGGGGACGTTGGGAGCAGTAGAGTTAGCGGACGTGGGGCAGCAGAGTTAGGGGACGTTGGGTGCAGTAGAGTTAGCGGACGTGGGAGCAGTAGAGTTAGCGGACGTGGGAGCAGTAGAGTTAGCGGGACGTTGGGAGCAGCAGAGTTAGCGGGACGTTGGGTGCAGCAGAGTTAGCGGGACGTTGGGTGCAGTAGAGTTAGCGGGACGTCGGGAGCAGTAGAGTTAGCGGGACGTTGGGAGCAGCAGAGTTAGCAGGACGTTGGGTGCAGTAGAGTTAGCGGGACGTTGGGAGCAGTAGCGTTAGCGGGACGTGGGAGCAGTAGAGTTAGCGGGACGTTGGGAGCAGTAGAGTTAGGGGACGTTGGGAGCAGTAGAGTTAGCGGGACGTTGGGAGCAGCAGAGTTAGCGGGACGTTGGGAGCAGCAGAGTTAGCGGGACGTTGGGAGCAGTAGAGTTAGCGGGACGTTGGGAGCAGTAGAGTTAGCGGGACGTTGGGAGCAGTAGAGTTAGCGGGACGTTGGGAGCAGTAGAGTTAGCGGGACGTTGGGAGCAGTAGAGTTAGCGGGACGTTGGGAGCAGCAGAGTTAGCGGGACGTCGGGAGCAGCAGAGTTAGCGGGACATACTGCAGGCAGGGCCGGGGCCCAGGTGGCAGTGACCGCAGGCCGGGTGTGGCAGTTCGTGGAGCCGCCGCCGGTCGAAGCGCGACAGCTCCGCCCCGGTGTAGAGCCCGTCCTGAGAGCGCGCCAGAGCTACATGGGAGAAAGAGGAATTCAGCTCCTCCACAGTGTCCTCATCGGAGGCCCTCTCAGGGTTACTGAGGCGCCACGGACGGTCAGTTTTCACTAAGGGGGATGTGTCTGGTTGGGTGGGGGGGGGGGGGGTGCTGCTGTGTCTCCAAAGCACCAAACTACAGTGTACGCAAGAAATTTCGGCCATTTTCATTATGTTCTTTAGAGGATTCTAGATGGACCCAAATCGCAATTACACCGTATACACCCCTGTCTGTGCGTTTGTGAGCAGGGTCTCTGGGTTGGGTTAGAGCCCGGTTGGGTTAGGACCCGGGGGCGTACCAGCAGGCCTGTACACCCCTATCTGTGCGTTTGTGAGCGGGGTCTCTGGGTTGGGTTAGAGCCCAGTTGGGTTAGGGCCCGGTTGGGTTAGGGCGCGGGGACGTACTGGCAGGCTTGTTCTCCAGCAGCTGTCTCTTGCAGTAGATGGCGCAGAGGATGAGGAGGGCCAGCAGGACGGCGGCCAGCGCGCTGCAGATGACCGCGGCCAGGGCCACGTCCCGCGGGCTGGAGGCTGTGGACTGGAGGGGCACCAGGTTGACCCGGCCGCTGCCTGAGAAAAAAACACACACAAATATAACTTTGTATTCATATTCAATATTCATATTCTGAATATGGTAAAGGGTGACTTCTGTGGCAGCCAGGTTTGGCGCCTCCCACTAAAACAGGCTATTGTCCGGGCCCGTGGTTATGGTCTGCCTGGGGTATGGAACGGTGGTTGTTCCAGTGGGGGTGGTGGCCTGGATGGCCATGGGGAAGCACAGCATCAGGCAGCAGGCCAACACCCCCCAGTGCTCATTAGCGCCCCCTCTGGCTGATCGCACACCTGCAGAGTGAACAGCGGCGGTGGTGGTGGCCGGCAGAACAGGGGGATTTAGGTAAATACATTTTTGTATTTTACTCTTTTAAAAAGTTTGGATAAGTACTTCCAAGCTGATCTTTAAAGGAAACCACACCTCCACGTGTCAAAGGCACAAGTACAAAGTCCATTCTGTGTTTTTTTTCCTTTTTTGTCACAAACAGCCACCGTCACATGGCTGACCTTCCCTTAGCAAGTCAGACCCAGACTATTTCACAAGGGAACAAAGAGGACTCAAAGGGGAAATGCCCGTGGACAAACACATCCTTCACCTTCAGAGACCCAGAGTCACAGTCATGTCTGCAGCCCTCTCCCCCCCCCCCCTCCCAGGTGGCCAGCTCTCCCCACCGTGTGTCCAGACATTCAGCACACGTCTGGAGGGGCAGGAGTTACGGCTACAAACGATGGCAGCCGCTATTCCGTCAGCCCAGGGCTCCTCCCACAGCGGAGAAACCGCCTGAACCTGCCACATTCACCCTGGGTCCTGGGCTCTGTAGCCTCTGGCACACCTTTCATTTACAGTAAATTCATTTAATAACCTTTCATTTACAGTAAATTCATTTAATAACCTTTAATAACAGCAATGCGACTCCTAAAAATGTGCCCTTTCAAAAATAGCTGAAAATAAGCCGCTTTTAAGTGAACCACAAGTGCAATAAATAAAATCTGAGGAAATTCAACATTTTCTGATAAAACCCCCAATCTCCACCCAATTATTGAAATCTCCTCGCCACACCATGCCCAGGGGCGTGTGCTCAGCTGGATAAAATTAAGCCGATTCCTAGGGGTGCCCCAAAATTAGCATTCTTTTTAATAATTAGCCGTTCGCTGAATCAAAGCCATATGTTAGAAACCTACATTTCATAAAACCAGGACAGCTAAAACTGTACATTAAAAGAAACTGTCAAATTCTGGCCCGGGAGGCCGCGTTTTACATCAGAATTAGCGGTAATATTATTTTGGGGTCACCGTTATGCCACAACCTCAGCAAACTGGAGCATCTCATTCAGATACGCGACCAAGCGCAGAGCAGAAGTTGCGATTGACGCGTTTCATAGCCAAACCGAAGCCCGCGCTCGCACTGAAACCTCCACAGAGGGCCAGACTGGTGAAAGATGTCCACGCGCACTGAAACCTCCACAGAGGGCCAGACTGGTGAAAGATGTCCACGCGCACTGAAACCTCCACAGAGGGCCAGGCTGGTGAAAGATGTCCGTGCACACTGAAACCTCCACAGAGGGCCAGGCTGGTGAAAGATGTCCGTGCACACTGAAACCTCCACAGAGGGCCAGACTGGTGAAAGATGTCTTGGTTACGTGTGGAACAAATGGAATAAGTGGCCCTTTGTTTGGAAAATTCATTTCCAGCGGCCCCTTCGAAGCCGTGTTTGCTCTCCGCGGCGTTAATCACGAGGCGCAGCCAGATTTGGGCTTCTCCGGGGCGCGGGGCCTTTGTGCCGCAGTGCAAACACTGCTTTAGCCTTGACTGCGCAGCTTTGATATTCCAGCAGGTAAAGGAAGCCGGTGTTTGCGCATTCCTGGCTGCCAAAGAAAAAAAAATTCTAGAAAAAAACGAACAGAAGACTGAACTGGCAGACTGAACGACAGCCAAAACAAATATTATTCTCGCTTCGATATGCGCTGTATGCGTACGACTGATAAGAGTCTATTAAAAGGAGATTAAGGATTTATAATGGAGAGAGGTCATCGAGGGGTTGTCATACACATCAGCTGCCTTTGGTTAAGACGTAAGGCACAGAAAAGAAATCTCGTCTTAAGGGTAGCTATTAAGCTATTAACAATTAAAGTCAAACGATTAGTTTGTGAGCATTACCCTCTTCCGCTTCTAGGTGCAAATGCATTGCAGCATCTGTTCAAACACCTTTGTTGACAGAGTTCACTGTTAACATACATATTCTGAACATGAGAATGTGCAGATGCTCGTGCCTCTGTTTTGCTCCTTCCGTTCACCTTCTTCTTTCGTCCTCCCTCTCCCTTACTTTCAGAGCGAGTGCGTGAGCATGTGTCAGTGGCTACAGCTGTTACCCCTTTATTTCGCTAAAGCACAGACAGCTAAATACCTTTAGCATTTCTCTGGTTCGTTAAAAAAAACTCAAATTCCCAAATTCCGCTGTTCTCACAGCCAGTGAGCAAATTGTGGCCAGCTGCTCCTCCCACTCCCACTCCCACTCCCATCCCACTCCCACCCCCCCCCCCCCCCACCCCCAGGTTGGAACGCAAGCCCGCTCTTATCGGTCTGTCTCACAGCTGCAGCAAACGCTCAGATGACGGACCGGTTGAAGAGCTTCTCGCCTGCCGATCTTATCGCTCCTTTCCATACACGCGCGCTCGAAAAGCTTTTTTGAAACTCGCAGCCGCTTACTGTTCATGTCGCGAGACCAAGAATTTGCACGCGCTTTACGGTTCACTGAGACAACCCGTTCCAGAGTCGCTCCACGTAACCGGGTTTCTCGATTTCATCTAGGCAGGAGGGCGGCTGAACAGACACGGGCGCGTTGCGTGTGTGGCCTTCCCCCGTCAGCAACTTCGCCTATAGGCTAGAGCCGGGCCTGCATCCAGCCTTTGCTCAACGGAGCCAGGTAGCATAGAGGGAGAAAGCTCCTTGAAGTGTGTGGCCCGCTTCAGATGATGGAAATCTTACCCCCTACTTACCCTAATTACAGGTTACCTTCCCCGTCATCCTCGCTTCATGTCAAAAACAAACACGCAGCCATTTCAAAGAGTTGCGGTTGAAATGGAAAAACCATCACTGTGGAAGGCACTTACTGATATACTGATATTCTTATTTTGGTGCCGACAAATTGATTTGCAAGGCGGTGGTAACACTGATAAAGCACTGTAGGCTACACCATTTTAAGGGGAAATTCACCCTAAAATCTATTTTTGATGGTAGGAAGTGGTCTGCCCAACAGGTCATATAGTAAAAAAATGGTTAGCCTTTATAACATTCATTTTAAAGACATTATCTCCCATCCTGAAAAAATCGGCCTTTTGAGAGCCAGTAGTTCCCAAAAAGGCAGCAGGAGGTTCACAGAGCAGGCGGGGAATTCAAAAAGGAGCATTCAGTCTCCGATGATGACGACATGTGGGGCAGGGGTGGGGTGTGGTGGGGTTTGGGGTTCAGAGATGCCATCAGGAAGTCACACTCGACGCCACGTGCTTGTGTTAGCCTGCCGCTTCTCCACTGCTCTGCAGCCTCCAACCGTAAGGTCACATTTAGCGGCCAGAGAAACAGGGAACTAACTGAACTTCACGCAGACCTGAATAATTCCATAAGCCTTAGAGAGCGAGCTTTGACCCTCACAGTGGAGGTACGATGGGCCCCGGGAGAGACGTGATGCTTACAGTGCGGTTCGTAAGGAGAGGGCAGGTCCCCACAGGGCGCACACTCCATATCCTGGAAACCGCTCAGTTTCGTCTTCCGATAGAACCTGTCAAAAGGCGAAAACACATAGGATTAGAGGAGGAGGGGAAAAAAAACTGAAAATATTTGATGATTCTTTGAGTACATCCACTTAATGCCACGACAGGGGCCTAACCACAGACAAATATGGACTGTGTCACTGTGATGTCACCCATTCACTCTCCGTGGGCTTGGTGAAAGGTTGAGGAGTTGATTTTGAATGTGGGGAGTGGGGTGAAGGGGCTGAGGCTTGGGGAGGGGAGCGCTCACCCGGGCAGGCAGTCCCCACACACGGCGTTCCTGCTGGTGGAGCAGTTGCCCTTCTGGAAGCGGTTAGCCAGCGCGCAGTCCAGGCAGGGCTTGCATTTCTGCAGGCCTCCGTCCCCTTTGAAGCGCCCGGGCCTGCAGGGCACACAGCGGGCATCCTCCCCGTAGCCAAAGCCACATTCCTGCAGGGATTAGAGACACAGCCGACTGACGGGCCAGGGGAACGGACACAGGGCCAAAATAAGGCCCACAGAGAGAACATCAGCACCCCAAATCTGTACGTAAATATAACAACAATAATGATAAACAACACATAAATGATTATTGCTAATAATAATGATAATCATCATGATAACCATAACAATTATTATTTGCGAGCAGGCTTCACACAAAGGTTCACCTTCCTTTTGAGAATTAACTTTTCCTCTGTCAGCGATCTCCCTTTCCCTCTTACTCCCTTTCTCTCATACTCCCTCGCTCCCTCACTCTTACTCTCATACTCTTACTCCCATGTCCCTTGCTCCCATACTCTCTTGCTCCCTTACTCTCATACTCCCATACTCTCTCAATTCCTTACTCTCTTAACTCTCTTACTCCAGACAATCGATCCACTGCCTTCCACCCAGGGCTTTGGAATGCCCAGCATTTGAATGAAAAAGGCCTCTTTCCAGGACACCTACTGTTATATTATTACAAGTTTATCGCCAAGGCATTGTTCGAACCCTTCCTTTTCTGAATGGAGCGTGAATGTGCTTTGGGGGGGGAGGACAGCCGCTGTGCTAGGACGCGCTCCATCAAATGAATGGCTCTCTCTCTCTCTCTCTCTCCCTCTCTCTCCATGCTTCAGTAGGACAGCCTGTCTTTCAGTGACTGGTGCCACACGCAGGGCGGGATAATGAACTCCAGGGCTGTGTTTCCATCCTGCTTTTCTTTTCTTTTTACTTTCCCTCAGCTCCTTTATCACCAGAGCCTCCCCCTCCATCATTATGCTATCACTACGAGTCTGCGTTTAAAATAAATATCGATACCAATTTACTTTTTCATTCACTCTTAACGTTCTTTGAGTGTGTGTTTTACAGTTTATTCCAATGTAATCCCATCCATGTAATATCATAAAATGTGAAGAAAATGGGATGATTTGGTTTCAAAAATTAAAATGATTAAAAGAGGTTAAAAAGCCTCACAAACTTCTAAGCTGATGACAGTCCTGGAAGAGTCTTGGCTCAACAATGCTTGCCCGGGTAAAGCACAGCCCAAGCAGGACCCCGACAACGATTTCTGTGCATTAGATGTGTCTGCAGGATAAAAATAGGTGGAACATTCCAGAATGACAGACAAGACGTAAAATTACACTGAAGTGATCCACTACAGCTATCCTCCTCCGGACTGTGGGATGCTATGAAAGATTGCTTTGCGCTTAAAAGGAAAGGCTGTTAAAAACTTGTTCCCAGGCTAGGGGGAGGATTCAACCCAGTTTCCGTGTCACCCTGGGTATCGAGAGGTGCATCTTGGGAAAGAAGCAGAGGAGAGACGCTGGGAAGAGGGAGGGCCGCACATGGGCAGTGTCACTCTTGCTGAGAAGAGAAACGTGGCGAGGTTGAGGTGCGCGGAGAGGTCGTCACACGCGAAGGCAGGAAGACCGTTCCCCGTGATCTTTCGACAAGCTCACTGGAGTACAGCGCTCGAGTTTTAAATCGCCACGTACGTCCTCCTGTCCCCGGCGGTGCCTCAGAAAAGGCACGGGGCAGCGCAGACAGGCTGGCACATACACGACGACACGCGATTCACGCTTGTTTGCTTGCTGCCAATCACCACGCACAGTAGGCTGGGGGAAACGCGCAAAATTTAAACTGTTACCAGCCCCTCGCCGATATAATGGAAAAGCCAGTGTACACAAACGGGAGTTCAGTTAGCATTAGGTTGAAACATTAACAGCTGCTTATCGATGGGATCTCTCAGAGCCGAGCGCTAAAGCAAACTCTGTCTAATGTAAGACCTGCTAAATAATTGTTCTGTTAGAATAAGAGGATGAAGCAACTTTGTGGTGCATACCTTCAGTGTCTGGAAGCACACCGGCCAGTAGGCAGTCAACATTTGCCCTTAACTTTCACTCACAAATGCAGTTGTTTTGGTTTGATGAGTTCACCAATCAGCAAATTAACGCTTGCATATATTTTAAATGAAAAGATAAGGACAAAATGACGGACTCAAGGCCACAGTTGTGTTTTTAAGTCTCCTTTTTTTTCGCAAATGAGGGACTGCGGCATAGCGGAGTTGCCTCCATTTCTGATTTCTCTGACCAATAAGGGAGGCTTATCATTTCACTCAAAAGGCCTTCCTGACGAGCATGTCGGAACACGTGTTGTGAGGTCCATTAGTTCCACAGTGGCTTGAACTGAACGGACTGCGAGACTTTCTGGCTCTAGGACCTACGAGCCTAGGTTAAAAACCTCCCTTTCAACTAGCACAGCTCTCGGGGGGTGGGTGGGATGCAACCCACACTTATTCTGTGAGGGATGTTTTTTAAATTATTATTCAGATATACTGCCAAGCTTTCAACCCAAAGATACACTCACACACCCCCTCAAAAAAAATTGGAGGAACAGCAGCCAAATAACCACTACCTGTCCACCCATAACCACAATCTCCTGAATCTGACCTGTGAAACCGGTGGGACTGAATTCATAAAGGCCCCGCCTGCCCTCCATGTGAACCTCAAATCTCCCTCGGACCATGACCATGACCATGACCAGAACCCCCTGGAATAACATCTCACCATGCATTGCTACTCACCCCCGAACCCCCCCGAATTACACACAGTGTTACTGCTGGGAGGTGGCACATTGTGACTTGTAACATGCCTTTAGGCATTATTTTCAAAAAATGGTCTCCCACCATTTTTTCTCCCCCCCCGCCCGGAACAATGCAAGTGTCTTAACACTTCCTGTCATCTACCATACCCCTCACGCACTGATGCCAGATTCACAGTTTTGGCCCCAACTCAGCTCAGAAATTTTATCTCCTTAAAACCTTTCCAGTTGCCCGACCGCTGAAGATGCCTTCACATAGTTCCCTTCACAGGTTCACAATGAATTTACTGATCTACCTGCAGAGAGGGAGGTGAGCTTTGAATTGAGGAATGTCAACATGACTAGGAAGCAAATTCCTTCAGTGTTTTTTTGTAATCTTGTGCAGAGATCATTTTTAAAGCAAGTACGACATAACTGCAATCTGAATATCTTTGGGAGCAGAGGAGGGATGTTTGTTGTGAAGTTTATACAGAGAAGCATATCCATTAAGAGAACACTCCATTAATTACATACTTGTCCTTGCCTGAATTCTTACATTCCAATCCAGAGTTACTCTGTGGCTGGACAGCTTGCAAACTTTCAATTTGGCATGATTAACAGAAGCTGCCACTTTTAAATCCTTTCACCAAATGAAAGAGACTGTTCCTTTCATACTGTGCATGGTGAGTTTGCAGTGAGGTTCTTTCAAACCACAAAGACAATGACTTGAAAAATAACCACAGGTGGGGTGAAAAAAAACAATGGATCCATTCAGCAAAAAAATGTCAAAAAAGTATGGGTGTGACAGATTAAAGAACATTGGACTTTCAGCAAGAGCTAATAATGTTTTGGCCAAGCTCTTCATCAAAGGCAGGAAGTAATAAATTTGCCAGCCATCTTGGCTCAGATCCCACAGTTCCCTACCTCAGTATCCATTCTGTTCATTAAATAAACCAGTTAGAAAAAAAGAAAAGTGCACCACAGAATGAAGTCTTTATCCATTACCCAGGAAACAGCTGTGTTGCACAAGCAGACAACTCCAGGTATTTCTCTTCTCTACATGTTCTTTCTTGCTCTTGACCATTAAATAACCATTGCATTACAAACCATCACCAGCCAGCTTTCGCTACTAGTACTAAAGAACAATAAAACATCTTACCCCCCCTCCCACAATTTGGTTTCACATATGGCATCACCATTCAAATGCCCACCTGTTTACACCCACAGAATGATTCCTGAGCTTTACTGTACTGTTCTTGTATGTGAGGCAATCATTTATTCACTGACCCAGCTGGTTAAAACAAAGGTAAACAAAGTGAATGGCTAAGTTTGGTTTTCTGGCCCTCTTATGGTTACTCCTGGTCCACGACACATCTTCCAGCAGCAACTTAGTTTTCCTTGGTCTCCTTCCATCCTGCTACAGACCAAGCCCAGTCCTGCTTACCTTCTCCGCTTTGATATGACATGGCTTCATGGTGCCATAGTAGCTGCCCATGCCACCGTGGCATACCAACCAACAGACAAAATACAAGAACATGACACAAGGGGTCCCACAGCACAGTGTACGTGCTTTGTCGTAACTCCACAGGTGAGCTGCAGCAGGTACAAACCTTCGACAGTTCATGTCCAGCGACACACCGCTGGCAGGCCACACAGCTCCCCGACTGATCCTTATATTCTTGCTCCCGGCATTCCCTTGGATCCTCAGCCACTGTGAAAACCTGAAAGGGAGTATTGTGACCTCTCTCAGTGTAGGCCTCTACATGTTCTGCACACACACACTTAAAAAGCTGAGGACCTCAAGAGACACTAAGTAACAGATATCCAGAGAGAGAGCCAATCATAGACAGGCATTAAGAGCCATTCGGTAAAATCCTCTCAAAGCCAGCACCACAGAGACACTCAAAGACGGCCAATCAGGGACAGCCCCTCAGACCCAGAAACTAAAGAGATACAGACAGTCAATCAAACACAGCCACTTAATGGCAACAAAAAGTCTCTAAGAGGCACTCGGGAACAACAATTAAAATCCAGCTGGAGACATCCAACCAGCCAAGATCACTGAGAGAGAGCTGCACCAGATACAGACTGACTTGAGATTACAACCAATCAGTGGCAGATAATGACACAGCCGCCCACGTGTCTATGGGGACAGAGAGATAGATAGACAGACAGACAGATTGATACTTTGTCGACAGCGCTAATATTGTGAATAACACTAATACAGTATATAAAACCAACCAAGACAAATCCTACTCATGAAGCGCATACTAAACTGTAAAGACAAGCACAACAGTGTGGTTAAATCGAGGTTGAAGCGACGGGAGGGCAGTTGTAAAGTCCAAATAGATTATCAGTGCGGCAGCGTACCAACAACCGAGATTAACAAGACATGTCCGGACATGCTTTGTATAGCGAAGGTGTAAAAATCAGGAAAATAATTCCGAAAAGATTATTGAAATGTATGGTAAAATTACCACATGTGTTGACTATATTGCACAGTTCTGATAACTGTTGGTTAATTTTACAAAAAAAAAAAGAGAGTCGCTCAGAGAACCTGCAGATATCTCAATACAACCGCACTGCTGCCCTGGCGTTACCCTAAGAATGAACAGTGCCCCATTCCTTTCCCATAACCCACTGCGTGGACCTGACCGTACGGAATGTCTACATCCACACTGCCAGGCAATGGAACCTTAGGTACCGCACTCACCAGACAGAAGCCCATTAGCAGAACGTCTAACAGGCGGAGCCTCTCCTGGCCGAATCGCCGGGCCATTCTGGCCGACCTGTTCCAAACGGACTAAACTGAGGGAAACGGGAGCAGAAGAAAGATACACACATCAGTTTGTGAGTTCCAGCGTGATATGCAAACAATAAAGCCTATTCTCAGCAGTGAGTTCAGAGCTACGACAGGAACTCTTTTCACCTGGCACTGAAGACGTTCAGGTGTTCGGAAAAAGACGGTTACTGTTTCTACAGAGAATGTGTTCTGCAGATTGACCTGGTGTTGTTTCCTTAAAACGCTGACACAAAGATTGGGTTTGTGTCTGTAATTAGATTTTTTTTTTGTAAAGTTTAACTGTATTACCACATTAATATACACCATATTCTAATGCCTGTGTTACACTGTAATAAGCTGTAGCTGAGAACATACAAATATCCCTGCAGTCATCTAAGAAATAAAAATGAACCAATAAATCATTTTATTCTTGATTGGTAAATTGAATTTATTCATGGCAAAATGTTCAGAGTTAAACCAAATATAATAGAGTACATTTGATCCCTCTTGGAATTAAAATGTTAGAGTTACATTAAAATTCAGTATTTTTATTGACAATGGTTGGATTCAACAACAGTAATTCAACTACAGTCTTTCCAGAAAAAAAGTTTGTGGACAGCCTGCGCATTGCCCTCACATACTTTTAATTATGTTCCTGTTATTAGTCAGTCTAGTTAGATGTAGGTGTTTGGCATAAGAAACAGCCAACCCTTTGATAATCCAGTAGCACAAGACATACATTTCTGAGTAACATAAAATACATCCTCACAAGAAGAAATATAATTTAACAAAAACCCAACCATGAGAAAAAAATATAATAAATAAAAGGCTAATATTTTCATTACTTACAAACTCGCAGACTTAAACATACACATTTACGTTGGAAAGTAGATCTAATGCATGCATTGTGCCTTTACATTTTAACCTGATTTTTGCAGGAGAATGTGATTTGGCCGTCACACTTTTCCAAGGGTTGTCACAACAAAACCCGACCCTCCTACAGACAAAAAAAAAACGCAACGTGTAGGCCACAACCCGCTTCTGAAACATTTGAAGTACCAGTGATGGACCTCCTAAATGCAAAATAGGTTTCTAAAATCAGTTAGAAATAGTTGTCTGAGCCTGGCCCAAGATTGTTACGGCACAAGTTCTATCAGGAGAGGCGATCTGTTGTAGGAAACACTCTTCTTTTTTGTTAAATTAAACATGATCCTTCTGATTTGGTGGGTGACCACAACTGATTTGACAGATTCAACACCTATAATTGCCCGGCAGATATGTTTTAAGGGTGCGCATATTTTCGCAGGACGCTTCTTTCTGTAAAGACCACGAGTTACGTATCTTTCCTATTGTTACACGAACCTGGTATTACCAACACAAAAAGAGCTGTACATAGGCCTGTGTGTAATTATGGGCCTTCTTTCAAGATGTCTGTAGAATACAGATTTTGTTCATCAGTTATTCGTAATTTGTCGTTCATGTTTAAATTTTAAGCCATGCCACAGACAAACCTGTAAATTCGGATCCCAACGGTTATTTGCCACAAGTCAGAGCTGGATTCTGTGGCGTTTATTTAGTCACGTATTTTTGACGACCAAGTTAGTGACGATGGGATTATAGACTATAAACCACCTTTACTTTGTCTTGTTCATTCAATTTTAAAATACTGCACTCTAAAACCAAATATTTGCTTCACGTTTGTGTTACGCGAGTGTGAGGACAACCTCAACTTATAGCAAATGCTGTTACCAACTTTAAAAGCGTAACTCTGATGGTTGTTGGTTACAGTTAAATTGTACTGGTGTAGGCTACTATAATAGGCTATAATTCTATTATAATTACGCCGTCAACCGCGGTAATGATTGGTTTTAAACCCTGGAAAGAAAGAAATTATTTCCTTTCTTGAAAGTTCACTTGTTCACCAACAAATCCAAACTTTTTAAATGAGCTTGATTTAATACACTGGTTCTGAAGATGAACAAACATACATGTACTTTTAATCGTATTGTGACCACATACCACTTTTGATTGTCCTAAAATTTTAGAACATCATACAGACGTATGGACGTATTTGTAAATTTTGTATTTTCATTGTTCAGATTAAGCGAGACCATTACGATATAATGTTGCACACCCGTCCGACGCTTTGGTGTTTCTGGATATGAAAACAGTAGGCTACAAATGGCTATTTATTAGTCCATCAACGGATAACCGTTTCCTGGTAGTCTTTCAAACACAGACGTAACCAAACCCAACGTTAATTTGCCTTTATTGTTGAACAATCTGGTAAAGGCTTAAATTCAGGGGGAAATTAATCGCTCAGATATTTCAAGTGCACACCCTTTAACTTTATGTCGTAAAAAATCTAACTCGCTGCAATAAATAAATAAATGAAGATCTACAGCTAGCCGTAGAGATCGTAACAAGACAAGAGACCACATCAATGGTCAAAAGATTGCACAAAAAAGGCTTACCAGACAATAAATAAAATGATATAGTCCTCTCGTTCACTGCGGGTGAATTCAGTCGGAGTCTCTCTGCTCTAACTCCTGCAGTGGATTCAAAACCATTATCTGCCCCTCTTCACGTACTCGCCTGCGCAACTCCAGACGAACTACCAAATCGAGGACAGAATCTGTACACAGATCAAAGGATGGGCGTGGCTGTGATCAAAGGCGTGACATCTGATATGCGATCAGCGTGCACTTCAAAGCTTACCGCTTAACCCGAGAGCGCGCAGACACCAAGAATTTAAAACGGTTAGTTATGATCCGAGGATGTTATTATTTGCGGTGCCAAGGGCATGCTGACCAGGGGGTCTGAAATATTAAAGAAGTTTGAATCGTGGCAGCCGGCGATATGTCCTTTATTCCCGTTTAGTGGAAAAGCCTCCCGCTCCCAGTGCCCTCTCCATGATCCCCAGTGTATTTGTTGGGTTTATCGGAGTCCTCACTGTTTGATGCTAGTTCACGGACTGAAGCCGTACCCAGCACTGAGTCCACTTTCATCTCAACTAGCTGCAGATGCCCTGACGTCACCCCCGAGCTCCAGGATTGGTCTGACCGACCGGCCGCAGACAACAACCTGAGGGCAAGTCATTTCTGCTTTGGGGTGGTCAGGCTTTTTAACGAGTCTAGCCTTTGATCACTGAGAACGAAGCTCATTTTTCACGGGTAGGAAACTAGGAGCTTCTTGCAGGTCCTGAGGTTATATTACATTCGATTTAAAGGTATGTAACGTCGTCGGATGGTGAAATACACAATCTCCCCTTTTGGGAAAATGGGAAAAGCATTTCCGAGGATCAATGCGTTCATTGATCTGCCGTTTTTCTTCCAGATTAACTATTCGCTACTCATACCGAAGAAGGAAAACGGTAATTTGTCTCCCCGCTGCAAAGTTGTGCATGGGGGAAATACAGGATTGGTCCCCTCCCATTTAGGCCTACTTTTCTCTAATGTTTCATATGAGGCTCAATGCAGCGCAGCGGTTTGGCTGGTTAAGCCGAGACACATAAACAAATGCCCACCAGGCTCCACCAATATAACTGCTGCACGATCTAAAGCCACGGTTATGTAATACACGGAATCTGCCACTTGCTGATTTTAGGTTCAAAAAGTATTCATTTCCTTACACAGCCGCTCACGTGTCTATGGGGACAGAGATAGATAGACAGACAGACAGATTGATACTTTGTCGACAGCGCTAATATTGTGAATAACACTAATACAGTATATAAAACCAACCAAGACAAATCCTACCCATGAAGCGCAGACTAAACTGTAAAGACAAGCACAACAGTGTGGTTAAATCGAGGTTGAAGCGACGGGAGGGCAGTTGTAAAGTCCAAATAGATTATCAGTGCGGCAGCGTACCAACAACCGAGATTAACAAAACATGTCCGGACATGCTTTGTATAGCGAAGGTATAAAAATCAGGAAAATAATTCCGAAAAGATTATTGAAATGTTTGGTAAAATGACCACATGTGTTGACTATATTGCACAGTTCTGATAACTGTTGGTTAATTTTACATAAAAAGAGAGAAAAGGAATAGAGTGTGAATACACATACCTTTGCATAAAGTCTGAATACACATCAATCATCAATCTGCGAATAAAATATTCACTGTAGATGCATCATCAATATTTTTAGCGAGCATCCCTATTGTTATTGTGGTTTAAAGTCAAGAATGTCCTAAAAGGCTGTGGCCCGATCTGATTCCTGACTACCCCGTTCGATGCAAGAGGTAGACAGAGAGAGAGAGAGAAACACAGCAGCCTGAATCAAATCTATGCCCAGGTAAAATTGTCGGGATGACAACAGCTTTCCCATGCCAGCTAATATGTATTATTTTAGAAAATAATAAATTTAGACCAGACTGGAATAGACTGGCCCATTGGAGCTCGGTCTGAACCTCCCGATGGTCAGGCCAGGTCTACAGCCACTTTTTTAGGTACACCGAAATAATACTGGGTAGAACCTCCTTTTGCCTCCAGAACAGCCTGCAGTCTTCTCAACATCTATTCAACAAGGTCCTACAACATTTTGGTCCCTGGTGACGTGACAGATTCACGCAATTCCTGCACATTTTTCTGTTCCACATTCATGCTGTAAAACCTCTCGTTCCAGCTCATCCCTCTGCTCTATTGAATTTATATCTGGGGTCTGCGCAGGCTGTTGGAGTAGAATTAGGTCACCGCCACGTTCCTGGAACCAACTTGAGATGATGTGTGCTCTGTGACATGGCACATTATCCTGCGGGAATATCCATTTTAAAAAGGGTAGACTGTAGCCATAATGGGAAGCACATGCTCAGCAACAATGTGGAAATGTGGCATTCATATGATGCTCATTTGTTATTAAGGGGCCAAATGTGTGCCAAGAATGCATTTTTCACACCATTACACCATGAGCAGCATCTTGCTCTGTTGACACAAGGCAGGATGGATCCATGGATTCATGCTATTTATGCCTAAATCTGCCCCTACCATCTGAATGTTGCAGCAGAAATTGAGATTTGTCAGACCAGTAGACGCTTTTACAATATTCAGTCCTCCAGTTTTGGTGTTCACGTGCCTCATCTTCCTGTTCTTAACTGACTGGAGTGAAATCCGGCGTGGTCTTCTGCTGCTGTAGCCCATCCGCTTCAAGGTTCTATGCACTGTGCATTCAGAGATGCCCTTCTGCACTCCACAGTTGTAAGGAGCTGTCCCACTTGTTCCCAGACGGTGGCTCGGAGGGTAGGGCAATCGGCCAGGTTGCCGGCCAGTATGACGCGGGCGGCCAGCTGCGTCTCATCAGAGGGTGACGGTAGTGGGTGCAGCGCCCATCCTTCTACCGGCCGTCCTCTCATAGAGCTCAGGAACAGCCTCTGCGTCATCCTCCATGTTCTGTGAACTGAAGTTCACCAGGAGGAGGCTCTGAGTGGGGACTTTGGTTATCTTTATTGTGCATCTGAGCTTGATACTAATCAGGTATAATAGGATATGTTGGATTTCATGCCACCTTAGGTTAAAGTGATAGATCATGTTTTGCACTGTAAATGATTCCTGTAGTCTTCCCAGCAATATTACTTTATAATGAACAAATCCTTACTGTAGAACCTGCATACCATATGTAGCTGCAGAGCTGCTAAGCATTCTGGCCAAAATTTTATAGCGTGTGAAATTTACAGCAATGTATTTTTGCTGTAAATATTAATACAGTAATTGGCCTATTTGACTTTCACAGTCTTCCAGCCACAAAAGGCTGTGCTAACTTCCCTCTCCTTAAAATGATTAAATTATTAGTTATTTTCAACATTGATCTTGTTTTCTATAGTTTTTACCACCACACTGATCCATTGTAGCCTACTTTCACACCCTGTTTGGCATTATAGCCTGCATTGAATTCTTGCAATAATAATAAAAAATTCATTGAATTGTAATTGTTGAAAAAAAAAGAATTATAATTTCACGTGAATATCCATGTATCGTAATTGAACAAGGCACAAATTTGAAACAGGAGCACACCGAAACAACTATTTTTGCTCTACTCCAGAGATCTCTCATTATCACAAGTTAAGTATCCTGCCCGTTCAGCCATTTTTAACTTATGAAAAGTAGTCTAATTTGTATCTGTAATTAAAGTAGCTCTGAATTATCGATGATGCTTTTTAAAAAAAAAATCACAGCAACTTGTATAATGTGTAGATAGTGATATTTTTATTATGTGAGAGAAGACTTGTGTTGGTTTTTTGTTTGACTTGATGTCCAAGTTGCTCTGCTGAATTACACTGGTGTATCGTTGGCACAGTGGTGCAGTGGATAGCTCTGTCACCTTACCGCAAGAAGGTCCCAGTTTCCTGTGTGGGATTTCTGTGTGGAGTGTGCATGTTCTCCCTGTGTTTGCACAGGTTTTGGGTACTCTGATTTTCCTCCCACAGTCCAAAGACATGCAAGTTAGGCTAATTGAAGGATGTAAACTGCCTGTGGGTATGAGTGAATGGTGTGCGTGCCCTACGATGGATTGGTGACCTGTCCAGGGTGTATTCTAGCCTCTCACCAAATACATATAGGGATGGGCTCCAGCCCTGCTGTGACCTTGACCAGGAATAAGCTGGTTAGATAATGGATGGCCTAAGTAAAAATATAATGCAAATTGCTGTAGAAGGAATACTGTAAAATTTACAGTAACTTGCTGGTGGCAATTAGCTTGTAAGTTGCTTTAATATGCAAGTATGTTTACTGTAATAACAATTACTGTACTTAGATGGGTACGGTAATTGTAAGTACTGTAAGCATACTGTGAAAAGTATTAAAGCAACTTTCAAGCTAGTTGCTGCCAGAAAGTTACTGTACATTTTGCAGTGTGGAGTTTATAAATAGTTTTAGTGTACATTTTTAATTGGCCCAGAGAGGTTTGTATGTGAAGGCACTGAAGGATATTTTAGATATTTACAGAAGTTTCTGATGGGTTTGTGGTTTAAAGCAATAAAATGCATTTGAAGTAACTCCAAAAACGTTTGATCAGTCTCACATATGAATTAATTCAATAGCTTACAATCACTATTTTAAACAAATAGGCCTATACACTTTTATGTTGTTCCCTTGCTTCTTTCCCTGAACACAGCATTCTCAGGCTGCAAACATAGAAATGGCTCCACCCGAAAATCAAGGATCAAAGGATTTTTTTCTAATAATAATAATAATAATAATAATAATAATTTGGTAATTGTGAGAATGCACCTGTGCCAACCATTACAAGTCAACGGGTCGTCGTGAACTTCCGAAAATATTCTTCTTTGCACGCACGAAAAATGTCTGGGCCAATCAAAAACATACATTAAAACTGAAATCATATTTTTGCAAAAACAGCAGAAAGTGAACCATCCCTTTAATAATTAGCCCAGAACCCTGGGGTTTTACCGTGCGTGGAAGAAAGCATACTTTTGTCGCCATCTAGTGTAAATAAATTGTCGATACATTTTTTAATCCACGGACAAAAGTTACATTACATGACATCGTATTTGTGCAAAGAATGGGACACGTGATTTTTTACAGAAGTGCATAGATATGCCAAAAGAGTTTTAGAACAAAGTTTTGGCGACTGATGCGATCAAAAACTTATTGCAAACCAATGTATGCTCCGGCTCACATCCTAGTTAATTCACCCAATCATAGAGACCTCATGTATGCAGTCTTAGCCGCTTCTTTTCACTCCGCAGTAGCCTACATCAGCAGTGCTGTGCTGTAAGGAGTAGGCTATACATCATTAACAGCCGGTGCAGGCAGACTAGAAGCGAAAATCGACCAGAGGAGCCGCTGGTACAGGACATTCCCACCAATCTAAGCCCTCCTGCGCTGGCCATAGTCTTGATAGGGCGTGCAGCTACTGGCATAAGGTGAGGTCAGAATAAGCTTGGAAACCATAGACCTGGTGTTTACTCCCAGCAACACTGGCTTTTGTATTCCAATGTGTGTATCAACGGCAATCATATCAGAAAATGTACTAATTGTAAATATTCTATATAGTAGCCAGGCCTATGTCCCATTTTGATCGTGAGAAGAGCCGCTGCCGTTATTGCCGTAAGCGATTGTGGTGTTCCCGTGGTCCTGTAGCTTTAAGACTTGCTCGTGGTTTCTCTGCAGTACTGGACTTGTTCGGAGATGCTGAGACAAGGGCAACCCAATAGATCATTCCGTATTACGCTTTCGGCTACTGGCTGCTCAGATTACAATATGATGGGTACACGCCTGAGTGGTGGATTTAAAACGCTCGAAGACCCGGGCGTTCATTTTTTGAAAGTCTAACTGCAGGGTATCTGTGTGGCGGGGCTGGAGAGGGCGCGAGGAAGACTGGAGAGGGAATATGCCTTAAGAAATACAAGAGAAATGCAGTTGAGATGCGCGCGAGACCCACAGTAAGTAAGTCTCACCGATCTAATGCGGCGGTGACTGTGCCAGTTTGCAGGTGTCAGCGGCGATTTGTTTTCCTATAGCCTGATAAAAAAAGACGTGTGTGGTTTTCGAACAATTTCACAAATATCAGTTTCGCATTGGCAGTGACATCATAATATGATTAGTGTACTTGAATGGAAGATGTGTCTCGTAGACAAATTTTTCACTGGCTGCTAGTTTACCATAACAAACAAACAGAGAATAAAAAATAAAATAAAAAACTCGCGCTTTAAGGTAAACACCAAAAACGCAGTCTTTGACAAATTGGATGATGTCATTCACAATTGCTTAACATGACGGTGCCAGTTGCATTGCACCAAAATCTGTAGGACATATATTACTGGTTAAAAGATATAAACGGGGAAGACGTTTTCGCCTGTATAGGCTAATACAAATTTGTATGAATTGAGAATGCAATATGCATATATTTTCCCGTGCGTTGTTTAAGATAAATGCAACAGATAGGCTACGAGATGTCCGTAGATCGCAGTGGGCCAAGATTGTGAGAAATAAATGTACGTATATTACATTATATGTGCATAGATGGGCAACATAGCTACTGTCGGGGAATGCAATGTACAAGTCATTTTCGCTAGGATATATGCTGGATAGGTAACTATATCTATCAGCTACTGTGTATAGATAACAGTGTATTAGGCTATACCAACATAATATAGCCTAAGCGAAAAATAATTATGTTCTGTCAACCGCAGTGTAGTTGTAATCATCATAAGTGTCCCAGAATATTTCCTAGTATTTTTTCTTCTAGGCTATTAAACAATTGTAAATGCAGATACAGTATGTAGCTGATGGCCTTCCCTATAAACAGACTAACACCTCAATCCAACGCTCCGGAAGGTTAATATAGGCTATTTGATGTTCATGCAAAGCATTGTGTTTGTATTCATTATAGCCTAATGAACTGTAGGAGTTTATCAACTGTTACCAGCAGTTAAGTTACTAAGGTGTCAGGGCAGTACTCCAATCTGTTTGTCTTCTTTATGATAACTACAAGTACCAGAATCCAAAGCTGCCTCTCACCGCAAGCCGCAGCTATCACATGTACAGTAGCCTACATTATTAGACATCCCCTTCAAATGTATTCCCCAGTCGGAGGTGACTGCATGCTTTTCTCATCAATTTTCTATTCTTTCACTTACAGAACCGCGGAATTCCCGTGGTATTTGAAAATCCAGCGTTTTATGGGAAGATAATGAAACGAAAGAGCGGGGACGCGCAGGAGTGAGTAATCGGACACGGGGATAGCGGATAAGTTCCATGACTGCAGTGGCAGCGTTGAAGCGGCGGACTCCAGAGTGGAGAAATAACGTTGAATAAAGCCTATTAATAACATTAACAGTATGGGCTGATTCTTATTGATACGAAGTAAATAAATGAATGACGGACTCAGCCTAAGGGTGCTTCAGAAAGTAACGGTCCAGCTTTGGACGACAGCTTGTTTTTTTCCGGGTGGAGTTTGACTGCGCTTTATGCAGAAGATAGAAGCCGAATGAATGTGTACCTGGGACACATAGCAAGAAAACAGTTCAAGAACGATGGCAGCCAATCCAGATCAAAGGTAACCAACCGATATTTTCCTGATTTAACAAATAAGACGAGGTTAGCTGAATGAAAAAATAAATAACTGTGTTTAGTCTCAGAGTCTAGAGAGTGAGCAAGCTACCATGTTGTAAAGATAGCTAGCTAGCTAGCTAGCTAACCTTTTCATGCTGAGCTGTGAAATCAATGCAGACAGCGCATTGAAGTGTTAATGAACAGCACGGCAGTGAGTCCTTGGACAAGCTGTAGCTATTTTCAGGAGGTATCGTAGGCACATTGTGAAGTCATTTCGTTAGCTGCTACCGACGAGATTTAAATATTCTAGCGGCACAACCTTCATTCATTCTTAGAATGCCCCACCCATCCTCAAAGGGATGACAAGTGTCAACATATCGCTGCGACGATCAGTAAACAGAAGGGCTGAAGTTGGTTGCAGAGCACTAAACGCTAGCTTATGAATTTGCTGCATTTGTACTAAGTGCCCATTACCACGTTTTAACGAGCGATGTATGAAAGCAGAGCCCCACAAGAACTTGTCGTTCATAACGCAGGACGAAAGGCATTCCTTCAGCTTTTTTGAAGTCCATTTGTGACGTGTTACAGCCTAATTATAGCAATTAGCAAATCAGGTCGTAAAGAATCAGAGGAAACATAGTAAAGTATCTATATCGATATCGGGTCTATGTAGATTGGCAGTTGGTGTTCTTTGAAGAAATGAAGCGTCACATGTAGGCTACAGACAAAATCAGGGCTATGTTAGATGTCCAAAGTAAATGGGGTTTTAAAGGACCATTTAATTGCTGGACCAAGTAAACCCATTTCGGGGGTAAATAAAAATAAAAAAAATAAAAAAACCCTGTTCAACCTGAAGGGGCCCTATGACTTTAGTGAAGAAAATGTTCAGCAGCTAGTGACACGCCAGGTCACCTGTACTGTACCTCAGGCCTGTTTGCTTTATTTTATAGTTCAGAGTAGACCCCTAGGCCAAGAGGTGTGTGACACAGTGCCGGCGGAACAATGGCCTGCCTGACTCCCTCACACCGGCCTGTAAATCTGGGACGTATGGAGGCATGGTCCGGAGTTACCTGCCTGCCCCACACGCTGGGGTCCCTCCCTAGGTTTTCTACCTCCCTCCACCTGGGGCACAACAGGGATTACTGTACCTTCCTCTTATGATTAAGGTATTAGGTTGTAACCAGAAGGTTGCAGGTTTGATTCTCATGTTGTCCACTTCAGAAAGACACTTAACCTGAATGGCTTCAGCACATATCCCGCTGTGTAAATGTGCAGGGTTTTTCGTGGCGGGAAAGGGTTCTTTGGTGCTCCCTGTCATTGGGCCAGCACTTGGGGTCACACGTCCAGTCATCCCGCTGCTGTGCTAGCGTTGAGTTATCTTAAACTGGCCCCTAATAACAGTCAAAGTCTGAAATGCTTGGCAAAAAATTGCTATTTATTTTCAAAGTATAAAATGTGAACAATACAAAAACATCAGAAATCTGAAATTGTATCAGAAGTGAAGTAGTGGAAAAGTAAAGTTCAAAGTGCAAGCATAAAAAAGATCATGGAATAAGACAAAAGTTTCTCTCATTCCCACAACAGTCACTGTATTGTAGTCCATAACGACTAGCCTAATTCAAGTGAGCCCACGCATTGATATGTCATACAAACGGACGTCATTATCCAGACAGCACTTTGTCACCTTTTAGTAGTTAAGACGTGGGTTCTGGAATCTTTCCAGATGCCCAACCCCCAGCAATATTTTTTCTTTTTTTTTTAAACATTAGATAAACAATCAATCAGTCATTAGATAATCAAGTCATATGGAATATGGTCATTCAGCAAAAAAAATATTGCAACATCAATTTTAGGCCATGTCTCTCTGCACTAGCATGCTCTCATCCCACTGATTAAAAATTCCTTCTAGCTGTGAAAAGGAGAACCAGCTTTTTTGTGATATCAATAATATCTTTGTACTCCAAAATTTCTGCGAGATATGCTCATTTAAATTATGGCTAGCTGTCGCCAAACTGTGTTTTGAGAAAAAAGGCTCCCCAGTTCAATTGTCTGTGTCTGATTTGGCAAAAGGGTATTTCTGTACAAACAAGCCGTTTTTTTACGCTTTGGTGCTTGCAGGTTTTGCTTTGGTGCACGCCAAAGATTTCTCTATTCAGGAAAAATCTTACTCAAAGTAGGGCTTAGCAGGTGACTTTGCGTGACAGCGAGTGTGGTCGGCCTTTACTGCCACTGCTTTGACTCCTTATATTTAGCTAAATTTAGAATGCAAAGCTATGTAAAGTTTTCAAGCAACCACCACAATACATTAAGATGTAGGCTATGAAAAAATGAAACACGTGGCAAAAACTAAAAAAGTGGAGCAACTTCAATATTTATTGAAGTGTTACAAATTGTAAGTGCCAGAATTAAGGGAGAGTTATAGCATATACTGAAGGATGAACACATTGTAACAGGTCACTCTACAGAAATAGTGGTATTTAGAATTGCAATGTCTTGAAATGCATTACATTTCTGTCACTCAAAACTAAGGGTATAATATTACCTGTTTAACTTAATCAATACACACAAATGCCACCTTAATGTATTTAAATTATTTTTATACATTCACTCAAAGAATGCTTTCACCATCCTATTCGTCCCTGGTGTTAGCCTACTTGTAGGCCGACCTTGTAGCAACATAAAAGGTTTTTCAGAATTTGTTTTTTGTCAGCTCTGCACATATAGGCAAAAAACATTGTAGTTTAATGATAGTACAGTAGAATCCACTTAATTGCATGACAGATTATCACATAATTTGGGTATTTGCATAGAATTTCCAAATCCCAAGCCATTTCCCATTCATTCCATTGTAAAAAGATTGCATACTTGACTTGACTGAACCTTAATTTAGCATGTCTAAGGTTGCACATAAACTTGAAAGCAGTCAAAACTAAAAAATTGAATAGCAGTATAATTCACGACCAAAATGTAGGCCCACCTACCAATAAGTGCACACACCATTTCGTATTGTTTTACTGGCGTTTAAAATGACTGGATTTCTTCAATAGGCGGTTTAGGGGGCTTGAAAATACACTTTGACGGCCCACCTTAGACATTTCAACGCAGGAAGGACCTGGCCTCATTCAAATTCCCTGTGTCATCTTTCCTAAATTCACAGTAATCAAGTTTGAAATTTATAACACGAGTCACATTATTTTGAATTTACTTAATTGTTATAAGTGCTCTCAATATTTTAATCTATATTTTATTATAAAACACATCTGAATAAATAAATGCTACCTGCTGTTCATTTACGGAAGATGCAACTAAATGCCAAAATTATTGCTTGTCAGAAAATAAGTACGTTTCAATGGAAACTTGAGTGTTTCAAGGAAAAATTTTAAAATCTAAAAATGGACAGTTTTATTAGTGGCTGAGACTATGGTTTGAAATATCAGGTTTGGTGTCCCATCACAGATCCGGTGTTATTTGTGGCTCAGACTATGGTTTGAAATTTCAGGTTTGCTCGGCTGCAGAACTTCAGGTTCACTGCAGCGAAACCAGTTGGCTGGAGCCGGTCGAATGCTCTCTGACATCATTGTTTTCTAACCCGGCTTCAGGTTTTGTCTCTCGCTCACTAATGAGGAATTCCTCCGGTCACTAACCCTGCTATTTTCCATTGCAGTTTTTTTTATGGGTGCTACTAAATATAGAACTTTTCTTAGAAAGACACCGCCACTGTCATACGATAACCTTGACTAATAGGACCGCATGCACAGTCACAGAAAAATGTATTCCACCTGGATATGTTTCTGTAGTGGCTGGAATTTTTTACAGACAAAAAGTACTACAGCACATGCTTTTTGGAACGCCCAAATCCATAACTGAAACTCATTATCCGTCCAACACAAATGGGCTCATTTGACAAGCAGAAGAAAAGAATATTTTATTTAAATATAAGAGCTTTAGGGGGTTGGGTGCGGGAGGGTAAGATTTGTTCCTAATTCACTGTGCATGGGATTTGATGTCTCTGAAATCATCTTCACAACTATTCATAGGAGCAGTATCTTATGGAATGGGTGGCCTGGTAGTACAGTAGAATCAGGGGCCGTTGGGCTGTTCAAGTCCAGATTTCACAGAATCATGGGTACTCTTGATCTGAAGGGCCTATTCTCATCACCAATCTTATGTCATTGTGTTTATAACCAAGGACAGTTTGTAAGTCTCAGCCTGACCCTTGACATTTGACCCTTCACACTTGGTAATGCACCAGACAGGTCACATGACAGGTCACATGAGCTGGCTGAATATATCTTTTTGTGTTCCCAGGTTGCTACGGGTGACAATCCTTCATGAGTACATTGGCCACCGGGTCTTCCAGGTCCCGCCCTCTGTTGCCGTTGGCGACGTCAAGCGGCTGATCCATGAAGACACAGGCTTCCCTCCGGCTGAGCAACAGCTGTTCCATAATGGGAAACAGGTAATTGCATATCAGCAGTGTAACATGGCGTCAGTAATGACAAGCCCACAAAATAAAGCTTGTGAACAGAAAGGGTTTAGCGGATGCTAAAGGTATCTGCTCAGATTACGTAGTGAAAGGAGCAAAATGACCGCCCTTTGAGGGTGAAACTGCCAGTCTGCAGAAAGTTTGAGAGTAAATGTGGCGGTTTGCTCAGCCCCACCAAACACACAGAGGTCAGATGCTGAGATTCATAGTGCTGATGTGAAATCATAGTGCTGATGTGCTTGTTGCCCTAACTACGATGTTATTGGTTGCCCTTAGCCAGAGATCCTACAGTGAGATCCATATAGTATTTTTATTTATTTTGGTTAACCATAATAAAATTACAGCATTTTTTATACATACCCCCCCTTTTAGGGCACCATAATGTTTGGGACATATAAATGTTATGTAAATTATGTCATGTTTGCATCCAATGACTGCTTGAAGTCTGTAGCCCATAGACATCACCAGGTGCCGAGTATTCTCTCTGATGCCTGTACTGCAGCAATCTTCCTGTTCTGTTTGTTTCAGGAACTAGTTGCCTTAAGTTGTCTCTTCAGCATATGAAATGCATTTTCAATTGGATTCAGAGTATATGACAAGGCCAGTCAAGTATTTTCCAGTTTTTAGCTTTGAATAACCCCTTTGTTGCTTTAGCAGTATGTTTGGGATCATTGTCTTGTCATTTTAGGGCACCATAATGTTTGGGACTTCACAGGTGTTTTTAATTAGTCTGGTGTGTTCAGTTGCTTCTTTGGTGCAGTTATAAGAGAGCTTTCAGTATCTAGTCTTGTTTCTAGGCTTTTGGTTGCCTTTGGTGTCTGTTACTGGCATTTGTCAATAAAAAAGGGAATTTCTCCCAAACATACTGCTAAAGCTGGGTTTTTTTAAGATAAAAAACTGGAAAATTCTTAATTCTTGACTGGCCTAGTCATTCACCCCATCCAATTGAACATGCGTTTCATATGCTGAAGACAAAACTTAAGGAAACTTGCACCCAAAACAAGCAGGAGCAGAAGATGGCTGCAGTAAAGGCCTCAGTGATGTCTATGGGTCACAGACTTGCAAAGGATACGTGATAAAGTACTAAACACGACTACTTTTATATAAAATACCCTTAAATAATGGCTGTGAATTTAACCACATGTGAATTGTTTGATTACAAATCTAAAATTGTAGTTTACAGAGCCAAATTAATAAAAAATGTCTTTGTTCCAAACATTATGGAGCTCACGGTATGTTTTCATTCGTTTGCTGTGTCATTCTATGTATATTACACCGCTCTCAGGTGGAGAGTTGAGCTGTTTTATTGATCTGAAACCAGACCAAGGAGTAATGTTATATTTGAAATGAACTATTCACGACTACTTATTGCATTCAAGCATTCAGGGTCTGTAATCTACCATAACAGGGTGATTCAGGGGTTGTCCATCAGCCCAGAGCTGGGTAAATGATGTTCATTGTCTGGTTGAGTACAGCCAGGTCAAGGTTAGAAGTCATGACCTGCTGGTTATGGCATCCAGTACTTGGCTGTGATGCCATACTTGTTAATTTCGACTCTTAGCCTCTATGCTTACAGTGCGGATGCCATACACGATAAATTTGCCAGCACACCATCAACCAACGTAAAATTTTATGGTGGCCATCACTGATATCTGTTGCTGCCTCAGCAGTTTTTCTTGTTGACTGGTAGGCAGGGGAAATGGAATCCAGTACAGTAGGACATGAGTCATTAAAGTGAAGCTGATTTTGTTCACTGTGTCATCGCTGCAGAATTCCAGCCACAGTGGCCAGTAATTCCCGTAGTTATTGTTCTTTTTTAATATCTTTCAGTGGTCTGGTGTCGGCCTTCTGCTCCCATTCTTTTTTCATTTTTGCCTTTGTTTAATATTACATTTTATCTAAAGATATGAAACCATTCAGTGTGACAAATATGCAATAATAGAGGAAATCAGGAAGGGGGCAAGTACTTTCTCACAGCACTGTATGTGCCTAGTACCAGTTTAGTTCAAGTTGGTGATAAGTGGGGGGGTCTTGCTAGTATGATAAGTGAGATTTAGCTCACTTGTGTGTTTTTAATTGGGTGTGATAGCCAGGTAGTCTGTTGCTCAGATGTGCTGGTAATAATGTTTGGTCATAATTTCAGCATCTGGCTCACTTTCTGTTACTTATGAAAGCCGACTCAGCATTCTTGTCAGGCTAGCTGTAGGGCTCTGTGCTATTTATTGACTTTTTAGTGTCGTTTTGCTGAGCTTTATCGGCGAACTGGTTAATACGATCGATACACTAGCGTATTTGTGTCTGGTTGGTTAAGCACTTGCTCTCCATGTAAGATGTCCTTTGTGTGAAATCTCTCTCCTCCCAGAGGTCCCTGCTACTGTTTCCACCCTGCAGAAAAACAGTAATAGGAGCAGCAGTTTGGTGACTGGATGCACAAAAGTAGACCAGAAACAGGGCATAGTTTATTACAGTCTGCTGTGGAGTTGCTGGTGACTCAATCTAAATCCCATAAACCCTCTGCACATGGTTGGCAGGGATGGTATATGGGTCTAACCACCATTTCACCGGGTCATTAATACTGTATTTAAGTGGTGGTGAACGGGTTCTTTGATGGACAGAGCGACAACCAAATCTTTCCTCTGGCTCTGTGTCTTGGTTTGCGCATTGCGTTCTGGCCGCCAGACAAAGAAACATTAAGCCCAGTCCCATAATCCTCCACCAAACCACACGCGTGCCTCCGGACGCCTGGTCTGACTGTAGGCAGAGCAGAGAAAGGTTACCTCGTTAACCCCAGCTGTAACTACAGCTGCAACCGCAGGCTGACTAGCCTCTCGCCCCTGCCCCGCCCCTGCCCCGCCCCCTGCAACCGGCTCTGTAACCACGCCCCTCATCCGCAAGTGGCTTCTCAGTTCTTACCGGTAATCATACTTTTTGTCACTAAATTTAATGAAAAAGTACTGTATTGCTGTTAAAGGGTAGCGTGTTATTACTCAAACTTGAGGACAGAAAACTGTTTAGATTGGAGTGAATGCTTCACACAGCAGTGTTAAGGATTTTTCACGTAGATAATTGCATTGACTTTCCTTTCCTTGTGGAAACTAAATTCTGTTCACTTCAAGAACAAGGAATCTTAATGAAAGTGGATAGCAAAACCTGTGTGTTCTGGCTCTTGTACATGAGTCACCGTAGATAAAAGTAGGTTAAAATTAGGCAATTAGGAAAGTGTAAAGTAATAATTGTATTATTGTTGTATACTAATCATTATTTTTAAAATAATAGTCATGCCTGTGTGAGACTGTGGTGTGGGGATGGCTGGTTTAAGCAGCCACACCTGCCCTGGGTCAAGCTAATTAGACCTGGCCAATTGGATAATGGGTTAAGAATTAGATAATTGGCCAGGCTAATTGGACCCAGGAACAGGAGTGGCTGCACCTGTGCGTAGTGAGGTAATCACTGCGCACAGGTTAAATCTGCCATCCCCACCCACATCAGTAGCTTCTCTGTCATGACAGTGTTTGAGATCTGCTCATTTGGCTATACCATCTTGCCAAACCCTCATGGAATAAATGTGGACTGTTTTAACATCATCTCCCTGTGTCTCTGTGCTGGAGGGCCCCAAGGAAAGCCACTTCGGTGGCCTGTGGCAGGCGTGTTTGCCACAGTGGCGCCCAACGTGGGGCTCCTCCGGCACGGCAAAGAGGCACAGGAGGGCCAGCCAGGAAGCACACTGGAGGAGGGGCGGCTGAGGTGTTCCCGACAGGGCTTCGGGTGGATCCTCCGGGCCAAAAATGGGGGGCTGAAGATGACCAGGGAGGGGAAGGAGGCAATCCTCAGCTGGGATGCTGAGGAGCTGCACCTGGCCGAGAAGGCAGGTCAGCGACGGGCGGTGCACGAGAGGTGGTCGCGCCGTGAGCTGGACTTGGCCGGGAAGGCGGGTCAGCCACGGGCGGCGCACGAGCGGTGGCCGCGCCGTTTTGCTTCCTTTCTCGTCCGTTTTGGTTGTTTTTAGTTCTTTGTTTTGGCCTGGTTGGTTTGCCCGGAGCCCATGAGGGGATAAGCCTGCAGCCGCCTGCCAGCAGAGCCGACTGGCGGCCACCACAGCCACGAGGGTTCCTGGTCCCCAGCACCACAAGGCCAGTCCACCAGCCCACCAGCCCAGCCACCCCACCACAGCCCCTGGAACAGCCCAAGCCGGTGACGCCCCCACCAGCCAGCAGAGCAGCCCAGGACTTCCCGTGCTCCAGGAGGGAGGAGGAAGAAGGGCTGCCTTGTCATCTGATGGAGGGTCGCCGCATGTACTGGACTGTTCCGGGGCCCCCCACCCTGACGTTATTTTTTTAGCGTGTTTGGAGTGTTTTTGTTTTTGTTTGTTGTCTTTTGCTGTGGGAGTGTGGGGGTGGGGGGGGGGGTAGGCTTCGGCCAGTGATTCTCCCTGGCCTCAGTTTGGCGTTGGGGGTATGTGGTGTGGGGATGGCTGGTTTAAGCAGCCACACCTGCCCTGGGTCAAGCTAATTAGACCTGGCCAATTGGATAATGGGTTAAGAATTAGATAATTGGCCAGGCTAATTGGACCCAGGAACAGGAGTGGCTGCACCTGTGCGTAGTGAGGTAATCACTGCGCACAGGTTAAATCTGCCATCCCCACCCACATCAGTAGCTTCTCTGTCATGACAGTGTTTGAGATCTGCTCATTTGGCTATACCATCTTGCCAAACCCTCATGGAATAAATGTGGACTGTTTTAACATCATCTCCCTGTGTCTCTGTGCTGGAGGGCCCCAAGGAAAGCCACTTCGGTGGCCTGTGGCAGGCGTGTTTGCCACAGAGACATTTTGATGTATTAATGTTTTAATTTGAAGAGTGGTGTGATGGCTGGTTAAATATAGGCTATATGGTTTGACTGACAAGTATGGAAAATGTTGATTAGCCCAATGAATAACAGTTAGCTAGATTGATTTTAGAGTTAGCTAGACCTATTTTAGAGTTAGCTAGTTTTAAGTAGCTGTTGAAGAGTGAGAGTGCTGGTCACATTAAAAAAAAAAAAAAAAAATTAATGGAAAATGTATGGTTGTACAGTTAAATGTTTGCTTTGTTAGGGCTGCTTGCTGGAGCAGACTGGTCAACCAAACTTTCCCTGTAGTACTAAGAAAAATGCAAAAAAGAGCATTATGCGCGTATACCATAAACACATCAATAGATAATAATAATAGGACGGAGTGTAGCACAGTGGGTAAGGAACTGGGTTTGTAACCGAAAGGTCGTAGGTTCGATTCCCGGGTAGGACGCTG
Organism: Anguilla rostrata; assembly: GCF_018555375.3. NCBI lineage: Eukaryota > Metazoa > Chordata > Actinopteri > Anguilliformes > Anguillidae > Anguilla > Anguilla rostrata. Next base: position 10,314,752 of record NC_057944.1, read on the forward strand.
CCGTTATACCCTTGAGCAAGGTACTTAACCGAAATTGCTTCAGTATATATCCAGCTGTATAAATGGATAGAATGTAAAATGCTATGTAAAAGTTGCGTAAGTTGCTCTGGATATGAGCGTCTGCTAAATGCCTGTAATGTAATGTAATAATGCTAGAAGACGCTCTTTGGTATTGAGACAATAATGCGTAGAAAAGAAAGACCAAGGCACTCTTCTGTGGAACAAACTTAACAGCCTGCCTTTATTCCACGGCACATTCCAGTGAACGGATTATAAAAAAGTCTGGCGCGTTTCGACAAAGCCTTCATCAGGGAGTTTCTGCATCTTACATTTTGGAAGACATTTTTTGTTCCAGAAAAAGTATAGGCCTAATGAATGTCAATCTATGGGCAGATTTTAAGTACTGGTCCCATTCCAGTGAACAGCCCTCAAAGGCACAGTGTTTGTACAGACTAGCATTTTGTTTTTTTAAGTTTTTTTTACTTTTTTTTTTTTTGATAGTCAGGTTTTGTCTCACACAGTTTGATGTTCTTGGGTGAAACAGCATAATTTTATTGAAATTCTGAAAAGCTTGGCAGAAGGCCAGCGTCCCTCATTAGTTATGGAATTTTAGCTTTCGGCTATACTTCAGGCTGTAACAAGTGTACCTCACGCCATGCCCAGTTCACCCCCCCCCCCACCCCCTCACAGAATGAATTCTTCTTGACTGTGTAATGTCAAATGACTCCACAAATGCCTTAAAAGCACATTTTGAGAACAAATCTATTGGATTTCTTGAAGTCAGGTTTCTTGAAATTCAACTTACAACTGCATTTTTGTTTCTCCTTAACCTTGTGCCCAGGTTCTAGCAAGTGGCCCTGTAAGACTGCAGTTGACACTGAAATTACCAAAACCCGATGTGTTAGAATCCCACCAACCACGTTTAAAATAGGAGTGTAAACTGCAATTTAATTTCTCAGGAGTTCACAACCCTCTATGGTAAGTGTCTAGACCAGGGGTTTTATGCAGTTTCATGTTCTAGCTTAGCACTAGGACATGTGATTCTACTACAGAGGTTTTAATTGAAGACTGTGATTAGTTAATATTGGGCTAACTCAGGGTTCGTCACGATAGCATACGATTTTGATTTGTGAGGAGACAGTTTGATATTTGGCAATATCACAAATGTTGCTATCATATGGTCCAAAACAATCCAATATAGTACAAACGATCAAAGTATATGATCCACCTCGCAAAATCCTCTTAAAACATATACAGTACATACAACCAAAATGAGGTTAAGAGCGCTAAAACTTACTGACATCATGTTTAACAAAAGGAAAAATAGCACTAGGGCAAGTGATGACGAGGTAGAGTCAGAAGCGTAAACAATGATGTTGGCAATGCTGCTAGAGAGCAAACTGCCTTAAAATTATGAACATTTAAATAAATATTTTGCTATCTTTCGTAAAGATACAGATTGATCTCTGCTTGTTGTATCGAGTGGCTCAGATTGTTGCCCTTTGATCCAATACGTCGATCCGGATTGATGTATTGTTGCACCTCTATTGGTTAATCAGTAGAATCAAGTGTCCACTGATGGGCTATAAGGAAGTACTGCCCCTACACCAGCCAGCTTTCAGATAAAACTGGACACCCCTGGTCTGGATTCTAATCTTAAAGTGCTTAAATGTAGATTTAATTGTAGTAAGATTTTAGCTGTGTGGTTCTGGTTCTTATTGACATTTTGACCGAGTGTTGCCTGGTATTAGCTTGATACACAAGGATGTGTCTGATGATGTCTAGTCACTGTTTGACGGTTTTGTATGTCCTTCCCATCTGTCTCTTTATTCTCAACGGTTCTGCAACCTGAGCGGTCTGCATTCATTATAATTGGCAGTCCTGTAGGCATCTGTGCCTCCATCTTCCAGCTTCTGTGTATTGAACTATTATTACTTCATTACGCTGCTGCAATGGTGGGCAGCGTGTTCGCTGGCTAAGGTCAAAACGGCCCAAACCGCTTTATTGAACAGCTGCTCAAGAGGTTGGAAAAACAGAGAGCGGTTGAGAGAGAGAGAAGGAGAGAGGCAGAGAGAAAGATCGAAAACAAGAGAGGGAGAGGGAGAGGGGGAGTTCATACCTTTGGGGAATTGTGCAGAATTAGCTTCCTGGATCTGCAGTGGCTTGGCGACTGCAGTGAGACTCTAGGTGTCAGGAGGAATCACAAGGAAGATGTTTTTGTCCCCCTCCCCCCATGTTCTCTCCCCCGTTTGGAACTGTGCCAGCCACATAAGCATAATAGGCAATGCACCTGATTATTTTACCTCTTACAGTCGTCACAATACTACAATAGAAGCAGTGACTATTTTACACTCTACTGGCCACACAGTACTGCAGGGAAGCTAGTGCCAGTTGGAGGGTGCACCTCTGATCACAGCTGGCATCACGAGGGCATCGTTGGAGAGAATTAACTACAGCGGTATCCCTTGGAGCCCTGACCAGCCGGTGATCAGTGACAGCACCAGTCGCAGACTGGCACCAAATTATCGTTTGTGCCCCAACAGAAGTGGGGTGTTCCAGCTTCCAGTGAGACTGTGGGGCGCAAGAAATGCGGTGGCTGTTCGCTCACTCGAACCCACATCTCATATTAGGAGACAAGTCGGATGGGCCCGTCCCTGAAGGTTGTAACGGAACACTATCAGCCAATGACGCTGCACCAGGCCACAGCGATCAGAACTGTTCGCGGAAGTGAAACGTGGCCTCTTGCCTGCCTGCGTGCTGTGAGTCTGCTGAGCTGGGGTGGGGGAGGGGAACGCGTGGAGAAGAGACACTGACAGCGATGGGCACGCATTTGCAATGTGTTTGGAAGTATTGCTTGTGTAATTTAAGGTTTTTCCACCTCTTCTGTTTTGTATGGTTATAGTTCTATGTCACTTGCCAGGCAAGCTACACCTTTTCGGTTATGTTTTGTAGCAGAATATATTGCAGTGTGTTTTTGCCTATCCCTGGCCAGAGGAGGTTCAGTTTGGAGTGAGTGTTCCTGGCCCCTCTGCACTGCCTGGAGACCTGTGGGGAATGACCCGTGGTCAGTAATGCCATCTCAGGGGTCCCCTCAGGAATTTCAGTCGTAGTTGTGCATGAAGAGGGTAGTGGGTTCCGTAGAACTCTTAAAATAGCCCCGTGTAAAGTACCTGACCTGGCTGCATATAGTACAGTACTCTTTCAGGGCCGTGTTAAGGTCAGCACTGTGTCTGCGCATGGCTTGAAGCAACCTCTAACTGCTGAAGGGGAAGAACGTGATCCGCTAGCATTTTAGCAAGCTTAACTTTATACAGTCCTCCCTGTGTCACACGGGACACTAATTATTTACTAAGACTACAGTACGGTCATTCACAGACTTTATTTTGTGTACTTTACGCACTGCTTATAATGCATAGTGGTGATGTTCTGGACAATGGCATAGTGTGTTTAAATAGACTCAATAGCAGGGAGTGAAAACCTTTCCCACACCACGAGTTTCAAGAGCTCCAGCCTTCAAATGTTTACACACCCTCTGGCATCATTGGCAACTGAGAATTTGTCTCCAATGTGTGCACCCGTTCCACTGGAAGTTTAAGGACCATTACCAAGGTTTTCCTCATGGTACGCTTTTCCCCCCTTTTATTCATTTATTTCTTTTTTTCCCATTCAGCTGCGTGATGGAGTTCGGACTGGAAGCCTGGTGCACCCTGGGAGTCATGAAATATTCATGACACTTCAAGGAAGGGGCCTTAGAGGGGGAGGTAAGGGTCTTTGTGGGTCTTTGTTACGGACGCCTAACTAGAGACAAGACTAGAGAAATACTATCAGCACTGAAGCCTTAGCCCCCGTTCACACAGCAAGTGAATTCGGTCGACCAGTTGCTGGAAGTCCATTCATTCTCTATGAAGCTGAGCGACAGCCAGTAACCCGAGCAACTGGATAACTGAGCGACAAACATTGCCAGAGAAAAGTTGCCAATGGTTTGTCTTTTCGCTGGCATCCCCCGCCAATACAAATTAGAGTTCCGCATTTCCTATTTCTTCAACTGCTATGATACTATTAATGAAATGGTATCACACCAGTTGAAGAAATAGGAAATGCGGAACTCTGATTTGTATTGGCGGGGGATGCCAGCGAAAAGACAATCCACTCGACTTCATATATTGCAGTGAAGGAGCAGCTATAAAAAGGATAGGCAGCAGGATATATAGCAAATATGTGGCTTGTTCATGACCCCAAAACACATGTTGAGTTTTATACACCTCTAGAGAGCTAGCTATTGCTTGCAATCTATCTGTCTCTTTGACTAGCTAGCTAGTTAGCTAGCTAGGAGAGGGAGACAGATATATCGCTAGCTAGCTAGTCTAATTATCAGTGTCATGACATAACTATGGAAACTAGGCTATATGGCAAATATACATCTTTGATACGTTGTTCAATGCTGTTATTTCTCTTCCTCGTCAAAAATATGTAGCTGCATGAGACCACAAAGGACACAAAGGGAAGATCTTGCCCTACTTTCAGCCTAGTACACATGAGCGACCCATCGACTGAGTTGCTTTCTGTGTGAACAGGGGGTTGATAAAGACATTTATCAGTTAATTCACAACTTAAATGGAGAAGTATTCAAACACAGAGATTCCCCTGTATAATTCTACGTGTCAGTTTTATAGCACAGATGAATACATCATGATGCATTCATGTCAGACATCTAAAGCTGGCAGCGTTTAGATGCCTGACGTGTAGTTTAGTATTCCTGTGTCCTGCTTGCATTTTTATTTACTCCTGGCAGTGATCTCATGTCCGTCTGTTTGATCAGATTCATTTACAGTACTAATGTGGTTCATGTTGGTGTGAGTCAGGGTACAGCAGACCTGGGTAAAAAGCATTTGTTTAAAATTAAATTGCCATTTAAATAATTGTGGTAGTTAATTATTGTCCCAATGGTTCAAGGGTATGATTTGTTTAGTCTTTATTGACTACCCAAAGTGGTAATTTTACATTTGTACAACTAAAATTACCAACTGAAAGGTCTTATTGGTCTTTGTCACATCTGATAATTTACTTTGGATGAGGAACAAGAGTCTAGCCATATAACATGTGTTTGCACAACTGAGATATTGTGTATCAGTACCCCAGAAAAAGGAGATACTATAATGTGTGTTTTATTTTGTGTTGAGTGTAGCTTGTTGTGTGTTGAGTGTACTTTGTTGTGTATTGACTGTAGGCTGTTGTTTGTTAACTGTAGTTTGTTGTGTATTGAGTGTAGGTTGTTGTGTTGACTGCAGTTTGTTGTGTTGAGTGTCTACAGTTGAACAAGGTGCTGTTCCTGTTTATGAAAAAAAACCCAAGTCATGTTAAAATTACCTGTCTGCTGTTTTCACAGGCAGGTTTGGCCAGACGACACCACCTTTGGTTGAGTTTCTGAAAGATATTTTGCGGAGGTATCCAGAAGGGGGACAGATTCTGAAAGTAGGTGAAACATGCGGAAAGTTCTGCCGTGGTTGCTTTTCAGACGTGTGTGAGGGAATATAACCTGTATTAACTGACACTTTTTTGGGTGACACCCAAATGCAAATGATGCATGGGAAAAGAGAGGAAAATTCAGAGCTGCAAGAGAAGATAATCATTCAGAATGATTAACATAGAGGGCTGACTATAACTGCCTCTACATATCTCAACACAGGGGACTGACTGTTACTGCCTCTTTATACCTCAACACAGGGGACTGACTATTACTGCCTCTACATACCTCAATGCTGGGGACTGACTGTTACTGCCTCTATATACCTCAACATAGAGGACTGACTATAACTGCCTCTATACACCTCAATGCTGGGGACTGACTGTTACTGCCTCTATATACCTCAACATAGAGGACTGACTATATGCCTTAGTAACCTCAATGCTGGGACTGAACTATTACTGCCTCTACATACCTCAACATAGAGGACTGACTATAACTGCCTCTATACACCTCAATGCTGGGGACTGACTATTTCTGCCTCTACATACCTCAACATAGAGGACTGACTATAACTGCCTCTATACACCTCAATGCTGGGGACTGACTGTTACTGCCTCTATATACCTCAACATAGAGGACTGACTATAACTGCCTCTATACACCTCAATGCTGGGGACTGAATATATAGCTTAGTATAGGTGATTGAATATTACTGCACATAATAGTATGATCTTAGTCACATAAGAAGGTGGTACAGTACATGTCTATGCTATACCGATGTATATGGCTTAGGTGTGTCTTAACTACTGTGAGCAAGCATTATATTATTGTATTATTGGCAGTTTGCAGATGGTCTTATCCACAGCAGGCAAGTTCATGTCCAGTAGCTGTGCAGTAGTTGATCAGACAGAACATTTAGCATTGTCAAAAAAAGTATACTGCTGTACTATTTTTATGACAACAATAAATTAAAAAGTTACAGCATTCAGTTAAGGATCATGTGTACAGCAACTCAATTGTTGTCACCCAGGAACTGATCCAGAATGCAGAAGATGCAGGTGCCACGGAGGTCAAGTTCATGTACGATGAGACTGAGTACGGTCAGGAGTCACTTTGGTCAAACAACATGGGGCAGTATCAAGGTAGGTGAAGTGGAACTGAGGTTATGTGACCTGTGTATTTTACATCACTGCGTATACAGTCTGCGTATACAGTCTGTGTGTACAGTCTGTGTTTACAGTCTGTGCGTACAGTGTGTGTACAGTCTGTGTATACGGTCTGCATATACAGTGTGTCACATTGTTTCCGTTTTTGTGTTAAATGTGTGTACGCTCCCTCCAGTTTGTGGACTAAATTGCCTGAAATCTTGTGTGTACTGTCCGTGTGGTGTCCAGAAAAATGTGTTTTGGAAAATACAATTTTATCATATGATTTAAAAGTATTCATTGGTAATAACAAGGCATAAATTGAAATATGTTTGTAAGTATTGCATGGTGTTCGTTTTATAGTATTACTGACCATCGTCTTGCAAGGATTGTATTTCAGGTTGGCTGCTGTTTCTAATGCAAACTCGCTGACTCCCATTGATTTTTCATTAAAAAATATTTTAATTACTTGGTGCCAATAAAGCCCTGACATGACTTTTTTTAAATGGATGACTTCATTAGCAAATGGTTTAGTGAATTTACTTAATGCAACTCCCATGATTGAATCCAGAATCTGCAAGGTTTAGGATGAGCCCCTTTGATTGGATCTCGCAGTACTAGCCAAATCTACAAAGAGAAATTATTTTGTTCTTAGTGTAATTCATTGAGAACGGTGATTCATTTGTTTGTTAAAATCTTTTTCTGCCAATTCTTCTCCCAGGAGCGGCACTGTATGTGTATAATAATGCTGTGTTTTCGACGGAAGACTGGAATGGCATTCAGGAAATTGCTAGAAGTAGAAAGAGAGATGACCCCCTGAAAGTTGGACGATTTGGAATTGGATTCAACTCGGTGTATCACATAACAGGTGAGAATATGCTTGTGTGAACTGCTCATTGGTGCGTTATGGACCTGTACCTTAATATGCCTACTCAGTCAAAACTTAATCACAGTCAAAAGTCAGTTATCATTTGTGCTAAACTTGTTATGAATGTATTTATTGATTTGACATCCTTAACTTTCTGGGAATTAAGAAACATATATATTCTGGTTATTTGCTGAATCACATTGGTGACTAGATAAAAGCTCCTACTGTGTTTGTGTTGAAAGTGCCTGAGTTGGCTCTTGTGGTCTTGTCTCTGTAGACGTCCCCAGCATTTTCAGTGGTGATCAAATTGGCATGCTGGACCCTCACCAGACTTTGTTCGGGGCCCACGAGTCCGGACAGTGCTGGAACCTCAGGTCAGACATCAAGGAGATAACGGAGCACACGGACCAGTTTGCCCCGTACGTCGGCCTGTTCGGCAGCTCGGAGCAAACCTTCAAGGACGGCAGCTTCCCTGGCACCCTGTTCCGATTCCCCCTGCGTGTCAAGCCCTCCCAGCTCAGCCCCAACATCTACAACAAGGAGAAGGTCCTGGAGCTTTTCGAGTCCTTCAAGGTCGATGCCGACACGGTGCTGCTCTTTCTCAAGAACGTGCAGGCGGTCTCGCTGCACGTGCGCGAGTCGGACGGCACCGAGCGGACGCTCTTCCGGGTGACGGCTGCTGAGGATCCCGACCGGAAGCAGGAGAGGCCCGGGTCGCTGAAGACCCTGGGTTTGGCCATCGACAGCTACAGCAACGGCGTCCCGAGCGGAGGCGACGGAGTCACCTGCGCCACCTACCAGATGAACATCGAGACCCAGGACGAGGCGGCCAAGGAGACGCAGCGGACGGCCTGGCTGGTGTGCAACTCGGTCGGGGGTCGCGGCGTGTGCGCCGAGCTGGACGCGCTGGCCGACGACCTCAAGTTCATCCCTGCCATCGGGATCGCCCTGCCGCTGACCCCGGCTAACGAGGAAGCGGGGGCCGGCGCGGAATTCCAGGGACGGGCCTTCTGCTTCCTTCCGCTGCCCCCGGGGGAGGAGAGCGCCACGGGCCTACCGGTGCACGTCAGCGGGTTTTTCGGCCTCACCGACAACAGGAGGAGCATCAAGTGGAGGGAGGTGGACCAGTGGCGGGACCCGGCCGCGCTCTGGAACGAGCTGCTGGTGGTGACCGTCATCCCCCGGGCCTACTTCACCCTGGTGTCTGAGGTGGTCAAGCGAATCCAGACCAAGGAGGACCAGGACTTCCCCCTCCCTCCCCTTGGGGCGTACGCCGCTTGGCCGGATCCCAGGCGGGTGCGCTCGCACTGGCGGCCCATCCTGGAGCCCCTCTTCCAGGACCTGCTCCAGCAGCGGGTGGTCTACTCTCTGACTGGGAGCTGGATCGCGGCGCACGAGGCCGTCTTCTCGGAGTTGGACGAAGGCGATGCTGGCACCCAGGCGGTGATCGGGTACCTGCAGGCTGCGGGGATGCAGGTGGCCAAGGTGCCAGCGGCCGTGGACGCGGTGCTGACTGCCTACACCCCCTCGTCGGGGGCGGTCGCAAAGGTGACCCCGGCTCTGGTGAGGCAGGTGCTGAGGAAGACCCGACACAAGGGGTCCTCGCAGGAGAAACTGCTCCTGCTGGAGTTCGTCCTTGGAGATGCCTGCTACGGCGAACTCATCGGACTGGAGCTCCTCCCTCTCCAGAATGAGACGTTTGTCACCTTCTCTTCCTCTGTGAATGAAAAGGATGCTGTCTACATCGCCTCAGAGGAGTACCCAAGGTATGGCAGCTAAATCCAAAAGAGTACTGGAATCAAATTAAAGCTGAAAGTCTGTACTTTAATGTCATATTCATTTTTTTTATTTCAAATTAAATGTGCTGGAATACAGACCCAAAACATCCAAAGATTTGTCACTGTCCAAATATTTGCAGACTGCATTCTATATAATGTAAGTAACTGTAGCTAATCAGTCACTACTGTTTTATGGTACAGTGAGACTAGTTTTTTCATCTGTTAAAGGATATTGGGTGTTAACCTGAAAAATACACAATACTGGAAACAAGCCAAAAGAAATGCGAATGGAGGGATGTTTGTTAAAGGATCAGGAGATTCATCGTAAAGAAAATCTGTTGTTTCCCTCTAGGTCTCTTTACCCTGGCCTGGAGGGAAGATTTGTCCTGGACAGCATAAAACCGACAGTCATGAACCGCCTGAAGGAAGCAGCCAAAAGCAGAGGTAAATCTCACTGAATACCCTTTGGGCAGCAGTTACTGCCATTCTGTAACATTCCAATATGAGGTTTATCACAGGAGACCCAGAGTGTGCTCATATTTACACAGGTTTCAGCAGGTTTCTGTGCCGTGTTTGTGAGTAGGGGTTTAGGGTTAGATTGGTATAGCGCAGTGAGGAACAGCATCTCTCTCCTCTGTCTGTCTGTGTTACTCTGTGTGCTCCCCTGGGAGGACAGACCTGCTACTCTGCCGATAGATTGTTTATGACTGCTGCATGTATGATGTGTGTGTGTGTCTGTGTGTTTGTGTGTGTGTGCATGTGTGCGTGCGTGCGTGTGTGTGTATATGTGTGTGTGCATGTGTGAGTGAGTGTGTGTGCATATGTGAGTGTGTGTGTGCGCATGGATGCATGTGTGAGTGAGTGTGTGTGCATATGTGAGTGTGTGTGTGCGCGTGCGTGCATGTGTGTGTGTGTGTGCATATGTGAAGAAGGGTGTCCAGGCACATGAGGAAGATCAGTCACATACTAACATTCTTGTTTCCAGCATTCAAACTCCGGACACATCCTAACCTTTCTCCCACATGGAGACACGGAGACCAGTGCCAGGGCAGAAATATGCTGAATGAGCAGATCAGTCAGTGAAACCCCCTGACTGGCATTCAGACTCCTAGAAACATGAAACACGGACTCCTCTCCTGCACCCTCCTCATCTCTGGACGTCCCCGTGCAGCCGCCCGTCGGCTCCAGAGCGGGCTCGTCGTCAGAGCGCTAACTAATTTGGGCGTAATTTGGCCGGGACAGCCTGTCCCCTCCCCGTTATTTATTCTGGGCCTGGAATTGCTTGTGAATTGGCTTTTGGGCTCAGCTGTAGCAAACAATAGCGCTGACTCATCTTGGAGGCTTGTGTGGTCCGCACAGAGAAGGCTACCGCTCGATAAACCACCGGTACAATTAGATCCTGCTCGTTCTAATATCATTCGCTTCTAGAGGCAACTGCAGGTCGCGATTTCCAGGGTGAAAATGGAACACAACACAACAAAGGTTCCTTTTCTCTCCCTGTTGATAAGATTAGTTGAATTTGGTTGATTTGGGCCAACCAGAACAGTGTTCGTTGTCCTTTGGGGGAATGACAAATGAGTCATGTTGGGCATGCATACTTTCCTTCCAATTTTTTGGGAAAAATGTAGTTAAATGTACCTTGCAGCGATAACGCGTAATAAAAAATTTATAGAACTTACTTTAATTATGACAGTTTAAAAAAGCCATTTCAGTTCACTGCATTTCCTGAACTGACTGAACTAAGATGGAATTGACTGCACCCCTGATTGTAGCAACACTTAGATGAATAGTTTTACCCGTCCTTTTTGACCGCACTTCTGGGAACCACAGTTCCTAATTATATATCAGTAGGCTGTGCGTCAGATTCCTAGTACTATTAGCAGGTTGTGGATAGGCTGGGGAATGTGACGAGCTTTGTCCAGATTTGAAAGTGGCTGCTGAGCGGGAGGCATTGCTATGTGGCATCATGTCACTAGCCTAGTTCTTTCTCTGATATTTTTTGTATCGCATTGATTTTAATTCAAAAGATTCAAGATTCTGAAATTTGAACGATGGGATAGTTAAATCAACAGCAAGCTCTAGGAATAACTGATCAGTAGGTCTTCAGTGTCAGTTCCTGTTCGAGCTTTAGGCAGTCAGAGTGCTGTGTCTATAAGGTCACAGGAGATTTGATACACAAAACATACCACCCCAGAAGTGGGAGAGCAGACAGGCCAGAATCACCCCTGTGTACTAACGTTTTCCCTTTTGCTAACCCGGCTATTCTCCTGCTACACTTCTCGGTTTCGCCTGTCCTGCAGTCCCTCTCATCTGTGTGCACACTGACCTCTTGGCCTTTCTCCTATCTGTACCCTAATTTATACTTTCGATTTCGACACCTTCAGCAAATGTCGCATGGTGTTTTGCCATTTATACTTTGGCCTGTGGGGAGGGTTCTGTTGTCCCAACGGTAACGAGACACCAAACTCCTGACCGTTTGGTTGCATTTGTAAACTGTCCAATCACACTGTGTGACAAAGTATGTCTGTGGTGTCCGCAAAATTTTATAGGTGCACGACATTGAAAAAGATTTGTGCAATTCTTCGTTCAGTTGAAAATGTGTCATTTTATTGTATAAATTGGGGTTAAGATGTGTTTCATGACCAGGCTTGTGTTGGAGCACCTCACACTTGCACAGCAAGATTGCATGGGTCTGGAGTTCTTATATGATGCATAAAATCAACAACCAAAATCACCGCTTCCTGTCTTTCACCTTATCTGCCACCCGACACTTCCGCTCGTACGCTGCAGATTTCAAAGCCCGTGCCCATGGCTGGGGTGGTTTCAGTCGAGTGACATCATCAGATCTGTTGCTACCAGATTCAATTGGAACCACTTTTACGCTTCCCCCACCCCAGCTGCCACTCGCATAACTCTCCTGTGACATCACCGCCCTCAAAAACGGCCCGCTCCCACCAGCGCTGATTGGAGAGCATCTAAATTTGGTTCTTGGTGGATTTTTTCCAGTGCTGTCTAACATTCCATGTGACCATATGTTCAGCACCGCGGGACTGTGTTGATTCTTTCCTGCATGTGCCCAGCTCCTCTCTGGTGTCCTGTAATGACCTTTGTCCGTCCACACTCTCCTGTTAGTATTCCCTGCTTTTTATTCTCATCACTAGATGCATCACTAATCTCCAGCTACACAGACCATGCTTCTTTACTTCGTCAACTTCTTTGGTCTTCATATGGGCAGTGAACAGGAGTCCATATGAATCTTGTGGCGTACTGTGGGCTTCAGTAGTTGGTAACAGGAGTCCATATGAATCTTGTGGCGTACTGTGGGCTTCAGTAGTTGGTAACTGGAGTTCGTATGAATCCTGTGGTGTACTGTGGGCTTCAGAAGTGATGTGCGTTTCCTGCCGTTTATAATTTTTGGGACTGCTGGTATTTATAGAAAACGAGAAGAAGAGGAAGTAGCCTTCTTCTGACAATTTAATGCTAATTCTGCCTGCTGTGTAATGTGACAGTTGCTTTTAAAGCACTTAAAAAGTCACAGCACATACAGAACACAGGTGTGCTCAGGTGCATGTGCATCACTTGCCCTTTGAACACCTTTCATTTATTCCCTCTGCTGCTTATTTTCTAGCGCCATACGTTTATTTCTGTCACAGACCCGCGTTGACCCTCGCGATGTCCTCGTTTGTCTGCCCAGCCTTCTCTGTTCCTCATTTGTCAGGCTTGTTCCCTCTGTGCTGTTATTTAATCTCTGCTGGAGTGATACTACTGGCTCTGCTGTTTCAGCCCTTCTGGTTCATCGGGTCTGTGTAGCAGCGAGCAGTGACTATCAGCTGTACATCAATATCAGCTGTACCTCAATATCAGCTGTACATCAATATCAGCTATGCCTCAATATCAGCTGCTCAGTATGAGTGGGTTTTATGGTGTACAGGGATGTTCTTACAGAAGTTATATTCTTTTAAAAAGTATCCTTTACTGAAAATTCCCAACAATTAAAATTACCCTCCCCGTTGCTCTAGTAGCTCTCTACTGTTAAGCCTTTACAGTAGAGAGGCACTGTTTGTCAGTCATGCTGTGAAAGTACGCTACATGGGTATCGCCAGATGTCGAGCCTGCTGTGCTCCTGCCTCAGGACGCTAGCTGTTTGGGGCGCTAGCCCCTGTGACTCTGCGCAGTGTTACTGCAGCTTTGTCACGGACCTGCGGCTGCGTTTCTGTGAAGGGAGCTCAGGCACCATACCTGAGCCACCATACCTGAGATGCCATACCTGAGACACCCCCCCGCTGTCTGAAACCCCCTGTCTGCACTGTCTTGCTCCAGCATGTTGGCAGGCATAGCATATACTATATGCAAATGTATCCTACAGCCTGGAGGGCAAGCAGCGCAATGTTACAGTATTCTGATGTGCTAGAGAGTAAAAATGTACTTTTATTTCAGAGTTCATTCATATACAGCTCCTCAGAAATGCAGTGTATAGAGAGGTATGTTGGGAGTGAATGCAGAGAATAAATTTTAATTTTAAAACTAAAACATTTTTCACAAGGATATAGACCCTGATACCATACGCTTATTTTGTGCTTTGTGATATATACATTTTTCATAAGCCATCTCTTTGCCTGGCGAATTGACAAAACTGAATGGATGAAGAACACCAGGACAAAACCGATTATATTTATTTAAATAAAAAGGTTTCATAATTTAAAAAAATTGTTATTATTCTATTTTAAATCTATATTCAGTATTAACCCAATCTATGTTTCATAGTTTCACTTACCTTAAATAAACCTTAAAGATACCATTTATTTTGATAAGGTTTTTCACCTTGATGTTGCAACTGATGTGTATATGCATTCAATTTCAGTACAGCAGTACTTGTGGGGCTGCTCAGGTAAGCGTTTGGAATGGTTTTATGAAGCCTTGTGTGTGTTACTTTGATTAACCCAATCTAAGAAAATGCACAGTGTTCACATGCATCTACGACTTCTGTTTGCCAGGACCTTGTAGAGCTAACTGATATAACCCAGAGTACACAAAGACACAAAAGAGCTAAATTTACTGCATACCCTAAACGGAAAGTTCCTTTTCCGGGATTTTGTACAATCTCGGTTTTAGTGTATGTGTCCCTGTTGGTCCAGGCAGTTTTTGTGTGCTCTGAAATGTGTTAGACACATTGGCAGGTTTCTGCCGTCCTGCTGGCTTCACCCTCACAGGTGTGGGGCCAGTCAGGGGTTTGGGGCCTAAAGAAAGAAAATAACATTCAAGTAAAATTATAAAGCAACTAAAACAGAAATATAATGAAGCCCAGAATGTGAACTATACCTTTTAAACAGCTCTTGTACCAATGTATTTAAACCCAGTAAAAACCATTGCTATACTATGTATTTAGTGAGAAAGTGATATGGACATCCAATATTTCAAGAGAGAGAGATTTTAATCCTTTACTAAAAGGGCTCCACACTGGATTCTAAAACCACTACCTGGTCAGAAACAAGGACAGCATATTGTCAAAACAGTTTAAACCACAAGGCCCAAAGTGTATGCAATCAAGTCCACTGAGTGTGGGCCTGGTGATTTCCATTATAATGAATGTTTGACTGACCACATGCTTTTTAATGTTTCTGGAACCCCTGATATTTTACATCTTACTTTCAGATTGAAATGTAAGAAAAGGATTTGCTCAAAACAAGCCTGGGAACATAAATTTGTTTGAATACATAATTTATACTTTTTACTAATCTTAATGTTTAAAGCATCTTCTCCTGATTATTTTTTCAGCCCACCTCCACCCCCATATACAGAGACAGAAGCAAAATAATTTAATGTAATTACATTGTTATGTGATTCATTTTGCAGGAGGTCAGTCAGAACAAGTTTAACTCCCACTATAATGTAATTTTGACATTTTCCACATGCTTTGTGTCCGACAATTCGTCGTCAGCCGTCATTGTAAACAACATTTTAAGAGCAATTCAAGGGAAAAAGGGCATGTATGATTTATTAATTTTGGTCTGGTTTGCAGTGCCGTGGTTTGCTGTATTTTGCGAGGTGCCAAGTATTAACATGTCTTGCAAAGAAAAAAAAAAAGCAAAATCTGACCTTATGATGTGCCCCTGTGAATATAGAAAGTGAATTTGCTTGTTCGCGAGATTGGCTAATGCATGTGGCGCATTGTCTACACACATTTAGAATATTTAATGAATGTTTTGATCATTTTGTGTTGCTGTTGTTCCACGTGAAACAGATCAGCGTTAAGCTGTGATATGACTGCTGAGCGGTTTAATCATTGCAATCCCAGTAGTTGCCCCTAGTAGTACTTACATTGTAGAGGCATATGTGCCAAAGATATCAATATTAGCAAAATATATGGAACAAAATAATAATAAATAAAACACAGCATATTAAAAAGCCAAATGTACTACTGACTGTGCGTTGGTGAAACTGATACACAAATTATTCCAGTTTGATCAGTCACAATTTTCAAGAACTACTGTTTCAGTGGTCTTGTTTTGTTACAGGACTACTCTGAATTAAATTTATTTGTAGGAATTGTCCTATAATTTGTAAATTTCCAAAGGTAGCCTATATCTCAGAACAAAATATAAGCTCTTGGTATGTTCTCAGTGTAATGAATCATCAGTTCTTTTGAGTAATTTCACAATAGTAAATGCATAAAAAGGATTTTTTTAAATTCCTAGAATATTTTGGAACCAATATGTGAGACTGCATCAGGCGTTTGATATTGTGATCCACACATAACTGAAGTTTTTAATGATTCGTCATTTTCCTTGAATCAGTTGAAACGTGCATGACTGACAGGAATTATCCTTGAGCTACAGAATAAAGCTAATATATTTTAATTAAATGCCCAGAGGGGACAAAATACTGTCGCTGAAGGTGTGAGTGTAGAGCTGTGTCAGTTTTGGCTTGATCCAACCTGTGCTCCCAGTCATGACTCAGATGCAGGTGCAGGATACCAAATGAGGTTAACTGCGTTCTGTGGGTTCATTGGAAGGGGAAGTTGGTGTCCTCTTGATGGTGTGATGATGATTCACATGGGCATGGCTTGGTGATTCAGAGGGGAAAGCTGACCTCGTAAAGAAGCAAAAATGTGTTGTGCTATCGTCCTTGAAAACGGCTGTAGTGTGTAGGGCTCCTGATTTGCTTAGTCAGCTAAAGTGTCCAAGCCCAGGCTGAGCCCTATAACCTAGGTACTGCTCGACTGAGGGAGATGTCATTAGCCAGTTGTGACTAGGAGTCCTCAATGTTGGACACAGTTGGCTTCATCCAACTCAGATAAGGGGGCTTAAATTAGCTGTGACTTCTTAGGTTACATACAGTATTGGTAAGCACCCCTACATATTGGTAACATATTAATCATCATAGAGAGAGGCACCTTATCTCGGTTACTGCTCTTCTGTGGTTAGCTATAATGGTTGTTGTGTGAAAGGCAGTGATGAACACAAGGGTGGATGCATCAGAGAAATACCTGCACTTAAACTGCAGTGCCCCCTGCAGGTGGTATATCAGTAATGTAAGAGCATATAGCACAATTGGTGACATTGTACAGTAAATAGTAACACAGGCAAAATTTTAATGTCTGGCTTATATTCATTTTAGAAATGGCTTTCTGCAGTTTGCAACCTACCTGTTTTATTAAGTAACTTTCTGGTCATCTGCAAAAAGCACACATTCATTGTTGTTTTTTGGGGTAGAATGTAATGTCTCAATGGTGTGTGGGCCCTGTGATGTACTGGCAAACTGTCCAGGGTGTATTCCTGCCTCACACCCAATGCATACTGGGATAGGCTCCAGCACCTTCTGCGACCCTGACCAGGAATAAGCGGGTATAGAAAATTGATGGATGTAATGTTTCTGTTTAGGGAATATAAAAATGAGATAAAAAAACTTACCAAAAATATATGTTTTAGTATTTCTCTTATTTTTATCCACAGGGAGACCGTGCACCCAGGTACAAGAGCTTACGCCCGAGAGATCAGCTCGTCTCATTAAGGAGATCCTCAGCACGGCTTGGCCTAACAGAGATATTGCAGTTCAGTGGAACCCAGGAAACTGGGAGAAAAAACATCCCTCCGTCCCTTGGCTGAAGATGGTGTGGAAGCACCTCTACATAAATTTTGCTGATGACCTCAGCATCTTCGAAGACATGCCTTTGATCCCAAATGTGCCACTTCATGACGACATGGACTCTCTGGAGCTCCTGCGTCTCAGAACTCCATCTCCCATCATCCTGATAGATGAGGAAGAGGCCCCACTCCCGGAAAGCCTTCCAGAGATCATGAAGAACCTTGGAGCACTTGTCATAAAGAAGCTTGACTCCTGCTTGCAGCATCCGCTCCTCAAAAACTACATACATCCTTCATCTCCCAGCACACTGTTGCACATCATGGACAGGTACCCTTCCCAGAGGGTGGTCAGCCAGGTTTCAGCCTTGTCTGGCAAACAGAAAGTTGTGCTGAAAGGGTTCCTCGCTTGCTTATCAGATGTTACAGAGAAAGAGAAAAATATCCTCCAGGAACTTCCCATCTTTGAGAAAATAGGCCCATGCACAGAGAAAGGTATGCCAGTGTTCATCCCACTGAAAGGGGCCAAAGCTTTACACCATAGTGCTAAGCTTCCATTAGATATCAGGCTATCCGCCAGTATCATTGACTGCAGTGATGAGGCCACCATCAAGCTGATTAAAATGCTGAATGTTCAACTGACGAAGAGCTCTGAATGTCTAAGGTTGATTGTTCAGGATATGGAGAAGAACTTCTATGCCAAAGATGAAGTTACTAAAATCATGCTCTGGGTACTAGAGCATTTGTCCTTCCTAAAGAATGAAAATCCCTCTGTGATTAAATGGCTGTCATCTCCAAAGTTCATTCCGGCCTCTTCCGGAAAGTGTGTTGCTGCCACCGATCTTTTTGATCCGGAACTGGAGATTTTACAGAACCTCTTCTATATGGAAGAGAAGACCAGGTTTCCTCCGAGCACATACACTTCATCGCCTGACATTCTTCACTCTCTTCGACAGCTGGGATTGAA
Source organism: Anguilla rostrata (assembly GCF_018555375.3). Taxonomy (NCBI): domain Eukaryota; kingdom Metazoa; phylum Chordata; class Actinopteri; order Anguilliformes; family Anguillidae; genus Anguilla; species Anguilla rostrata. The sequence goes on from NC_057944.1 coordinate 10,333,058, forward strand.
GTGTGAGGTGCAGCTCACTGAAAAGGACGTGCTTCAAGTTGCGCGGAAAATTGAGGATTTGCAAGGCAACAGCAAGCCTGACTGGGAAGCCTTGCTGAAGAAATCGAAAACACTGCTTACAATTCTGAACAAACAAACTAAACTGATAAAATCTTCTGAAGTTCAGTCTGCCTTACAGAAATTAAAATGGGTGCCAGTCTGCAAGGAAAGGCCACTGAATTACCCACAGTCCCTTGCCTGGATGGGAGACTCTTTCAATATCAGCTCATTTTCTGAAATGTGTGACATATCTCATGCAGTGCTAGTAGGTTCCTCAGTCGCCCTTGTGGAACGCACATCTGCTGGAATGAAAAAATCCCTGAAGTTATCGATTGAGCCCCAGGTGGATCAGGTTCTGCAGCACTTAAAGGCTGTCAATGACTGGCACAGATCCCAGGCTTTTACCACAGAAGACTGGTACCAGTTCCAGCAAATTCTCACTGAAATTTATGACTTCATGCAAGCACATCTAGAAGGAGCAAGAGAAGCAATGAAGTCACTGCCCTTTGATTGGGTCTGGACTGGCAAAACATTCTCCTCTCCTGGTCAGACTGTTTTAAAACCCATCCCTGACCTAGATCTCCAACCTTACTTGTACTCTTTGCCAAAAACCATAGCTAAATTTCACAAGCTATTTCAGTTCTGTGGCTCGGTGGAAGAGGTCCTCCCTAGTCATGTTTTTGAGGTGGTTAACACTGTAAAAGAGAGGACTGAGGAAGAACTGACAATGGAGGAAAGCAAACACAATCTCCTCCTTCTAATCAACATTTTAAGGTGGTTGTACAACAGCCAAATTTCAGTTGATCACAACATGCATGTTCCAATCCTTTGCTACAAGGATCCAAACAAACTGGCAATGAGACCTATTCATGAATGCACGTACTGTGACATCAAAGTGGATGATTTGAATGACCTGCTTGATGATGTTTCAGAACCCATCATTCTAGTTCATGATGACATCCCAATGAAGACTGCAGAATGGCTGAAAGTTCCATGTCTCAGCACAAGACTGATCAACCCAGAGAACCTTGGTTTTGAGCAGTCAGGCCAGAGAGAGCCACTGACCGTGAGAATCAAGAACATTTTAGAGGAGTATCCATCTGTGTCTGACATCTTTAAGGAGCTCCTACAGAATGCTGATGATGCCAGTGCCACAGAATGTAGCTTCTTGATTGACATGCGGAAAAACATGGAAATTCGAGAGAACCTGTTGGACCCTGGCATGGTCATTTGCCATGGACCTTCCCTCTGGTCCTTCAACAACTCAGTTTTCTCTGATACTGACTTCCTGAACATAACCAGGTTGGGGGGGTCACTGAAGAGATGTGAAGCAGACAAAGTAGGAAAATTTGGCCTGGGTTTCAATTCAGTTTATCATGTGACTGACATACCAATTATAATGAGCAGAGAGTTCATGATTATGTTTGACCCCAACATCAACCACATCAGCAAGCACATCAGAGACAGATCAAACCCCGGCATTAAAATCAATTGGAGCAAGCAGCAGAAACGGTTGAGAAAGTTTCCCAATCAATTCAAACCCTTCATTAATGTTTTCAACTGCCAGCTACCTCTTACGCAGGAGTCCCCATACAAATACAACGGGACCCTCTTTCGCCTGCCCTTCAGGACTGAGCAGGAGGCATCAGTAAGCGAGATTAGCAGCATCTACTACAACACCACGGACATCTACTCACTTGTTGATGAATTCAGCATCTGTGGCCACAGGCTCATTCTGTTTACACAACATGTAGGTTCGATGGTGCTGAAGTACCTGAAGTATGAGGAGCCAAACCCTTCAGCCTCGCAAGATGTCATCACCATAAACAAGAGTGTCTGGTCCTCCAAGGCAGCATATGGACCCCTGAGCATCCTAAAGGCAGCCGCAAAAGTTATGAAGAAGGTGGCAAATACTAACAGAGTGCCTGCTGATGTCCCCAAGTCTGGCTGCATCATAAGGATTGTGGTGGAAGAGTTCCATAATGTGTTCAAACGCATTGTGGATCTCCAGTCCCCTCTATTCAGAGGCTCAGATGATGACCCATCCTCCTACTTTGAGATGGCTGCCAAAGGGGGACAGACTAAAAGGCTCACAGATGAGATGCCCCAGAAGGCTGTGGATCTCACTAACTGGCTCATCTGCTCATGCATGGATGTGCACGAAGCCCTTAAATTCTCCCTCAGCGAGAGTGGGAGAAGGCTTGGGTTGGTTCCATGTGGAGGCGTAGCTGTGCTGCTCTCAGAGGGAGAAAATCGCACATGGACTGTGAAGACAAACCCAACTCCAATTGGAGAAGTGTTCTGCTATTTGCCTCTCAGGATCAAAACGGGACTGCCTGTCCACATCAATGGCTGTTTTGCTGTGACATCTAATCGCAAAGAGATCTGGAAGACTGACACAAAAGGGAACTGGAACTCAGTCTTCATGAGACATGTGATTGTCCAGGCCTACCTAGCAGCTCTCAGTATGCTTCGTAATATGGCAGAAAGTGGAGAACTGCTCGACTACAGCTACTATGCAGCATGGCCTGATCCTGGTGTTGTTCATGATGACTTTACACTGATCAGCCAAGGGGTCTACCAAGAGATAGCCAAAGGGGGTGACAGTGACATTGCAAAAGTGTTTTCTGATGGCACCACCTGGGTGTCGATCAAGCACGTGCGCTTCCTGGATGATTCCTTGTTATGCAGGTCTGACATTGGTCCTCCTGCTTTCAAGATATTCCTGAAATACCTCAAAAAGACTGGCTCCCAAGATCTCTGTGCTGTTGAGCTGCCAGACTGGGTCAAGGAGGGTTTTGATGATGCTGGATGCAAAGACAAGCTTATGGAGAACACACTGACAGAAAAGCCGTTCTTCTCTGATGTCTTTTTCCCCCACATCCAGGATATAGATAAAGACCTAAGAGACCCTCTGATGCACTATGTGCTCAATGAGAAGTTGGAGCAGTTTGCAGCTATCCTTAAAGTGACACCGTGCATTCCATGCTCCAATCAGACCCACCAGCTCTTTGTTCCTTCACGCCTTATTCATCCAGAAGGAAGAGTAGCTAAGTTGTACAGCACTGAAGATGGCCGCTTCCCAGAGGGAACTACAAGGGACTACCTTAACCCAGTATGCCTGGTTAAGTTGGTTCAGCTGGGAATGGTGAAGGATGATCTCTCTTGGGAGGACCTGATCGAACGGGCCGAATCTGTGCTGAAGCTGAATGAAACCGATCACACAGCAGCGTGTCTCCGGAGCAGCATTCTGCTGAGCCTTATTGATGAGAAACTGAAAATAATAGACCCAAAAACAAGCGAGTACCAAGAAAAGCTTCAAAACATATGCTTTCTCCCATTTCTGACAAAGCCAGCTGGATTCTCATTGCCATGGTATGGGAATAAATTCCCCCCCTCCACCATGTTTGCTGCCACAGATCTTTACACTACTGACCACCAGGACACAGTATGCTTGATGAAACCCATACTTAATGAGAACTCACCATCTTTCAAAGGATGTGGTATGATCACCTTGGCTGTGAAGGACTTTCTGGGGTTAATCAAAAAGCCAACAGTAGAACTAGTTGTCAGCCAGCTCAAGGAACTGTCTAAGTCATTTGATGGAGTTACCTTGTATCAAGAAAATATAACTAATGCCTGTTACAAATACTTGCATGAGGAAATGCTGCAGGATGACGCAGCAAAGGAGCAAATTACGGAAGACCTCAAAACGTTCTGTTCCATTCTTGTTGAGAACACTTACGTTAGTCCATCAAAAGTTGCCTTTTACCTGAACTTTGACTCAGCGCCATACCTGTACCAGCTCCCCAACAAGTACAGGAACAGTTGCCGTGAACTCTTCGAACATGTGGGAGTTCAGTCAAGCTTTACTGTGGATAATTTTTCCGGGGTTCTCGAAATGGTGAAAAAAGAATGTGGACGAAAACCACTGCCCGAGGACAACTTTCAGCTCTGCCGCAGAATCATCAGTGAGGGCATATGGAGTTTGATTAGAGACAAAAACCAAGAATTCTGTCAAAGTAATTATGGAGAGATACTCTTGCCTGACACCCATCTTACATTGCAGCCATCAAAATCTCTGTGCTACAATGACTGCCCTTGGATCAAGGTTAGAGACACAACAGTGAAGTACTGCCATGCTGACATTCCAAGAGAAGTAGCAGTTAAATTAGGAGCTGTGCCTAAGCGTCACAAAGCATTGGAGAGGTACGCCTCGAACATATGCTTCACCACTCTGGGTAGTGAATTTGGCCAGAAAGAAAAACTCACAAGCAGAATTAAAAGCATTCTCAATGCTTACCCATCTGAAAAGGAAATGCTGAAAGAGCTCCTGCAAAATGCAGATGATGCCAAAGCCACTGAAATCTACTTTGTAGCTGATTCAAGGTGCCACCCCATGGACAGAATCTTTGATGACAAATGGATGCCCATGCAGGGGCCGTCGCTCTGTGTGTACAATAATCAGCCCTTCACAGAAGACGATGTGCGAGGCATCCAGAACCTGGGACGAGGGACGAAGGAGGCAAACCCAGGTAAAACGGGACAGTATGGAATTGGGTTTAACTCAGTCTATCACATAACTGACTGTCCCTCTTTCATTTCCAACAATGACATTCTATGCATCTTTGACCCTCATGCACGTTACGCCCCAGGGGCCACATCCATGAGTCCAGGGAGAATGTTTAGAGATTTGGACTCTGACTTCAGGACACAGTTTTCAGACGTCTTGAACCTATACCTGGGGTCTCACTTCAAACTTGAGCGCTCCACAATGTTTCGCTTTCCCCTGCGCACTGTAGAAATGGCCAAAATTTCAGAAATAAGCTCAGTTCCAGCCTCAGACAGGATGGTGCAGAATCTCCTTGACAAGCTGAAGGCCGATGGAGCAGAGCTCCTCATGTTTCTGAATCACATGGAGAAGATTTCCATCTGTGAAATAGACAGTGCCACAGGAAATCTGAAGGTGCTTTATTCTGTGACTGCTAAAATCACGGACGGTGACCGCCTGAAACGCAAACAGTTTCACGCCTCTGTGGTTGACAGTGTAACAAAAAAGAAGCAGCTGACCCAAATCCCTGTCCAACAGATAACCTACACTATGGACATAGAAGACTCAGAGGGTAATTTAACAACGTGGCTAGTGTGCAACAGGTCTGGCTTTTCCAACATTGAGAGAGTCTCAAAGAGCGTCATCTCTGCACATAAGAATGAAGACATAACCCTGTTTCCACGTGGGGGCGTGGCAGCGTGCATCAGTCATAATTATAAAAAACCCCACCGAGCTTTCTGCTTTTTGCCCCTTTCTTTGGAGACTGGTCTTCCATTTCATGTAAATGGTCATTTCGCCTTAGATTCTGCCAGGAGAAATCTCTGGAGGGATGACAACGGAGTTGGAGTGAGGAGTGACTGGAACAACAACCTGATGACAGCTTTGATAGCACCAGCTTACGTTGAACTGTTGATTCAGCTAAAAAGGCGTTACTTTCCAGGACCTGATCCGACTATGACTGTGCTGCAGGGAACACCAATCCATGTTGTGAAAGACACATTGAAGAAATTCCTCTCTTTCTTCCCAGTGAACAGACTTGACATTCAGCCAGACTGGTACTGTCTCGTCAAAGCAGTGTACAACTGTATTCATTCTGACCTGAAGCGTCTACTGCCAGTCGTCAGGGCCCCTCACATTGACAACACAGATATGCACTCTGCAATATACATCTCCTGGGTGAACACATCCACAGCGAGTAAAAGTCGTGCTTTCTTTGACAACCTCCTTCAGGATGAACTGCAGCATCTGAAAAATACAGAGTACAACATTACCACACGTAAAACGGTTGCTGAAAACGTGTACAGACTGAAGGCCTTGCTCCTGGAAGTGGGCTTCAACTTGGTCCACAGCTGCGATGAGACAGCCAGCCTCTACTTCTGCTTGGAGGATTCTGGGATCCCAGTGAGCTATGTGACACCAGAGGATATTCGAAACTTTCTTCTTACGTTCTCAGCCCCAGATTCAAGCTGCCAAGTTGGAAAACTGCCCTGTCGCCTACAGCAGTCAAATTTCAAGCTGTTCCACAGCCTCAAACTACTGGTTGACTACTGCTTCAAGGACATTGAAGAAGATGAGATCACAATGGAGGGGTTGCCATTGTTAATAACAATGGACAACATTCTCCAAGTGTTTGATTCTAATCGGCCAAAGTTTCTGACTCAGCATCATGACCTAATCTCCTCCAGAAAAGAACTGTTCATGAACACACTATATACGAGATACAGCAGTGTTCTCATGAAATCTGGTGTGGCAAAGGTCTTTGACATCAGCAGTTTTGGGGACCTGCTAAGTTCAGTACTGCCTAGAGAATACCGCACAAGAACCTTTGTGAAGTGGAAAGACAACTATGCCAGTGAGTCTTGGCTAAAAAATGTGTGGCACTTCATCAGTGAGAACACATGCATCAAAGAAGACCAGACAGACATTAAGCCAAATTTTGAGACAATCCTGGACATTCTGAAGGACTGGGCTTTGCTGCCAGGAATAAAATTCATGGTCTCAAGCAGCAAGTTAGTTGTACCAGAGCATGATGTTTTGTTACCGCTAAGCCTGATATACGCTGCCATTTTTCCAAATGGTCAGAATGATAAGGTATTTCACACACTCATGAAAGCGGGGTGCATTCAACTTGCAGTAAACAAAATCTGCTCCAAGGAGAATCCTGTCGTTCCTTTCCTTGCCCAACACACTGCAAACATAGAGAATCCCTCAAGCATCCTGAAAGCTGTAGAGTTCATGATTCAGACTTCAGCCTTTAAGACCGCAGGCTTGACTGACAAGGACTTTGAAGCACTGCTGTTGTACTTCAATTGCAATTTGATCAGCCTGTCCCCAGAGGATGTACAGAGTTTGAAGTTGCTGCCTTGTTACAAGGCTGTCAGTGGGCGATACATCAGCATTTCAAGCTTTGGATCCTGCTATATTCTGACAAAGAGTATCCCTTCGACAGATATGGATAAATGGGCCCACACAACATCCTCAACCTTCCTGGTTGATAATCCACAGTTGAAAGAGCTCTACAGTTTCCTTGGGTGCTCCCCCATTGACGACCTGGAAGTCTATCTAAAGCATCTCTTGCCTAAGTTTGACAGCCTGTCTTATGATGCCAAAATTGAACACCTCATTTATCTGAAGGAGCGGCTGTTGAATATGGAGGAGCCATGTTCAATGAAGGATCAACTCTATGAGAAATTGGAGAGCCTCCCCTTTATCTATGATTCCACCAACAGGCTGAAGCCTGCCAAAACATTTTTTGATCAGACGGTGAAGGTCTTTGATGTGATGTTGCCAGTAAAATCTTTCATACCCAATGAGTTCTTCAAGAAAGTGGAGCAAGCATCTAAGCCCAAAAATGGAACCACTTTCCTCGCCTCATGGATTACTTTCCTGAGGAACATTGGGCTGAAGTATGTTGTGTCTCAGCAGCAGGTTCTGCAGTTTGCAAAAGAAATCAGCATCAAAGCCCAGACAGAGAGCTGGTCTAAAGAAAAAGCACAGGTCATTGTGGATGTTCTGCTCAACCACATCTTTAATGAGAGGACGGATCTCTTTGTGGGCACCTTCCTCAAAGAGCTTTCAATGATACCCTTCCTATGCCCAGAACGTGCTCCTGCTGATCTCATCCGGCTTCATGCTCAATACCAAGAAATGGTTGGCACTCTTCCACTGATTCGCTTCAATGGATCTCAGGTAAACCCAAAATTCAAGCAAACCGATATCATCCAGTTGCTTTGGACATCTTGCCCTATCTTGCCAGAAAAAGCCACCCCAGCAGGCATAAAAGACCAGGAAGGGAGTACTGTTTCCAGCCAAGAGCAACTAGATCAAGTTTTGACCATGTTAAATGTCAACCTGGATCCACCACTGGACAAAGTAATAAACAACTGCAAGAATATCTGCAACCTGTCCAACCTTGATGATGACATGGTGAAAACGCGAAACAAAGTCCTGCGATGTACCTATGAGTTTCTTAATGCCGATAAGGGGGATTTCCGCTACCAGCTGAAAGGGATTTCCTTTGTTATGGTTGAAGAGGGCTGGAAGCTTCTGAAACCTGAGGAAGTAGTCATAAATCTAGATAACGAAGCTGATTTTAAACCATACCTGTACAAACTTCCTCTAGAGCTAGGCACGTTTCATCAGCTGTTCAAACTTCTGGGAACAGAAGATATTGTATCAACGAAACAATATGTAGAGGTACTCTGCCGGATTTATAGAAGTTCAGAGGGAAAGCAGCTTGATCCAAATGAAATGAGGACAGTGAAGAGGGCTGTGTCTGGACTTTTCAAAAGTCTTCAGAATGATCCAGTGCAGATTCGAAAAGACTTGGAAAACCTCAGAGATTTGACTTTTTACCTGCCAAGTCACGATGGAAGACTGGCTAAATCAAACACCTTAGTGTTTGATGATGCTCCCCACTACAAGAGCAGAATTCAGGGTAACTTTGGGGTTCAAATGCTCGTGGACATGAGCCAGTGTTACCTTGGCAAGGACCATGCTTTCCACACAAAGATGATCATGCTGCTCCCTCAGAAGCTTCGGCCTCGACTCCTGAGTAGCATCCTTGAAGAGCAGCTTGACGAAGAGTCCCCCAAAATGTGCCAATTTGGGGCCCTTTGTTCTCTTCAGGGTCGTCTCCAGCTGCTTCTTTCATCAGAGCAGTTCATCACGGGTCTCATTCGCATTATGAAGCACGAGAATGACAACGCTTTCCTGGTGAATGAGGAAAAGGCAATACGCCTGTGCAAAGCCCTTTGTGAGGGCCTTAAAGTGTCCTGTTTTGAGAGGTTGCAGACAACACTGCGCGTGAAAGGTTGCAGTCCAATCCCACACAGCAAGAGTGAGACTCTGGCCTTTCTGAAAAGGTATGGTAGTGCTGTCATCCACCTATACATCCAACACTCTGACAGTAAAGACATCAATTTCCTCCTAGCCCTTGCTATGACACTGAAATCGGCAACAGACAATTTGATTTCTGACACCTCCTACTTGATTGCCATGCTAGGATGTAATGACATCTACAGGATTACTGAGAAACTGGACAACCTGGGTGTCAAGTATGATTCCACAGAACCCTCAAAGCTTGAGCTTCCCCTTCCTGGAACACCAATACCTGCTGAAATTCACCACATACTCCTGATGGATCCCATGAATGTGTTTTACCCAGGAGAGTATGTAGGGTACCTTGTTGATTCTGAAGGAGGAGATATCTACGGTACCTACCAGCCAACGTACACATATGCCATCATTGTTCAAGAGGTAGAAAGAGAAGAGGAAGACAACCCAAGCTTCCTTGGAAAATGCTTCCAAATAGATATTGGATATAGCGAGTACAAAATTGTTAGTTCCCTTGATTTGTACAAATTCTCTAGGCAAGATGAAAGCACTAACATCCGAGACAGTGCCCCCTCCACACCAACAAGCCCCTCAGAATGTTCTTCTCCTGGGCCACGAATGGTTCCTCCTATATTTCCTGGCAAGGAGAACCACAGAGCTCCTCCCTCAAAGATATCTCCAAAAAAGATAAAGCCCAATGCATTGCCAGACATCTTGAAAGAAGTGACCTTAGTGATAGAACAAGCATGGAAGCTCGCAGAGTCTGAGAGAAAGAAGATTATACGGCGGCTGTACCTCAAGTGGCATCCAGACAAAAATGCAGAAAACCTGGAAATCGCCACAGAGGTCTTCAAGCATCTGCAGAATGAGATCAGCAGGATGGAAAAGCAGTCCCTGGCAGACCAGAGTGCAGACAGGGCATCCAGGAGGCCCTTCTCCAGTTCGTCCTCCCGCTTCCAGTCAGAGAAGTTTTCATTCCAGAGGTTCTACACATCGTGGAACCAGGAAGCTACAAGCCATAAGTCAGAGAAACAGCAGTTCAGAGAGCAGTACACAAGCTATGCAGGGTCATCGCATTCCAGCCGCTTCTTTGTGCCCCCGTCCTTCAAGTCCGTCGGCAATCCCGTGGAGGCACGGAGGTGGCTCAGACAGGCTAGGGCCAACTTCTCCGCTGCCAGGAATGACCTCCATAAAAATGCCAATGAGTGGGTGTGCTTCAAGTGCTACCTGGCCACCAAGCTGGCTCTGATAGGAGCCGACTATGCTGTCAAGGGGAAGTCGGACAAGGATGTGAAGCCCACAGCGCTGGCGCAGAAGGTGGAGGAGTACAGCACACTGCTGGCTGGGCTTGCTAAGGACGTGCACATCCTGGAGGGCTATGGCGTGGACAGCCTGAGGACTCGGTACCCTGACCTTTTGCCCTTCCCCCAAATTCCCAACGACAGGTACACATCCGAGGTGGCAATGAGAGTGATGGAATGCACAGCCCGGATCATCATTAAACTTGAGACTTTTGTTCAGCAGAAAGTACAGTGAACTCTTTGTTGTCTTAGTCCAGTTAAATAATGTTATGTGTTAGAACCTCCAGACATTAGAAAACCTAGCGGCTGTGTGCAATGTTGATCAATATATTATTGTGTTGAGGCGAAATTATGTATCCAGCTGGCAGCTTAGAAATGCAGTGTTGGTACACTTGAGCCCACACACAAGATTTCAAAATATGGCTGCTTTATATCCAAAAAGAAGCTCTCTGAACCTAACAATATACTGCTGATTTACCCTCTACAAAGACACAATTTATCTGCATTGCTGTACATAAGATACCCCCAGCAATACTTTTTTTTTTAAACCAAAGTCCCATGATATTTATATCTGCTCTCTGGAAAATAAATATAAATAAGCTGCTTTTTTACTTTACCTTTTATAAAAGTGCATTTTCCTTTTCATAAACCAGATGTTAAGTGTATTTAGATTTCTTACCATCAAGAAACAAGACACCTGTCATTTTGAGGAAAAGCAAGTTTCATGTATTGGAACGTCAATGCAATATCTTCCAAGTGGCAAGACCTTAAAAGTGGACTAACAGAATAAATAGAAATCCTTGTTTATGTATTTTTAAGAGGTGCGTTCATATCAAATGTTTTTTTTTCCTCCAATGATCTGCGCTACCTGTTGTAAATTATGTGTAACATATCTTTTTGTTTGTAAATCAATCAGATTGCCAATGGCCCTCTCTGACACACCTCTTGACTATTTTGCACTTGTGCGTGTGTCTCTCCCACAGCCTGGGAGAACCACAGTGTGAATCACAGCTCTGAATGTCACAAGACACCTTCTTGCTGTAGTACATTTGAATCTCATGTGTAGAAATGTTTTTTTTTTTTTTGTTTTGTTTTGTTTAATCTTAAAAGCAAGAAAAATGTATGTATATCTTTGCTCTGTTCATTGTTGACCTCCTTTAGTGAGTAAAAGGATTGTCTTTTTTTTGGAGCAGTTATTTGACACTATTATCCATGATATCTGTATTTTTATTTCTGAGTGCATTTGTGCCCTTTTTTTCGTTGCAATGAAACTTAAATCCTTTATCAGACCCAATGTGCCCAGATAGAAAATAGTAACAAAATGAATTCATTGGCTATAGCAGTCATACCCCTGGAGGGCTTGAGGTCTGCAGACCTTTTTATTTCGTTTTAATCTGCAGCCGATCCAGGCACTGGGAACATGATGTGCAGATTCCTTTGCCCATCAGTGACTTAAATGAGTCGCTTAAGGGCTGAAACGTCGAAAATCAGCACATTGAAGCCCTCCATGAACCTCAGTCTGAGATCTCTGGGCTAATGAATACAGTTCCATATTTTTAAGGTTAATTTAGGATCCGGCTGTCACCTCAGGCACTGTTAGTGGTCACCACAGAAACAAATCTGACATTACTGTGTTATGCAAAAGTTTGGGCACCCTTGGTGCACTTTTGATTTTCTAAGTGAAAAGAAGTTAATTCATTTTGCAGAAACATATTTAAGTTTGTACCCTGCGGAGGTTAACTTCTTTTCACTTTGAGATTAAAAAAAAAACAAAATTTGACTAGTAGGGCCCAAATATTTGCATAACGCTGTTTATCTGTGAATCTCAGCCTTTCCTTCCAAATGAATGCCAGTTTTTTCTCCTACTCCAGCCCCATTGCTGTGTCTCCATTGCTGTTCAGTTTTTAACGTTCTCTTCATTATTGAAGAACATAAGAACATTGCAGGTTACATGAGTTGCGTTCCTTTAAAAAAATGTTTGTACTGCTGTATATTTTAGTACGGCATTCAGCTGGAACTATCCCAGCAAAGTGAAACACTGGTGACTATGTGGGGGGTGGGGGGTGGGAGGGGGCAGATCATGCACTTGTCTGTCTGTTAATGTGCATGTTTGACACGTCTTATTTTTACCAGCCATATTTCATGTTTTCAGTCCTGATTTATTCTTTGACACATCTGCAATGGCTTCATGGTTCACGGTGTAAGAGAGATGCTGGAGAGAGGCTGTCCGTCTATCCATAGTGAAATGTGAACTCCCTGTATCCCATCCTGCTGATGTACACAGTGCCATAGTTGTAATAAATTCCCCCTGAAAAATAAAATATGGTTTTTTCACTGTCTGACTTATAGTATTTGCACAAGGATTCCAGGACATCACCAAATGAAAGACAAAGAAAACTAACAAAAAAAAGATTAAATGAGCAATCAAACTGAGTGACGATGGGTTTCCAATTGGCTCAATCCATAAATTGATCTGTCTCATATACATTGTCATCTCAGTATATCCCAAGACATATAAAAGACAGTTCTGTGTATGCAGTAAATTAGTATCAAAGAGATTTGAATACCGAATCTCTTTGTTAGTATTAGTCTGCTGTGCATGGTAGGCCTATAGGTATTCATGAACTGCAGCGATTCACATCTCTTAGCTTTGATAGGCTATATCATGCACTACTGGGAAAAGTAACACTCCGTGTGGCTGAGAAATTAGCAGATGGCCCGTACGTGAATTAAATTAGTGCAGTCCTCTCAGCTGCCGCGTGCGCGCGTTGATAGCTGTATACTGAGTGTTAAGGCAAGCACCTATTTTCATGCAGTCTATGGAAATAACTTGTTCGCTAAACACTAACGTTAATAATATTATTCAAAAATAAGTTGTTTGGTTTCTTTAGTTTGCAATATAATATAGATATACGTGGGTTTTTTTTCCCAGAAAGCCGCTAAAAAGAACAACCAGCGGAGTGAGACTCAGCCAAGGGAAGATCTACTTCAGAATGAAAGTACTGCAGTAGCTGAGCAGCATGCTATTTCAGGTTGGTGTGAGCGGGGAGGAATGGCAGCCCAGTCGTGGTACTGTGGTATACAATTCACGTTTGCATAATCAATTCCGTAGTCAACAATCCATGACGGGGCAGTAACAGCGTAAAATTCATTAGTTACGTTAAATTGTGCCAGTTGTTTCGGATATAACGTTTCAAATCAGCTAGCCAGATAGCAAGCTAACTAGTCCATACACTCTCCATATACTAATCGAACGTTTACGTTAGTTTAAGGGACAGTTAGCATGAATAATGAACTGATAAAAGATTTAGGGTGAAAAACATCGTCTTCGGGTTTTTACGTTACCGAAATAAGACATCTTGCTGGAGAGACGGACGTATGGTTAGCCTACGGATATTATTAACTTACCGAAGTTTCACGTTGATCCTGCTAGGTTAACTAACTTAACGTTAGCCAGCTGTTAGATAAGTCTCTTTGTTTCACCAGAGCAATTTAAGAGCTGTTGTGACAAAGGATGTGCATACTCATACAATCAAGACATGTCCGTTTTTTGTTATTAATTAATTACATTTAGGCTTTTCTTTCACAAGTGTGGTGTAGGTTGTGCAGATGAGTGATAAACATCCTAATTTAATTTGTCTTGATATCAGGCTGTAAAGCACCATGATGGAATTTTTTAAAATCAAAAAAAAATTTCAGATGGTGATTGGTGTGCTGTAGAAGTGGCTTTTGTGTCCCATAGTAGGCATTTCTTGCTGATAAAAGGGGTCTCGTGTGGCAGAGTCATACTGTACCGCCATTTAAGGGGCCCTTTTTGGCTCTTGTCTGGATTAGTCAGAGATTATTTTTCACTTTCTATACAAACATCTTATTTGATGTATGCTGACAGTTCATGTCAAAGTGCACCCGACTGATGCATTTACATGTTGAAATTCAAAAAATTTCCCCAATCGCCCTAGAATAATCTGGGCTAAGCCCCCAATGTCCTCAAATCCTAGCAACGGCCCCGGTAAAAGCTCTTGCGTTGGGTATGTGTGCTATAAAAGCATGTCGGAGTACATCAAATCAGTGTCTTGGAAAATGTCTTTATTTGCATACAACTGCAAACAGCTGGCTTAGAGTGAGTTGCCAAGAGTTAAAACACTGCAGGCATGCGTAGATTTGTAATTCCCTAAGAACAGCATCAAGCCTTTGTATTCTGAGTGGGCAGCAAAGGATTTCCCAATCTCTCAGCTGTGATATTTTAAGAACTTAATTTGTGCTAAGTGGACCCTGTAAAATGTGAATGTTCAGTGGTTTGGGTGACGGCGAAATGTAGATAACTAGGGCTAAGTTCAAAAAAGGAAAAATGGTACTAATGGTAATGTATGGTAATAAGTTGCAATTTGTGTTCATTGTGAACCGCTAGAAATAGAATATAGTCATAAGTTACTACTAACCCCCATATTAATAACTTAACTGATGTATTGTGTGAGATGAAAGCGACAGAATGAAAATGCAAATGCGGGTAAGAAACATGCTGATGAGCAGAATCCCCACACTGTCTTGGCCTCATCTGACCACAAAAGCCTTTTCCCACATCATAGCTGCACCACTGACATGCTTTTTGGCCAATTCTGAGATTTTGTTTTTGTTTTGAGATTTACCTTATCAATAATGCCTTTATGTCTTAATTTTCACACACTTCTTTTAGCTTCATAGCCTGACCAATGAGTCTTAAGGGTCTTATGTGACAGGTACTTTAATGATTCAGTTAAAGGCCTGTTGTACAGCAAATTCTTTCATCTGTGTAAACTTGGGACTTCCAGAACTCGGGGGTCAATTGCTGTTTTTGCAAAAAGTGTATTTCAGTTTTTTATTTTCTTAAGAGTATATTCTAACAGGTAACCAATGTCACCTGAAAATAATAGATTTAGAGTTTCACTGTTTCTGAATAAAATATCACAACAAAATCTTACGTAAAAAAATCTGACGTAAATGAGGCCCCCCGCTGTGCGATCATTTTCTTTAGCGGTTCTGACAGAGCCCACTAGAGGGCAGTAGAAATCAAATATTGAAGGTTATTTAAAACTCTGCGATTAAAATTTTAAATGAAAGGTTATGTTACACGCCATGCAGCATAACCATAACAGTACAACAGCGAGCCACTAAATTAATTTTCTGAATTTTCAGAAACATTTTTAGTGGAACATTTTAGGCTGCTTTCTTTTCAGAAAAAAAGTACACACTTCACCAACAAGAAATGGAATTCATTCCATTAATATCGGCAAGCTTGAAAAATTAATTGTAAAAAAACCTCCCACAAAGAAAGTTATTAGTTCAGTGCATAAATTTGATTAATCTAAATATAATGAAAGGTAGTCCACACTCACTAATATGGAATACCTATGTGTTGGTTTCTTGGCTCCTGTCGAACCTTCCTCGGTGCAGAGGACCAACTTCCTTTATTTTTTAAGCTTATACCTGTGATCAGCCTTTAGCGATGGATTCATTTAAAACAGCTGCTCCTAATGTGAAGGCCTTAGCATAGCATCTCTGCGTATATTAAAAATGGACAAAATGGATTTCTCCCCTTTATATTAAGTATTTTCAGTGATAATTTTTTGATGTTAAACATTTTAATGGGGAGTACACTAAGATGACTCTACAGATTCAAACAAGGAAAAAAGTAATGGCTTGCAGATGGGTGATCCATACTTAAATTGGCAGGTTACTGAGTGAAATTACCAACAAAAAACAAAGATAATTAGCAGTCTAAAAATCTTTAGGCCCTTGTTCCAGCTCACAAATGATCACTGAAACACACCATCGCCTTAGAAACATATTTTTTGAAGAGCATATGACCAGCATATGACCTGTGGCTTGCTTGTTGTTTGTATGCAGGCAAGATTTTAATCTTATGTTCAATAACGAAATCAAATCTGCAACACCTTCCAAAAGCTGAAGGTAAAACCTTGGTCAAGTCTTAAAGGAAGTTCAGTCATGCTGTTAAATGCTGAAAAGTTTCTGAATGATACAATATTGTGGCATTATGTTATGGCACTAAGTAGCTGAACTGGGTCAAATATGCATTTGAACTACTTTGACCATGACAGATTTACTCCATTTTTTGTCCAAATTCCTCTTTCAACTGGCAATAGACATATTTATTTGAAAAGCCTCAGGGATCTGCAAGACTGCTTTCCTCATGTTATTGACGTATCTACGGAGTTATATTTCAAATACCCATTGAGTCCACTATGCAGCATATATTTTGTGTGAAAATTCTGTCATCCAGTAGAACAAATGCCACCAGCCCATTCTTGTACAAGAACCTCTGTTTTTTTATTCTGTCTGAAGGTAAAAACTTATGAAGCATGAATTGTGCTTTTATTGTGCATATACGTATCAATGTGCATCCACAATAACCTGTATGAGTACTGAATTCGAATACACCCTCAGCATTATTGCACCACAAAAAACAACATATTGCATAGAATGTGAGCTGTTGCCAGCTCCAAATTACCCAGCCCTCATTCAGAAAAAACTATCAAATGAAAATGTTTTAGAAAAGGTCACTGCAAATGTTTACATATGTATCTACTGCCAGCCTGTCACTGCAGGGCAGATCCATGTACAGAGTGGTATAAAATATCTTCTTTCCGACAGTTAAATGGTGTGTGAACGCAACACACAATCTGGGCCGAGGCCACACCCCCATCCGGGCACATGTTATGTTACTACGGCAACCATATTAACTCCATACTAAGCTTGCAACTCAGTCCCTCTGTTTCTGACAAATTCTGTCAATGGTGAGCATTGGTGACTAAAAATTGTGCTTTTTCCCTAAAAAATGGTTTAAAACAATGAATGCTTTTTTTGGGCAGGATTTAAAGTTCTATCTGTGTCTGAAGTTTGACATAGGTGATAAATGTAGCTTTTAGACCTAACGGAGCATGATTCCCAGAAACAGAGGTGTTAAAAAGTCTCCTCAAAGTGGGATGTCTCCAGAGAGGGCGCGGCCAGGCCAGGCCAGGCGTGGGGCGCTGGGGCGGGCGCCCTCTAGCATAATGTTCCTGGGCACAGGTGAGACGTCATGCTGGCCCTGGATATTACAGTTTCGGTGGACACACGCACACATCGTCAGAGCTCCACGTGTCCCTCCGCGCACGCCTGCCACCCCCTGGGGCAGCTTCAGCAGCCGCACCGTCTCAGCATCCAGGAGCAGCTGCGTGGGAACGGGGTGGGAGGTCCGTTTGGTCATTAAAATATACATGTGTGTGAACACACACAAATGCGGCCACAACATGGCACGCCACATGCACCGCATGCACACGATGCGCACACCACCAAACACAGCGGACGCACTCACACACCAACACAGCACACAAGCTGCCATGTTCTAGTATATCTGAAGTCTAGGACCAGGACTGGCTACAACAACGAATGCACTGGCTGATGTGAAAGAGTGAAGGAGTGGGTGGACTGCACCTGATTGCTGAAGCAAATATCTGTCTAATCATCCTATTGACCCAAATGAACCACACCCTAGGTCTACAGGGTTGTGGTTTAGAGAGCTGTAACTGCCTGACTCCTGGCTAGAGTTGTCAGTAAACAGGACTGGGCAGCCCTGGTTTAGAATGACGCTATTTGAGACTCCCAATGACCACAGACGTTCGTTAAACAGAAGAGCTGGGTGTATATCAGCACATATCAGCTGGCCAATGGAATGCTCAGAAGTACAGAATGCTTCCGAGTATTGCTTTTGACAGTATTCATTGAAAAGAAGAAAACTATCAAAGGAAACAAGTTTTAGGCTTTAGGAAACTTTGATTTCGGCATACAGGATCTATAAATGCCCTAGCAGCTCACAGGTTCGATTTGCTACCAGTAATCTCAACGTGCATTTGTTAATGTAGGTCATAAATGTAACTTGTCTGCGAGGACACATGAGCACCCACCATTTTGTCCATGGCGTGCAGCAGAATGTTCTCGTTTGAGGCGACTTCGATGTGTCCCGCCATAGCTTTGATGTGGACCCCCTTGGGTGCGTCCATACTCAGGAACCGGGTGGGCGACTCCAGCCTAATACGGAGGGGGGGATCCAGTCAGGACAGGAATCGTATTCACAAAGCCAGTGGCAGTCAGTTTCAGGCTAATAAACCCTTATCATGGCATGTCTGCCAACTAAACAGAACAACAATTGGAAGGATATGTTCGCCAAATATAATAGAGCCCAGAACATAGAATTTAAATCGTAACTTGAACAACTTATATTTCCAGGAAATGAGCGTTTGCAATCCTCGGTGGCTATACTGAGAAATGGGTGTGATGTCATGACAGTTTCCTTGTGTGTGAGCCAGTGTTCACTTTTGGCTCTTCAGCCATCATCCTACATACCCACAACTGCTCAGTTTTTTAGGGATGTGAACAGAGAGTGATTTGGGTCAAAATGATGACGATTCCACTGTTCACAGGTGCTAACTGTTCTCCTGGCCTTCCCCTGCACAAAGCTGTCATTGCTCCTGATGTCACAGTGCTTACAGAATGTCTTTGAGGGGGTCTGTTCTGACCAGGGGCGTCTCCACGGAGTGTTCAAACAGGGCGCCTTCTGGTCCTGCGGTGGAGAACAAATTCAGCTGAATGAGACTGTGTAAAAATAGTGCAAAGCAATAACAAATCAATTTAATAAAAAAATAAAATTGGAGATGGTGGTGGAAGAATAAGTGTTCCTAACCCCGGAGATGCTGTGTGTTTGTCAGTGACTCATTGTAACAAATTAAAAATAGCTACGCCCCATATCCTGGGCCCAGGACAAAATGCCCCAGTTGCCCACCCCCATCTGTGGCCCTGAGGTCAGGTGATTGATAGATAGGTGCCCTCAGTATGGGATTTTTAAAACCTCACTCTCCCAGACCAGGGCTGACTAAGCCTTGTTCTCCCACCGTGACCTCTGTGTCCTGGCAGCGGCTCGTTGTCCTTCTGTAGTGGATGACTCTGTGCCATGTCCTGGCACCTGCCTGTCTCCTTGGAAACCTGTCAGCTGATTATGTGTCAACTGGCCACCGGTGATGACAACGTCTGTACTTTATTTGAATTTATCCTTTGCCCTCTGACTCCCTAATAATAATAATAATAATAATAATAATAAATGAATTATTTGAATGAACATACTCTTGTTCTGAATAAATACAGCTAGAAACAACTAAAATATTGGAAATTATAAGTGAAGGGTTGAAATGTACGATACATTTTAACCCCACCCTAATATTAAAACTGAAGTTGATGGTTTTTCAGGCAAACCATTATCCCTGGTGACAATGAAATAAAAATATCTGTAGATTTCGGTTAATGTAGGAACAGATTGGATCATTAGTTATTTACAGTTTGACATTCTGATTTGAAATAAAATATGAATGGGTTAAAGATGGTTGCAATATTTTTCATTTATTCAGATGTGTTTTGGTTTGAAAAGAAAAAAAAAACTTCTGCTCAACTTCAGCTCAAGGTTATTTGTTGGATTGTCCAGTTAATATACAGTGACCTTTAACCCCTGCTGAAGCCCCAAAACTCTTCCTGGGTCAGGGGTGTC
Source organism: Anguilla rostrata (assembly GCF_018555375.3). Lineage (NCBI taxonomy): Eukaryota > Metazoa > Chordata > Actinopteri > Anguilliformes > Anguillidae > Anguilla > Anguilla rostrata. The sequence continues at coordinate 10,352,856 of NC_057944.1, forward strand.
CCCTGCGCTGCACAGAAGTAATGAATCTGTCAGCAGACAGTCTCCACAGCTGATGAGATCTGACAGCATGTGGGGATGGCGAGTGCATTAACACACAAACCGGGTCACGCATGGTCACTCCGACTCAATTAAAAACAGCCCCACAAAGCAAAGAAAAGCTAAGAGAACGTCAGGGGACAACTGACGACAAATAGAGATCGCTAAAAGAAAAAAAAAAAAGCACAAGGTCGCTTTTAAAATGCTGGCACAAGCTCTCTACAAACCTTTTTCATCAAAGTTTGATAAAATCATTTATATATGTTTGATAAAATCATTCATGAATGTTGGATAAATGTTTGATAAAATTCATCATCAGTGTTTGATAAAATATACATTGCAGTCTGTATGTGGACAGTGACACAGTTTTGTAGTAGTTTTTGCTCTGTACTCCACCACATTGGATCTGAAATGAAACACTGAATATGTGAGTTCTATACTCAATTCCATCTGATAATCTGCACTTTAACCTCATATCCATTGTTTTATTTCAAATCCAGTGTGCTCGAGTACAGAGCTGGATATCTGTGGTATACACAAATTCAAGATGTTGTTTATTATTAATAATATATGACTCATACCAGTGATACGCAGCTTGTCCACCCCAACAACAGCCTCAGCCTCACTGGCAGTGAACAGCATCTCATCGGTGTTTGAGGTTATCTTCAAGTGTTGGCCAAATGCCTCTACCTGGTCTGGACCTGGAACAAACATGAAAAAGTTTCATCTTCCCTATAAAAGAAACTGTCCTCATTAGCAGACAAACGGACTGACAAACAGTATTTGAGATGGAAATGGTGCAACTGTTCAGGGTGAAATAAGCCGAAGACAACACATTTCAAACAAATCCTGCTTATACCGTAAAACAAGTTCAATGAATCCTATCAAGGCCTACCAGGCCTGAGGAGATGGGCTTCCATCCTTATTGTCCTTTTCATCAAAGCCATTTCCTCACAGCCTTCAAACCTCATTCAGTAATGAGGGCACAAGGAAGTATGATGACAATTACCGTATAATAGCCTTCAGAAACAATTATACTGGTTTTGTCAATTGCCTTTCTCCTAATTATCCCTTGAGTTTCCCCTCAGTCCTGCAGGGCAAAGACTGAAGGTGTCCTAGTAATCATCCCTACCAGCTTCAAGGACCCAGCGGAAGAGAAACGCGACTCTCATCCTGCTGATGAAAAGGAGGATATTTAGTTAAATTAAGTTTAAATGGGGAATCTGCAGTGAGAAATGAAAAGAGCAGAGAGCCTTTGAAGGGTTTTACTGCATTATTACGTTTGGTTTCTGGTTCTGGTTGTAGGGGGTTCTCTACCAAATGACATTGTTGGAGTCCTCTGGAAACCCAACGTGGGGCACACTCTTGATTGGCTGTGGCCTACTCTGGCAGAACTTGTAGGAATAATCCTGATATTACGACCAACTGCATGGAACTGCCCCAACACTAAATTAACTTCAGCAATCTCACCTGATAAAATCATGAATGATTTGCATACATTTAGCATATAATGAAAAACCTTAATCAAAGTGATTTACATATCTTGGATAAAATATAGTTATGTAACAAGACATCAGCCAGGATTTATCCAACATTACGGTTAAAGATGACTCAATGTAAATGCCAGTGACAATAAAAATGCAAGTGCTAGTATTTATCTTCACAACACCATTTGTTGAGTTTACTGATCAATTAATTCAAGTAGTTACTTTTGCTTTTAAATTAATTAAGTCAATGACAAATGTTAACTGACTGACTGGAGCATTTCAGGTCCAGTAATTTATCAAAGGGTTTAGCAGCGGCACTTAACTGGGAATCAAACAAACAACCTACTGGTCACAAGTCAAACAACCTAACCCCATCAAGCTATTTAAACCCCAGAGCAGTATGCAGATGGTGCGATGACCCTTTCCTCAGATCGCAACAGAAACCGTTTCTTACCCACAAACAGCTTTCCTGTCACGTTCCCATTTTCGTCGCGGGCGGCAACAGTGACATTTTCAGGAGAGGTTATGACAAGAGACGAGTCCTGTCCAAAACATTACACAGTTCTTAATACATTTATACAGTTAAGAAATTTCACACTTCAAAACTGTGGGTCTAATTTCAGAGTGTCCTATAGAGACAACAGCCTTCCTTAAAATCCAAACAAAATTGGTTTCAAAAGATAACGGCTGTAATTTCTGTTGCGTACAGTATGATGATGTCACTTTCATCCGTGTGTTCTACAAACGCCTTTCTGACATCTATAACATAGATAAAATGGTTTTCCACTTCTGATTTTAAGATGGGACATGAAACCCTGGGACTTGACACCTGACAGAAACATAGATGGAGTTGAACTAATGTGGTGGAATAAAATAAATGGGCAGTGATTGAAGCTTCATGGTACAGTAACATCTGAGAATGAATCACTTCTCTGGGTCGCTGACCTACTGGGGTATTCAATCTACTGGCCATGGTACTTTGCCCTTCACATGGGAGTCACAACATTTACTCCCAAGTATTGAGCATTACGTTTTTCTCAGGTTTCATTTTGGGTTTATCAGTGTTCTGAAATGAGCAGAGGATATTGTGTGAATGTCACAATAGTAACACCTGCTTAATTTCAGTGCTCTACGTTAATGACTTAAATGGTCACTGCGATTAGATAAAAGCCCTGTCCCAGTGTCAGTCACAAGCCTGTCTGCATTACACAGGCAAACAGCATTAGGTAGACAATCTGCATTATACAGGCAAACAGCATTAGGTAGACAATCTGCATTACATTGACAATCTGCATTACACAGGCAAACTGCATTACATAGACAGACAATCTGCATTACACAGGCAAAATCTATGTATCTACCCTCAAGTACAAAAGTTAGGGGTCCATCATCAAAGTAATTAATTGTCATGAAACTTCAGTCAATAGGCCTATTTGTACCTATGGATACTTTCAGAAGGCCTCGCCAGTTGGGACACTGAGAACCATTACAGAACCCCACCCAGAATTTTAAGTGGTAGATTTTTCTACGTGCCTTTATCAGAGTGGCTCCCCGTAGGTACAGCCTCCGAAATGAAACACCTTTTTGACATAATTACCGACGCTTAGCCAGACGAGCTGCTTAATTGGACAAAGCGAAGCAACCATTGGTCATATTAGGGCCTTTGGCTGGTCGCTGTGAAATAAACTGCCGTTGCTTTTTTCAGCTCTGATGAGGCGGAACGCAACGCAGGGCAGAGGACACGTGGCGGGAGGTCGGCCAAATCATGCGGCACGGTGCGGTGGTGCAGTCAATTGTGCTGTTGCCTCACAGCAAGAAGGTACTGACTTCCAATTCCGACCGAGAGCCTCTCTGTGTGGAGTTCGCATGTTCTCCTCGTGTCCGCATGGGTTTCTGCTGGGTTTGCTCCCACAGTCCAAAGACATGCAGGTTAGGTTAGGCTAACTGGAGAGTCTAAATTGCCCCGTAGGTACTGTATGAGTGTGTGAGTGAGTGGTATGTGGGCCCTGCGATGGATTGGCGACCTGTCCGGGCAGTATACCTGCCTCCAGCCCAATGCATGCCAGGAATGAGCGGTGTAAGAACATGGATGGCTGTCCTGTTAGCTTACCTCTCTGGAGTGAATTTCCTGGGCGTACAGTGGGAATAGGAATTCAGACTCGCCCTCCAGCCTCACCCCGTCTGAATTGACTTGTAAGTGGCCCATCCCATTCTATGTGAACGGAGGAGGACAAAGAGATTTCTTATCATTTCAGTGAATGTGACTTCAGGAATTTCCTCATCTCCCAGAACCCCTCATGGCTACTGTATTCATGGAGCTACACAGCTCTATGAATGGTGAAGTAACTTTACTGAAGGATTACGCTAGGTACTAGTGAAGATGGCGGCTCCCTTTTTGGAAATACTTGCGCATGAATCCTGACTAAAGTCTTGCCAGAGGATCTAAAAAGACCTGATTATTTAAGACAGCAAGGTTTTGTAAACGTTCTTGGCGAAAGACCAAGAACGCTTTAGTACTTCTTTGTACTTTGGAAACCGCAAAATTGAGCTCGATGTATTTATAACCCGAATAAACTGTGCTGTTATTTTTGCCTGGGAACCTGGGAAGGCTCTGTAACGGGCTGCTGGGGGCTCAGATTGCTTCTGACAGCACAGTGCAGTTCCGCAGAGGCCACTCTCATGGAGTAACCGCTCCTTCAGGGCTTCCTGCCTCAGGCAGTAGTGAATCAGTGTTGCGTGGGAATACGGCACAAACCCTCCAGAGGTTAGCGCTTAATACAGCACAGGTGTATTGCTTGTGGGTATCGGGCACACAGCTGCCCCCCCCCCCAAGAGGCTTGCACTTAATACAGCACAGCTGTATCGACCAGCCCCTCCAGGGACAGGTTGAGTGACAGATCCTGCATCCAGACCACACCCTCCCAGAACCCGGAAAAGGATCATTTGATCATTTTATGTTTAATGTTGAGTTTAATGTCCAAATCCCAGAGTTTAATTCCAACCCGGGTTCAGGGAGCCTCAGGGACTCCTGGTTTTTGCTGTTACTCAACGCTTAATTGATCAATGACAGCAGTTGATTATACAGTTACCTCACCCCATCTGGGTTCTTTATGACTATAAAAGCATAATATAAAAGTACACCCAACCCTGCGACCCTCCAGGATGAGAGCTAGAGACCCCTATCTTGTTTTGTCTTTTTAAGGGGAACAAAAAAGTGTTATTTACCACTCTTGATTCTCCTAAACCCCCAACCCCTGGCCTCATCTCACGCCATACGCACCGCGTTGAACCACATGACCCTGAAGATCCATATAGTCAGGGCAAAGTTCACCACCAGGATGACGACGAGGAGGACGACGAAGAGGTACAGGCAACGCTTCCTCCAGCCATAGATCCCAATCGTGTAGATGTCCGGGCTGAGGTCCGGCAGACTGGAGTCCAGGGTCGTCCTGATGTACTGCTCCCGCACCATTTGCTGCGTAGAAACAGATAAAAGCCATGGTGTATATTCGGGTGCATCACCAAATATATAAAAACACATTTCAAAACCACAGTTTTGAACACCATTGTCTACATTCTGTTTTCATTTATTTTTAAATTTTATCCCCTTACTTTTTTCCTCAATTTGAAATGCTTAATTGAAGTTGTACACAGTAAAATTTCCAGTGTTAATTCAACTCTAACAGTGTTTACATGACTCCAATAGGGACCACATATACTCTACAAGTGTAAAATGTACTGTATAAGAGCTGGTTTAACACTGAACGTTTTACTGTGCAGGCTTGTTCCAGTTCAGTTTGGGAGAGTGCGGACAAACATCTCTTGCATTACAAAGAGTGGGGGGGATCACTGCACTAATGGAACCATAGACTGTGAACAATATGGACAGAGTGACTGCGACGTCACCCACTGACTTTCCACAGGCTTGTAAAAAGCATTTTGAAGCCGCAGAAGAGCAGTTTTTGGAGCAAAAGACTATGCAGTAGGGAAAGGGGGCAAGAGGTTTGGCTGAGTCTAGGTCCACCACTAAGTGCGTGAGACACCCCCCCCCAGGATTTAAACACAAACTACTTCAAATGAAGGCGGTGTTCCTGCGATGCCCACTGGACCAGGGCAGGATTTAATGTCCCTCAATTACAACTGCACCATTTTCCAGCGATTTACTACGCCCATCCGGCAGTAATGTTTGCTGCTTGCCAGTCATTTCTAGTGGGTCTTGGCCGTGATCGCAGAGATGGATTGCCGCTAGGCCTTCACAGGGAAGGGGGAGGTATGATCTATCTATCAGTGCGACTTGAAATTGACTGACAGGTAACAACACGAACGGGGTTGAGCGGTAAAGTGATGGACAAATGGAGAAATGGAACACCACATTTTGATTTTGAGCTCTATTCCGTTTTTTCAACCGAACATCTGAAGGATTTATTTCCTCGCTCCTTTTCGGAGTTCTTTCTCTTTCTTGCAAACAGGTGGAAATAATTTTATACAGCAGTGTATTTTCAGAAGAAACTGTCGATATTAGGCAGATCAACATGCAGCAAAGTGAATGAGAATATAAATCAGAACACATTAGATGAAAGCAGGTGAAACAGTCTAATCTACTTTTAACTCTATGCCCTTGGACGTAAACCTGCAACCCTCTCATTAAAAGACCAGCCTCTTCACAGCTACAGGGAAGAGACTCAATGTTAGTTCAACTCTAAAATAGCTTCTATGAGGGAAAAAATACCGTAGTAGGGTAATATGTACTCTATAAGAACAGATGTAAAAATAATAATGTACCTCACTTTATCACACCATCAGTTAATATATTCAGTGGGTGATGAACAGATTACAATGCTGCATACGATTCTGTTAAAGTGAGAAAATTTTGATGTGAAGATCTGCAGACTTTTGAATGTTGACTTGATACACATTGTGGTGATAAATTTCATAAATCCATAATTTCCACTTTTTCCACTAGAAACACAATTTCCATGCAGAGTGCCTGGTGAGCTTTCCGTCCAAATTGTTTACACCACTGGAGAGCTGTCTGAAGACGCAATTTGATGCATGACGGTACTCTCCAGAGAGAGCGTGGCCTGAATTAATAACTCCCATCCAGATGCTTGGTCAAGTTGTTTAAACAACCATGGCTTGCATCGGGCTGTTTTTCAGTAGTAGCCTTTCACTTCAGGGTCATATTCTTTTTCCACAGCGTTAACAGATGTTACTTCACAGCAATATTTCATGGCCGTCCCTCAGTGGCCAAGACCGGTAGCACCATAGGAAACGGACGAGCAGCCCGTTCTGTCAATCAAATGCGTGCATCTCCGATTGATACTCAATGCTGGAGTCAACAGTATGGATGACTAGTTTCAATTACATTTCTGAATAAGTAAATGCATTGTTTATAAAGTGAGTGCACGCGTGTGTGTTTGGCACCTGTTACTCATTCACAAACTGAAGTAATGAAAGAGTAACAGGAGTCCTTCACAATGAAAAAAAAAAAAACATTTTAGTGACAAATTTTAGATATTCATATTGTATTAATGACACATGGTACATGTTACATAAAAATTAACCTTACTTAGTGTACACTTCATTTTAATGATATATGTTAAATTGCCGCTGCATTTCAGTAGTAGCATATGTTTGGTAAAGGTGTCAAAAATTAATGAATTAACCGTGGTGGGGGGTTCTACAGCGTGGACATTTCAGGGGGCAAATAAATATTGTAACTTCACGTAAAGAAAGAGCAAATTTACTGGCGTAAAACAGCCATTTATGGAGTGGTCACAGGTCAAGCATGGCTGCAGTAAGGGCGGAATGACACTGTGACACAGAAATGTCCTGCGCTGCATTTTCAGCTCGAGAAAAAGTAAGAGTCTGCACATTATGCTGATGCCTCCTGCAGCTTAGCATTTATTTGGACAAGCACATAAAACCGGACATTTACATCCCCAAGGATCCCTGCCAGTACCCAGCAAGAGATCAGAATTCTGTCCGCTTAATGAGTGTGTGCAAATTAACTAAAAGCTCCAGGGAGTATCAGAGCAGCATGTAAACCACCCTCCCCACCCACCCCCACCCCAAGTTATACTGTCCCCCCCCTATTTTGTTCCTGAACCTATACTATAAAAAAACAGATGCGTGTGATTAATTGTTTAGTTGGTTTGTGTAATTTACTGAGCTGCTTTGGCAGAAAGGTGGTCTGAGGATGTTGTGGGCGCTGCAATTTCCACTTCCAGCCTAGTCTCCACCCAGGGTTAGAGCTGGGGTGTGACTCCTGGCCTGTGCATTCAGTGTGCCAGACAGGCTCGCTCTGAACGTAGATTCTTTACACTCACCTGATTCTCAGCCCCTTATTCTTAACTTTGACAGTTTTGTCTCCTTACCAATGAAGACGAAATACTGCAATTTTTCATCTTCTGAAAATGCACTGAAGGGCGTGTGCTAACTCCATTTCAGCATCATGGAGACATGGAAAATAAGGATGTGATTTCAGTCCTTAATACACCGGAGTCAGATAACCTGCCTTCTTCAACAGAAAATTCTCAAATTTCCTCAATTAACTTTTACACATTACTGATTTTGGACAGATTAAATTTGAGTGTTACTTGACAAGTAACACATTTATTTTTACCACAGCACAAGCCCATGATATTTCCTTAAAGTCTCTAAATAGTGAACAAAACAGTGCAAAACAGTTATTGCTGTTTAAAACGTAAACGCTGAATGTCAATTTCAGTTTTCTACTTCAATAACGGGGTTACGTAACTTGTAAAATAGAAAATCTTTAGTGTTATACTGTGCAGGAAGTGCTGATTTTTATTTTGTCCAAGAAACTTGTTCAGTTTGTTCATGTTAAATTCTGACATAATCAATGGGGTAAAAATGTTTGGTTTTCCCATGGGAGCATTCCACCAGCAGGGGTCGGTATACTCAAAGGAAATTTTAAAGGACACATTCTGAGCTATGAAGCTGACAATGCAGGCAGGTGGATTATTTTACTTGTAGACACATCACATACTCAGTTTATTCTCATAAATATTTACACCACTAAGGACAAACAACACAACCCTATTTCTAAATATGCCTACAGCACAGTTCAGATTCATGTTTCTTGTGCCTACAGCACAGAGCAGCTTCTTGTTTACAGCATTCCATGCATTGGCAAATACCCTTCATTTAAAGTGAAACAGCATACACTTTTTTCTGTTAGTAACTTTGACAAACTGGCTAAATTTTCATATTTATAACCAAAGTCATGCAGCCATATACAGCTTCTTTCCATGGTAGATTTCATAGGCCTAGGCCTATTACCTTCATCGCAAAATCAGTAAAGTCTGTAGTCAGTAATAACTAAATCCCAAACTGCCAAATCTTCTCTAATCTCTATGCAAAATATAAGATTTCTGGCCAAAACAGCTGCCCACCCCCCTTAGTTACGGGTTACAGGACCAAACTAAATGGGTATCGAGGTCAACAAATGCTTACAACTCAAAAGTTCTATCTAGGCTATTTTAGATTTACCATACTGCTCTTCCCTGGCCCTATGGCCCTTCCCTTCTCGCATCGATATTTTCTGAAATGTGATGGCCAGTCTGGATGGTATAAAAGCATGGAAAAACAGATGTGCCCTGGCCAGCCACATGGTGAGTTAACAGAACATGCAAAATCTCTCAAGTTAGCCAGTTCTGAAATAGCTCAAAGGTTTAAGAGTAGCTAAGCAATACGTACACACGTTTAAATAAATAAAGTTTATTTGAAGATGGCAAGAAGGTGGCTGTTGACCAATTGCATTACTATTCTATATTTTTGTTATATTTTCTGTTGCTGCAGCAATTCATGAGCACGCTGGTGGTAGCTTCTGGGCTACTCACTGTATCAAATAGGAGATCTTATCTATGAAAGGTATAACGTTTATTCCTTCAAGGCAAGGGACCCCAAATACCCTGCACCCACCCCCCCACCCCCCAACCCCCACCAATCAGTGTGGTACAGAATTACACCCGGTTTACCCATTCATATTCCACAAGCACGACACATACCAATTACGATCAACACAGTTCTCTTCTTACCTATCAATTTAAGCCGGATTTTAGCAATGAAACATCCATTATATCCCAGACTGATTGCTTTAGAACTCGCTTATTGAAGAAGCTCCAATGTCAAGAGTCCTTCAAAGATATAAGCACATGTGCTAAAAAGGGAAAGCAAGTTTAGTACAAAACGTGCATAGCAAGCATTATAACAACAATAAAAAAAAAAATTTTAAAAAAGGAAAAACACATTTTGACCCTGTGATGTTCACTCTGGGCTTTTCGCCGGATGGAAACTATTTTTAATACCGCGTTTTATTATTTCTGTATAAGAACGTCTGGTTTTCATTTGGAGGTATTCGGCAGCAAAATGTGTGTTTCGGGTAGGAATGATAAATGGCGAGTTTTAACAGGGGATGGAAACCTTTTTCTGCGGGACACTGACGGTGGACCCTCGGTAAGAAACAAACACGCTGGCATAATGGATAAAGAGTATCGCTCATCTGCAGGACCCATCTCTCCATGGTAGGCTATCTGTCACGCAATCCCCGGAATTCACACATGATAGATAGCCTTTATTTCACAACAACACAGTATAATGTCGCGTAAAAAGCTAATTCCAATTTTTTTTACCCCAGTAGTAAAGCGACAAGGACTGCCTTGTTGAGTCCCTACCGGACAGTTTCCATAGTGATTGCATCCCAGGAGTTCCTCATGCGCTATATTCAGGGGAAAGCAGTTACAGCAACAACAACAACAGCAATAATAATAACAATAATAATAATAACAAATAACATTACTTGCCGATCACATCAAAAGGTTACACCTGAACAGTGCTGATATTATTTTAATTGGCTTAATTGAGAGGGACACCAATGACAACAAACCTGCATGTACCACAGGGAAGCCCGACTGTTTGACTAAGACGAAGCCACCTAGCTGTCAATTGATAGTGTATGGGTTTCATATTAGCGAGATGTAAAAGCAATTGAAATTTAGGTCTGAGTAATGGATCTGTACTTAATTAAATCAGGAAGAGTCCATCAGGGCATACATAAACTGATAAAACGAGCAAGAACAACTGAATATTGCATGTAGAATTTTGCGGAAATGCATTCTCTTTCTTTTTGACAGGTTAGAAGTTTTGGGGGTAACATAGGGACTGTGTCGCAGGCCCTGTGACAGAGCAGGGGCAGCTTGGGTCTGAAGTTTTTAAAGTCCACAGTTTTTGTCATGGCCGCAAACAGCATGGAGACGACGATAGCAACCAAGAAAAACAGACTGGCTACAAAATCGAATTGTGCAAAAACAACAACATTGACAATGACAGCAAAAGCAGCAATAACAATACAACAAACAAAAATAGTTCGTGCATGTAAATAGCACTGTTAAATCGACCAGCACATAAAACATGCCTTCGTCCTAATTTGGCTTTATGGTTATTTATATGAGTCAACTGCAATGAAGGGGCTTTTAAACGTTGCACTACCCTTTCCGGGCTTTATAACTCCGTTACCACAGCACGTCTTCCTTCCCTTTCCAGCACTACGCGAGAGGGATTGAATTCCCTCTGTGTCGTTTCAACGTCTTTCTTATCTCCCAACTAGCCGTCATCATCCATAAGCCGCAGATACCGTTTTGCGCCAGAAACTGATAACAAAAAGGGCTCCGCTCCCACTCCTGTTTTCAGACCACCATGGTTCTGACTTAAATTGAGATTCCAGGCCTCCATTTCACGTCAGTTCTACATTTTCCAAAGCAAATAGAGCTACTAAGGCAAAGGTTGCTTTTTAAAATCTATTTATAGCTGGAGGCCGTTCGGTTATTAGGGAGGCATTTTTTATTTGTTAAAATACTCTGTGGAAATATGTTGTGAAGAAACAGATTGCGAACCAGCCCTTACAATTTGAGGAAAGTTTTACTCAGCGACCCAGCCCCTGTTCTTTAAATATGCACTCTGTCATGTATTCACTTCTAAAAATATTTCTTGATATTCTACACTCCATTTAAACTACACCTCAAGGCGCCGAGCAACTGCATTAATAAATAAATAAATAAATAAATAAAACCAACTCGGACAGAGCAGTTGCCGAAGTAGGCCTACCTGACTGAAACGTTATGTGACCTACAGCGGAATTCTAAATAGCCAGTGGCCAAACTTTAGCCAACACAGAAAATAATTTCAAGTAGAAAAAATAAATAATGGACAGCAAGTGGAAACCTAATTCAACTTAAAACTAATACATTATGCGCACATTCAATTGTTTTGAAATCCAGGAAATCAACCTAAAATTCTAGGAGGAAAGGGACACCATAATGCTTTCGTCTATAAATATTAAAATTACCAGCCTTTGAGTGAAACCGCTTTATATATTGAGGGCAAGGCCAGTCGTCTGTGGAACTTATATTTATGCGACCGTAGCAGTGAAAAGAAGCGAATATCAGTAATATTCAAAGGAGCATTTCCTACCGTTGTCTCCTGTAAGGGCGCCGCTTCTATACTGGAAACTCGGCTTCTGAGCAGCGACGGTTTTCGAGACCTCCTTACGTCTGTCAGACAACTAACAGCTGCACGCCATAAATCCAAGACGGAAAGCACCCTAAATAATCACCACGAGGTGCCCTTTTCTCCCTCTTCCTGCATATCGTATGTACCTATCCGCTTTTTCTTCTCTCCTTTTGTTTTTTGAAACGGCGGCGAGGATATTCGACAAGGCTAGCCTACTGTGCTGCTCAAACTTTCCATGCGCGGTCGGCGTGGAAAGAAGGAAAATGCAGCCCTGTCTGGAATTTAATTTCTGCAGCCAGCCTAAGATGGCATGTCAATGACTCATCCCCGAAGCACGAGCTCGTGTCTAATTTGAGAAACTTTGGTTACAGCTTTCAGAACCGACATTGGACGTTGCACTTTTCAACTTAGAGACAGCGAGTTGCAGACAATAAAATTATAACGGAATTAAAGTCTATTTTAGGAACCATAGTAACAGAGGCAAAGTTGGGAAGTAGAAAGCGGAGAGGGGCCAATTGAATGGCGTTTATTCCTACATTAGCGGCATCTAGATTCAAGTAGACGAGTGTGCTCAGACAGTCGATACAACTAAAAGCATTGAGTTCCTTGTACCAAATCAGTAAACAAACAAGTAGCCTGTGCGCAGTTGGATTGATCTGCACGTGCCGATTTACTCTCAGAATCGGGAAGACTGTAGTGTATTTGTGTGTGGGTGGGTGCGTGCGTGCTTTATGCATGTTTACTTGAGCGCCAAGCAACCGTTATTGATTCATTTGTTTGAAAAAAAAAGCCTGAAAAAAATTCAAATCAGTATTCACCTCCTGAGGTAAAAAAAAATTATAAAAAAAGAAACAAGAATGATGATATTCCACAAAACTAATGTCTCCAGTTTAATTCTTCTTTTTGGACTTAAGTATTTCATAAGCACCCTCTTGAGTTTATTTATACCTCGTTTCTGGCTTTCCCCTCATATATTCACTTCAAGCTCCCCTGCATTAAGCCCCTCTGCCTTAAAGGTACAGGAGCTATAACACTTATTGGCCATACATTACCACCCCAATGTCTGGCCAGTAAGTGTTAAAAGATTACAATTTCACGTGTAGGGTAGAGTCAGTATAAATGTAACGCATCATAAAGTAATTTTTGGATATTAGGCATTATCAGTCATCATTTTAAGCAGTCATCTGTCCTTGAAAAGTTAGTATGGTTTTAGTGGGAATTGTTTGCTAGATGACCAACAAAAACATGATGTCCTCATGTGTATAAATGCAACAGTTGTTACAATTATGCTGCCTCTGAGTTTATATTACAAACAACACACTTTTTTGCTATTATATGTTTACAGAATGTCATCTAAAGAGACAACAACAGGGCTGGTACCAAGGAGGTCATGGAGAGGGCTTTAGATTCATAGATTAGAGACATTAGATGGTGTTGAAAACCATTCTCCATGTAGTGTCCTTTTGGGGAGACCTCAGGCATTTTAAATTGTGTTGAATATTTGTTAAAGAAATTAATTGTACTCATCAACGTGCTTGACTCTAAGTTAGTCCGGTGTTTAATGTTAAATGTGTTCAGCTAATTTGCTTGCTGCGTTAATATAGCATAAGTGTCTGGTTGCTCCAGGTGATTAATGGAAAAGAAACATCCACCTGGTCACAGGCATTTAAAATAAGCATACCAAGATTGGTCTGTATGGCAGGCTTTGTAAAAGCAGCTTTTCTCATCTATTTGGACATGGGCACAACTCACTTCACGGTAAGGTATGAAGCTGCTTATGCATCAATGTGTGCACAGTCTTTTCTCATGAAGCGCTATGCTTCACAATCTGAGGGTGTGGCTGGTGTCACATTACCATTTGAAATGGGTTTCCTTGATTAACATTAGTATGTGCATAAAAAGCCTCCATATGCATTGTAGGGTGTTTTTATTCATTGTTACAATTATTCCATCCCTCAGTTACAATTGTACTTACTAGGTCATATGAATGTGACATCGGACTGCATTGTGCTCTGGTTTAAATTAAATCCAACTCGATTGTAACTGGAGAGTAACTGGAACGGGTAATGACTACTCACATGTCAAAGCTGTTAGTAAAATTTCATAATGCTAGGCAATATATTTTCTGTGTAAATGAGCAAAATCCAAAAACTGATATTCATACCGACTTCCCCCTATAGATTCTAAGATGGGTAAAATAGGCAATAACGCAGGTGCACGGGTGATAGGCTATATGATGCATAACAGACTGCCTAATTGACCTTTGGGACATGTATGACGTGTACATTATATACAACCTCAGTAAGCCTGATGTAGGGCTTTCTGAGTTTGCATTTCTTAAATTCAGCGCAGCCAGTCACAAAATTTTATTTAAGCTCATTAGGCTGTGTGAACATTAATGTGCAAACTTATTATTAGCCTATTTAGTATCACGTGAACGGCAACACGCTAAAATAACCCTTTTTTGAATAAATAAAAAATCACATTGCCTAATGTAACTACTTTAGGGACAAATATCACAATATTAGTTTTTTTAACGCGAATATGTTTTACTCCCTACCTATGCTTTGCGCGCGTGGTGGTTCGTGCACTGAAAACGCGGAAAACCTGACTGAAATTCTTAAGTGGATGACTGATTTCAGGACTCGTCACATCTCAGGCAATTGTAATGTCTTTCCGAATCAGCAAGTTGGCGGCAGTACAGACAGGGCCCACCTCACTGCATACCTATTAAAACTTCCAACCTGAAAAGCACCGTTCCTGAACAGCGCAGTATTTTGTTGTGAACTTCAGAGACTATCCAAACTGACAGCAGGAGTCCAACTGTAAAGATCGAAGGGAAGGCTGGTACAAGCGCTTGGTTAGACAATACATCCACATTAAAATTACACAGTGAATGCTTTCATCCAGATCAGCTGAACAACGGCACACAGGAATGTGCGTAAATCGCTGGAATGCCTATACAGTACATTTTATTTGTGAGTCCTATCACACGAAACTATACTTAGCCTACATTTTTTACGCTCCTATTTCTACCAAGTGAAAACTGGATTTTGTTCGCCAAAGGGAAAGCAACACTTAACTTCGTAATAGTTCAGTTTTTTACTATTGTATGCTCACACAATATTGCTGAATAAATAATCAATAAGATTATATAAAAACGCAAGTTCAAATAGTCTTATGCAGACAAGAAAGGAGCATGCCTCAAGTAAGAACAGCGCGCGCCTGAAATTAATTAACATTCCTAAACCAACGGAAAATTCTTGAACTAAGCTTTTAAATAATGTCAACTGGATTGACTTCGCGGTTTCCCTTCTCAAGATTTGTCATTTTACCTGGCCATTCATGTTGCTCTTGAGAATTTACCGGGATACTTCCACGAATTTCAGCAAAGTGCGAGCCCATCTAGCGCAGCCTCATTGGACCACTTCAGACTCAGGATGCCCGGCCGGAAGCCATCCAGTTGGGTTTTATGAATTTGCCTAAATAAAACTAAGTAAGTACACAAATAAATAGCATGTGCTGTTATCAAATATGCATAATTAAAATGAAAATTAATTACTTAAAATTAAGAAAATGATTCTTCATGGCTGATTGCAGTTAATTACAGGCATAAAGGCATAGTCTACATTGACCCCGTAGGGTAATTGTCCACTGCATTTGACCCATCCTTGTTACTTATTGGGCAGCCAGCACAGTGCCTGGGGGACACTGGCAGACACTGGTGACCGCCCCCCCTGGTGCCCTCATGGTTGAAAAAACATCGCTAAAGTGCCCTCTAGAGTGGCAAAAACCAGAGGAAATGCCCTATTGGCTGCCCTTCACATGGGGAAAAAATGATTGAGTGCCCTCTAGGGTGCCCCTTCATGCAATAAATTATGATGTGCCCTCTCGAGCAAGAAAATTTGATAACGTGTCTTAATGAGTGCCCTTCTAGTGGAGAAAACGTGATGCAGTGCCCTTACAATGGTCTAAACTTGACGTTCCCTATGGGTGCCCTTCCAAGGGAAAAGGGTGCCGTTATGAAGTGCCCTCTATGCCACCCCTACATGACAGTGTCCCAAAGAGTGCCCTTTCCAGTAGAGAAAATGGGATGCAGTGCTGTATAGGGTACTCCTACAGGTGATAAAACATGAAGTGCCCAATTAGGTGCTTCTCTAATGGAGAAGTGACACTCCAGTGGATTAAATGTGATGCAGTGCTGTAAAGGGTGTCCCTACATGCGTGAGAATGTGGGGAAGTTTCATTAATGGATGCCCCTCCAGTGGAGAAAATGTGATGTGGTGCCATATAGGTGCCCTTACAATGGGATAAACTTGAGGTTCCCTACAGGTGCCTTTCTGGTGAAAAAAAACTCATGAAGTGCCCTCTTAGTTGCCCTTCCAAGTGAGAAAACACGATGTGCCCTTGCAATAGAGAGAAAAAAATCCCAGTGAAGAAAATGAGATGCAGTGCCCTACAGTCTCCCCTACAACATGCCCTCTAGGCACGTGCAGGCTTTCCCAAAGTGGGTGCCGTGATGACAGTCTAGGGGTGCCGCCAAATTTGCGTGCTGGTGGGGCCCCATGTCGTGCAGTAGGTGCCCTTTTCATTTTTTCGCCCCTGCCCTTCAAACAGCCTGAGTCCGCCACTGCTGGGGGACCAACTCCAGTTCTGAGACTGGTTCCTTGGTCAAGGGCAACGGCTGGAGTATACCTTACACGACATACATGTCTTTCGGTGTGGGAGGAAACCGGAGTACCTGGAGGAAACCCAGGTGAGCACAGGAGAAACATGCAAACCCCACGCACAGAGGATGTGGCCTGCCCAGAACCTCCTTCTTGCGAAACAGCAGTGCTAACCCATGCCGCCAGTGTGACTGTTAATTTTGTACATCTTTTTAAAGGATGTGTATCCCCAAGGTTGGTTGACATAGTCAGTCTCCCCACAATGAAGCTTATTCACTTGTTTTTCGGTTCATCTCTCGCATCACCATTCTCAAAGTTGCGTATTCAGAAAGGAAAGTACTTCAAATAAAAACTTTGAATTCAACTTTTTATTTGGATGCACTCATGCAAAACCAGGTCAAGGAGCATCACAAAGATCTTAATAGCAATCAGCAGGCACAGCTAAACAAACAACGTGCGACAGCATTAGTCGAGGTCTGCTGAATTTCACTGGACGTCCCGAAGTTGATACTAATTGAACATAGCATGTCAAACGAGGTGTGAGTAGATTCCCTACAAGGTTGTCCTCCCTGGGGAATTTCACATCGGCTCACAGACACCGGGCTTGCATCTCAAACGTGCACATTTCTAGAAGGGAAATTCTTCTACTCACATCACTTGTTTCAAGGGGCAGCATAAAAATCTGAATCAACACACCGATTTTAAATTTAAACTCTTACAATTTAAATGGCTCTAACAACATCCACATATTTATGAAAACAGAAACTAAATATGCTTTTCCAGTGTTGCCATCATTTTCATCACTGCTACAAAATTTGGTAGGATGCAAACATGGTGGTCTGCCATGTCCTGTGCGTATTCAGGCAGAACTGCAGTGGGCCCACTGTGTGCTCAGTGATTATCCATGCACTGCCTTGCCTGGCTCCTCTGACCCCATTGGCAATCTCTTTAAAACCATAAACTTGCAGAACTGCAAACTACATTCATTTCCCAACCTAACTAGCCACAGCTAAACAATAAGAAATGAACTAAAAATAAGAAAACATCTGGCTAGGAAAGACTTCCAAAAGCAGCATGAAAGATCATAATAAGAGCAACAATATTGCATAGCCAAGGTTTTTTATTATTTTTTTTCCAGTGTTTTTTATTTAAATTTTCTTTACATGTCAGACTCCCCGCTGATCTTCAGTAGAACGAGAACGTAACCTGGAGAAAAAACCAAAGCAATACAATGTAAGCACATAAACATGTGGTAACAATGCTTTAGCCATTACTATCAATCGCTTAATTGCTATAAGTTTTTTAAACTCCACAATGGCTGCAGTTACCCTGTGCCAGTGACTGCAATACAGTGTGTTTCAAATAAGGACACTGCTAAAATATCATAACTCTCCCTATAATGGGATTCACAAAACTCAGTCTCATCATAATCATCACTACTACAGACTGAATATAAAAGTGAACTTCCACATCCATTGAATCTCATCCACCACTTCATATGGAAGTTTCTGGATTAAGTGCAATGGGGGTAACCATTTAATGCAGCACATGAAAAGCAAACAAAAGTGTTTAGTTGTTTCCCTTTCAGGTACAACTCTGACAGTGAACCCTGGAGTTAGCATGGAATAACAACACCACTGGAGTCTATGCACTGCAACGTCACTTGGAGTGGGGCTTCACCACAGAGGCATTGCGGGTAACTCACCAGTCTATGCTTCCTTCTCGACTCCAGCTTCATCTGTGCCCTTGGTGTTTCGTGTGTAGATCACCTGCGCTCTGTGTTTGGACACCAACTTGATCATGCCTTTGGGAGAAACAGGACCGCTCATGTACATTTCAAAACTTACTCATCCATGGCTTCTGATTTAGTGTACACTTACATTCATTACAATATGAATACCAGTACTTCAACCATAACTTCTCTGCTGGGGTTGAGGTTTTAAGCCTCCAAGCAACATCCAACGTTAGCACAACCCCACTTTCTGCTCATATTGGCAGGCTCAATTTCACCAGGCAAGATCAACAGAGCACAGAAAAGTATTTGAATCCAAAACAAATACGTATTTGACCCGGGTCTGCTAATTACTGAGCCAACTATAAGCTGACATTACAGACTATACATTGCTGAGAACCACTACCGTTCGGAGAATCCCTAAACCCAGGTAACCACATCTTAATTTCTGTGATGTCACGTTACCTTTACTGAGCAGTTCCTGGAGAGCAGCTCTGGCCAGCGAGCCTCGGATCTTCAGCCTCTCAGACACTACAGCCGGCGTAATGAGTTTGTAGTTGGGTACCTCCTTGTACAGCTTTTCATAGGTGGCCTTGTCGAAGAGCACCAGGTTGTTGAGCTTGTCCCTCACCTTCCCCTTTGACCACTTCTACTCAGAAGACATAGGCTAAACGGTCAATCATCAGAACTGACTCACATTCCATTCAAAAAAATCAAATTTGCTCTAATCCCACATCACAAAATGATTATGTGACAGCTCACAAATCGGAATCTTACCTTCTTCTTGGCTTTTCCCCCAGACTTGTTTACTGGGTCCTTGTCCTTTTTGGACTTTCCTGAATCCTTCTTTTTCTTGTCATCCTTTGCAGGCTAAATGTGAATAAAGCAAATGGAATTTTATCAGTAGAATGGTTGAGTGCATCCAAGTAGCCACATGGTGTAGGCTCACATCTGTACTTTCAAAGATAACCACTATTCAAACTTAACATCACGCTTCTAGCTACCTCGCCGTTTCTGGATAGCAATACCTTGGTAAGCTTGCCCGACAGTTTGGGTAGTGCACCCAACTAAACTAGCTGGCTGGTATTTGACGAATACAACCTTGCGTAATCAAAGTAAAAGGGGGTGACCATGAGTCACACTGGATTATTGTCTAATGCGTACGCCTATTTGCTATATTGCCAAATTGAAATCTACGAGGGTTTTAAACCCTTACAAAAGCCCGGCAGCATCGGTATGCTCCTGGCTGGATGTCATAGCACGTTGCAGGGTATCCCATAGGTAGCGGGCGCTGCAAGCACGCTGACTCTCGTCGCAATGACCATCCTTCAATCATGACTTCAGACAGTTGTGTCTTCTGTTTTTAATTTCAAAGCCTTCAGGAAGCATCCATTTTCACGTTTTCCATCTCACAGGTGTATATTCATTCGCCACTAACATATGCCTGAATCTCACCATGATGTTTCAAAGTCAGTACGCCGGAAAAAATATATTTCACTCCCAGCACGAGCCTACAACAACCGGTGTATCCGGCAGATATAACCGACAGGGGCTTCTGGGAAAATTAGTGTTCGGCTAAGAAATTTCTAATCACATATTTGTGATCTTACGTATTAAACGCGAACCTGCTCATGATTGGGTGAGTTTGTGAGTGTAGACCAATAAAAAAAGAATGCGTGTTTCTTGCGTGGAGAAAAGTCACAAGGTTTTGTTTGGCGAAGTGCTGCTGGGTGACTGGTCATGTGATCATTCAGTTAGTCAGCTGGGCGTAATATCGTGTGTAGCTAGCTAGCTGTCAGGTGTGAACATGGCGATATTTAGCGTGTATGTTGTCAATAAAGCTGGGGGGCTTATTTATCAGTATGACAACTACGTTCCCCGAGCTGAAGCAGAAAAAACGTTCAGCTTCCCTTTGGATTTGGTGTTAAAAATCCACGACGAGAAAGCTATTGTTTCCTTCGGCCAACGAGACGGTATCCGTGGTAAGTAACTTACCAGCTGTCGGACCCGGGATCATTGCTAGGAAATTCCGAGGTCTAAGTTTGCGGCCCTGTCTGTGGTATGGTAAAGTCCGAATTTGGGTTTGTGCACGCTTTCCCTCAGGAATGACTCCCCTTTTGTTTTTCAGTGGGGCATGCAGTACTGTCCATTAACGGCGTGGATGTAAACGGCAAACATACGGCGGATGGAAAAGAGATAATCGAGTATCTTAAGGACTCAACGAACTATCCAGTTTCAATTCGATTCGGCAGGGCTCGGTTGTCCTCCAATGAAAAGCTGATGCTGGCTTCAATGTTTCACTCGTAAGTGGTGTTGAACAGTGTTTGCCTGATGTATGATAAGCTAGATGGCTAACTAATGGCATATCACCTGTCACATCTGTTGCTTGACCTGTAATGTAATTTCTAGAATAAAGTTGAGGAAATATTTAAATCAAGGAACTTGGTTGATACCATAGACTGTATTTAAAAATCCAGCCCTTGTTTTTATGCGCAGAAGCCTTAGCGCGCTGTAAATGCAATCTCACGTTCTTGGTGCATCATTCCTCCACGTTTTCTCTCCACAGACTCTTTGCCATTGGCTCACAGCTGTCACCCGAGGTTGGGAGTTCTGGCATTGAAATGCTTGAGACTGATACCTTTAAATTGCACTGTTTTCAAACACTTACGGGTAAGGCAACGGACATGCAAGTTGGTTTGACAAATACAATGTTTGCTGTTTCAATCGATGCTATGTAGATATAGCGCATTCACTTCATGAAACGCATGTAGAACATGTTGACCGTTTTCTTTACTACATGATTATTCCTATCCACTACTCATTTTCATGTGTATTTAGACATTTAAAAAGTGCACTTATCCATAGTGTGGTTTCATTTTTTGACGTAGTGCATTTATACAGCTGGATATTTTTATTGAAACAATTTGGGTTAAGCACCTTGCCGAACGGTACAACAACAGTGCCCCTCCTGGGATTTCAGTCTACAGCCTTTACTCCACTGCTGATCTTGATATGTCACCTGATTGGCCTACCGTTCAGCAAACCGCGAGGTCGACATTAATTTGGGATAAATGCCCGTTTTTTCAGGTATAAAGTTTATTGTGATGGCGGATCCGCGGCAGGCGGGAATTGACGCCCTGCTGCGGAAGATCTACGAGATCTACTCGGACTTCGCCCTGAAGAACCCCTTCTATTCACTGGAAATGCCGATCAGGTACAGTACACCTGCTGCCAATTTACGTCGCTTGTGGTGTGTGCTTCAACAGTCTGTGGTTCCCAAACCGTTGGATCAGGAGCTATTGTCAGGTTGTGTCACACAAAAAAATTACTATATCGCATTTAACTCTTACAGAAGTGGTTAAGTGATATTAATAGCAGATTTTTACCAGCATATTTCTTAAAAAATAAAATAAGTGTAATGTCAGGTACACAGTTCCAATTGAAAGTCAAGGTTCTAAACTCTGAGTAAATTTGATCATGGGCAGTTGTTTATAACGGTCTCTTCCGTCGTTGATTGAAGATGCTTGGTGAAAACGTCCACATGCGATGCAAATTTCAGCGTCAACAGAATTGGTTGCAATAGTGGTTAAAAAGTATCGTTTTGCCTTTTGCTTGAAATTTGGAAATGCAACTTAAACCGTATCCCAGAATTCACATGGAGACACTGCAGTGCCGTATTATTGTGCAGATAGTTAGTAGTTGCCCAGCTGAGAGGTACACTTCTGGCTAAATCCTGGAGTTGAGTCTAGTGCAGGGGTGGGCAATTCCGGAGGGCCGGTGTGGGCGCAGGTTTTTGCCTCCACCAATTGCCCTGGGTAAATGAGCTGATTGACTGTGTAATCCAACACTGGTTCACTTGTAAATTAGATTACAGAAAAATGTTTCAGATAGGGACACAAGAACAGTCTTCGGCTGTCATTCACATGCTTAACAAGGAATGAAGCAAAAAGGTCAGATGGCGTAAATGTTAGGGCTAATTGCATAATTAAGGCCAGAAGTTGGCATGAAAACCAGAAACAGATATGGCCCTTGTTTCCCACCTCTGGTCTAATGGGAGGGTCATCACATCAAGTGTGCACACTTTCTTGGGATCAAAAATTCAGACAGCCTTACGAAATGTATCACTTGATGGAAAGAACTGTGGCTTGTTCTTGAGTTGCAGACAGTTGCCCTTTGGTGTTGATCTCGGACTGTAACCGATGCCCAAATTTTGTCATTCTGTTACCTTCTTTGCCAGACTGCAAAATCGTGAAAAGTTTTGCAAAATAAATGAAATGCATCTGTGTGCAGCAGGCAGCAGTATAGGGAGTGTAGGTACAGATTTGGCTATGAAGAGTGAGTGGTATATTCCTTTTTTTTTTTTTTTTCAGGTGCGAACTTTTTGACCAGAATCTGAAGAGTGCTTTGGAGATAGCGGAAAAAGCCGGAACATTTGGACCTGGTTCTTGAAAAAGAAGACAACTAGATACTTTTTTAGTTAATTTTCTTTGTTATTTACTGCTGTACAGCGCAAGGAAGTCCAGTTTTCTCCACTATGGGATATTTCCTCTGATGCTCCTGTATGACTGGGCAGTCGGGGAAGAAATTTGAGGTCTTGCATGTTTTATTCTTACGTCTGACACAGGAGGAAGGAAATGAGATTTGGGCTGTGTCAGATGACTTCAAAAGATGACCACATCCCTGTTTTAAAGGGCTATTTGCTCAAAGGGACTCTAAATGTGATCAAGGGCTTTGATATATTGTACTACTATTTAATTGGCAACCAAAAACTACTTGGTTTAAGGTAAAGCCTTTGAAAATCACTTGTGGTCTTGATTTGTAAATATTTCAGCTGTTGCATGTTTACTTGGCATTGTACTGTATACTGTTCAAACCGCTTACAGCATACTTGTCCCTTGGACGGTATCCTCATTGTTATAGGTCTACCTAATGATAGTTTATGTCGGGTAATTCTTTCAAAATGTCTGTGAAGGTGTAAATATACTTATCTCATACACATGTACATGAAATATTGATGTATTTTTTCAAAGGAAATAAGCAAACTACACAATTTGGCTGTTGTGATATTTATTTTATTTGTCTTAATTTATTGTGCACATTGCAACTTAGTTCTGCGAAGTCATTCTAATGTACTGCAGTAGCAATTCTGAAAGATACTTCATTTTTAAATACTATTACTTATCGTGAGTTTTTAAAATGAAGTTATATTGTTGGAATGAAACTGATTCTAGATGACCCAGTCATTTAGACTTGACAATTTGGTTACTTCGGCCAGAATGTTTTAAACGGTTCATTACTATCTGTGCCTTCAAGTGTTAGAATCCAGTTATGTTCCATTAATACTGAGATGAGTTTAAAAGCTATAATATAGTAGCTATGTTTCCATCAATGTGAATGCAAGCCCCTTCCATAAACAGAAAATGTCAATTTGCCATTTTTTTTTTTTTGCAACTTCCATGCACATCTGTGCACAAACTGATTGTTTTAGGCACTCCATGATAAATATGCTGTGGTATTCTAATGGAAACATACCTACGGTCTACTTCTGAATTAAATGTCACTGCCATTTTGACTGTCTTCTAAACTGGACACCAATACACTTGTTTTTCGTTAAAATACGTTTGCACTGCATAAGAGCTGAGCTGTTGCTGGCCAAATTGGAGACAGTATGGTTCTGTATCTGCACTGCAGTAAAGGCACAGGAAGGATTGCATGGATTGTGTCCACTGCCTTCTGCTACTGCAGAGGACAAGCATCCAGTCCCTCACAGGAATGTATGCACATAAACCCTGAGCAATCTATGGAACATTCTAGAAGGAGATGACATGCAGCGTTTGGCCTCCACTGGAGGCAGAGCCTGTGGTGTGCAGCACTAGTGCACAAAGGCCACTAGTCCCACCGATGCACAAAGGCCTCCCCCATCTGCGGCTCCTCGAGTCTGCAGGCAGCATGAACTTAGAGCAAGGGTCCATTCAAGTCGCTCATTTTCACTCCTTACATCTCTTCCTCGCGTCCTTTCCTTACTCCTAAGCTCCACCCAACAGAGGATGTGAGGTTGAGGTACGAGGAAGGATGAATTATTCAGATTATTTCATAATTAACCATAAGCATTTGAAAGGTGCTTTCAGGTAAAGTGATGCAGAAGGAGCTAAGAGATGTACGAGGAATATTAAAATGCTGATAGTTATTTTGGTAGCAACTTCATGGTGAAAAATGAGGTCCAAATGTGGTATCATTATTGCTATCATACTGTACCTTTAAAATACTCATTTTCATCAATAAATAATGCTAAAACGCTTTTGACATTAATGCCACTGGATTGGTGGTACATTGCAAATCGAGATATCTTCATAAAGAAAACAAATTCTCATTTCAGCATTTGTAGTAAGAACATAAGATCAAAAAAAATTGCAACTGGTTCTCTTGTTAATACAAGAAAACATTTTTTATACCAATCAAAATATTCTTAAACTATTTTTAGGACATAAGACATCTTGAAGCAAGTCTCGAGACTAGTAAGAAAAGAAATGTAATGGGGAACACTTCTGCAATTTAACTGTACAAATTCTGACTTCCCTTTCGAAATTCTGTGAGTGATGCCACGGCAAAACTCTCCTCGTTGGTCACTGAGGATCGATTGACGCGGCGCTCAGTCGGATTTCTTGGGCACGCGGCCCATCTTGGTGCGGATGTTGCGCAGGAGGAAGAAGACGACGGTCGTCAGGGCGCAGGTCACCTCGGCGACCCAGAAGGCCACGTCCCAGCTGTAGTGCTTGGCGATGGTGCTGAACGGGAGTCCAGACAGGAACCCTCCGACTGTAACCAACAGCCACAGCAATCAGTCAACTCACCATCAACTAGACAGCCCAAAGGCAAACATACTGATCAGTGGTGATATGAGGTTCAGTCTAAAATCAAACAAGACCAGGTCAAAATCTAGTATATGGCTGGACCTAACACACTTCATCCGGCCGACCAATGGTGTAACTTCATCACTCAGTCACAGACATTCGGGTTTGTAGGGCTGGCTCCGCTGTCGCGGTCCAGCCAAACATAGCGCATTTAATATTAGGGTCGAGGAACACTGCATAGTTCAGTCTATACAAAGCGGCGACTCTTAATGTGTGGAGACTCTCCTTACAGAAGCGACAACAGTAGAAATTCCAATCAACTGAAACCGCTGAAATGTGGTAATGTTCTTGTTATAATTTGTAACAAACATAGGTGACCTACCATTAGCCATTAGAGCTACAATGGCGTGCGATGTTCCACAGTACTTTGAAGGGGCGCTTTCATTGGCTATCACCCCGAACAAGGCGATTGGTCCATATGAGGAGAAGCCAAAAACAGCCCCTAATGAGAGAATCCAAATCTGGATTGGCAAAGAATGAGAGGAAGTGTTACTGGGGGCACAGAGAGGCACCGGTCTCAAAAGAATACAAAACACATGAGCTTAACCACAAAAGAAATGCAGTCACATCAAAAATGTTTTTGTTAAAAAAAAAATTAGAATTAAAATTTTGCTCAATCTTGACATTGTTCTCATGAATCATGACATTCCTGTGTCTGCATTAACTGTTGCAGGAACCTGACAGGTTCAAATGGGGAAAGGTCAGTTGCAATGAGTGGAAGTAGAAAATAATTTAAACATTTTTTTGCTGGGAAGGAGGCTGGAAGTGAGGGATAAGATGAAGAGACTGAGGAAAGAACAGAAAACCCTCATTCCGTTAAACTAGTGAGGACAGAGAGAGGGTGAAGTGTCTCCACCCGGACAGGAGCTTCCTGGAAAAGCACGGAGACACTGTTCAGCCAATCACTACCCAGGACAGCAGCTGTCATTGCAGACAGGAAACAAAAAAGGACCAAGTTTAGGGAGTGGTGTGCCTAACCTTCTCAAATTTAGCATGATATACACACACACACACACACACACACCCACAAGAAGGGTATTTTAACAGATTTATTGTAAAAAAGTGATCTGTCTTAGAAAGCAGAAGGGAAAGTTAAACGTGGGTTCAAACACACAGGATAAAGGTGAGGATAGAGTGTTAAACCTGAAGATTCCTGTAAAAACCCATATGCAGGATAGGACATGGGCGATAGGCTGTGTAGTGACCTTACCTTGGAGCTGTCAGGGGTGACAGTGACCCGGAAGAGATACATGGACACGAACATTCCGGCCATCATGGACAGCAGCAGACCGTGGCGGGGGTTTCCATGGCTACGGAGGCCTTGCTGTACGTTCACAAAATCAACTGTTAGACCAGAATGTTCTTACAGATTATACCTGTCCATGGCATAGTTTCTGTGCATTCTACAGAACATGTAATGTTGATGTGCATTCGTGGACTGAGTGCAGATTTAATTCATGCATTTAGACATTACATATACCAAAGCAGAGGGTCTGATCAAGTTAATTACAAGAATTTACAAAATGTCTGATCTAGTTAATTCACCTAGCATGAGAGTTTGTGTCTCAATTTTGTAACACACATACAATTTAATCCAAAAGTATTGTGACAGTCACGGCAAATTGGTTGTTTCCCTCTGTACTAATCATATTTGTATTTAAAATCAAACAATGACTACGAGGCAAAATTCACAATGTCATTTATTTTATTTGGTTCTTTTAAAACTGACATTGAACTATATTACAGCAATACTATTCAGTGAGTCAAGTCCCCCTATTCCAAGCCAGCATAAATCTTAGGACAGATGACTGTCAGCTGTTTCACATTTCACAGGTTACTGTGGATGCATGTGGCCGGTGTTTCCATGACAACACTACTCACCCGAGCCACAGCCCTGTCTGACAGGTATCCCGCCACGATGCTGCCCACCAACCCGCCAATCTCCAGTGCGCTCATGTAGGAGCTGCCTGCAGGAAGCAGCTACAGTCAAACAATATACACTCACAAAACTGACACCATACACTGACTCCATCAAACAATATACACTCACAAAACTGACACAATGCACTCACTCCATCAAACAATATACACTCACAAAACTGACATGGTACACTCACTTCATAAAATCGATAACATATGGTAACTGTAAGCCGTGGTTCTCCAAATATCTAGCCAACTCATGTGCTGGACTACCTTACCCATGAGTGTGGTCTGGCCCTTGTCCTGAATAAGGAAGAGCTGTCCCCAGTCAGTGCAGGCAGTCTTCACACCAAACACCACCAAGTAGCTCAGCGACAGGACCCACAGGTAAGGGGACAGGAGGAACTCCTTCAGGGTGCCCTCATCAGCGGAAGCACCTGTGGGGGTGGGCAGGGGGTATCATGGCAGAGACTGTATTTATTGATGAGATATTCAGCTTGGTGCGTTTTACACTGTAGCCATTACAAATAGCTAGAGATGGACTGATCAGGAAGTGATGCAAAGCGATGTAGCAAACCAAAGTGATTGGACACTGTGTTATGAATATTCATAAATGGACGTGTTTAAAGAGAGAACACCCATGGCAAGTACACCAGGTGTGGCCAATCTCATTCCTGTGGAGCTGTGTGTAATGGGACTTTAAGAACACCAAAATGGGTGAGGGCACTGTGTGTCATCAATGACTTGCTTTGATCCAATCGCAATATTAGGCCAGCTCATACCAGCCAGTGACAGACAAGACATGGTAGTTCCACCCATTAAGGGGTGTCACGACAGCTCTCTTCTGTTTTGTACTGGAACCTTCCAGACCCTTCAGCTTGGAGGACAGAGGGAATGCAGAGCTTCTCAGAACAGAAGACTGAATGGGCTCCTCTCTTGAAAGGTCCTGATATCGCCCCCCTCAGCCTGCATGCTCCAAAGGGTGAGGGGGGGACAGTGGGAACAGAGTCCATCGGCAGACAACACCGCCGACCTTGGACACAGGCACACGCGTACGCACGTGTGCCAAGTCGCACAGACACAGCAGTTCCCCTCGGCCCATGTCCTGTTCTGTTTGAGCTCCTGCTTTGTTTACCCCCTGATGTTTTTTTTGTTTTTTTTTTGTATCCATGTGGATTTCCTGCCTTTGTCCAAACCAAAATTTTGCACACCATAGGTCTTTTAGTCATAACGCAACTTGGCCAGGACGTTATTTGAGAAGACAATACGTTCTCAACAACCTGGTTATTTAACTAAAACTCAAATAAATAATTCCAGATCCAAACTGGCAAACCTCTAGGACAGAGGTCTTTCTGTGACACAGTTATCAACACCCAACAGATAACAGCAGTGATGTTTTACTTCCCAGGAAGCATTTCATGTGAACTCTCATGTTTGGATGTATACTACTGCATCAGGTATAATTAAAACAAAACAAAAAAAATCTAAAAAAAGGCAATACAACACATGTAAATACAGTATCGCCCAGCCCAACTGTTGCAGCAAAGTGTTCGTTGACTGAATAATGAATGAGCAACATGCATGCTCTATGACAAGGGACTATTTGAACAGGAAAGGACACCCCTGCTCCATTATATGCCCTGTTTAAAGCACACTGGTAACAGAAGTGGCGTGGTGTAATAACAGACGTCCCATATGCTGACCCCGCCTCTGCTCACCTCCTTTGCCCTTCTTGCCCCCGGGTTCGATGTTGGGCAGACCCACGTCGCTGGGCTCGTTCTTGATGAACAGCAGACAGAAGAAGGCCACGCCCACACAGGTGAAGCCAGAGATGGACAGGGTGGTTCTCCAGCTGTAGCTCTGCGCCATCACCGTGGCGATGATGGGGCCCAGCCCCCCAGCAAGGTTCATGCTGCAGGACAGCACCGCCCACCATGTCCCAAACTGAGATGGTTCAAACCACTACAGAAGAATGGGGGTGGGGGGGAGGGTACAGAAAGGGCCAGACGGCTTGAGTCAGGCATTGGAAGGGTGTTTGGGACCCAGACAAACTGGCCATTTTGTGCTGAACCCCGGCTGTACATGCAGAAGGAAATAATAAAATAAATCTATTTCAATTCAGTCAGTTCAGGAAATGAACCCAATTCATGGATTCAAAAATTCCTGCAAATTTAATCAGCTGAATTTCAAGTCACTTGCTAAATTGACAGAAATCAAATGGAAGTGACCCCCAAGTCTGAACTATATTTCAGGTACAAGTGCACCTCTGAGTCATACATTGCAGTTTTATATATAAAGAATATTCTCCATGTGGTGATTGCCATTTGCCCACCTTAATAAGCAGAACACTTACTCCACCTGAGAGGTTGTTTTATTCTTATCAATCTCCCCAGAGGCAGAACACGTGAGTGGCATAATGTTCTGCACTAAAGTGTACTCATCCAGGAGACTCAACTCTATAAGCACCAAACATAAGAGGGGTTCAAACTGCACAAGGGTTTTTCCTTGACACTAAAATTATTTTTTTCTTACTAAATTGAACCATACTTTTCAATATCACAACAGTAGAGTACCATGTTGTGCACATAACGGAAATAAAATTCCACTGTCGCAACATTAAGATAAGTTGTAATTTGCAGTTCGAAACGATGTGAGAAACAAAAACTCCAGCCTTAGTTTTCATGTATGCAGGGCCAGACGCCTGAGGAAAATGTTGGAATGAGGGTTATGGAATTCCTTTATAAATATGCCCCACTGTAACGCGAGCCTCTCCTGTCGCCCGGACACACACTGAGGGAATACCCAAGCCTATTTATTCCCTAAATTTAACCTGGTAAACAGTAACAGCCTACCAGAGAGACTGCACATTCACCAGCCGTCTCACTCTAAACACACCTCTCCACCACTTCCAATGGACAGAAAGCGTCCATTTAATTCCCCTCATTAATTCATACCCTGAAGTCCAGGGCTGGCATTTTGGGTGGGGGGTGGGGGTTGGTGAGACTGTGGATCAGCACAGAGAAACGGCGAGGAGGGGGGATTTGAATTCTCCTGACTGTACCCCAACACACCACCATCTGTGGAGTGATAGGTATACACACTGCCTGAATGCCAAAGTTCTACAGAATGAACAGGGACCAGGCTCCAGGATGCAGAATGCAAAGACTCCTCCAGTGGACTCAGTGAAGAATTTTTCAGAATAAAAGCTTCTTTTTTCCTTCAGTTTCTATATGCTGCATGTTCCCCCTTTTTTTTGATATACAACGCAATTCTTTCTCACACAAATAATACTCCAAAAGAAAAAAGTTGTTGGCATCCAACTTATTGTGCAGTACTACTGGCGTTCACTGTTAAGGTTTAAATTGAAGGCCCTGCTCAATCTTGTGGCACTATAAGACTATGACTTACAGTGTGGAGTATGTATTAGCATAGCTCCAGAGTAGGTAAACACTCGACCTAGCCCCCAACCCTCGACCCAGCCCCGATCCCCAAGCCCCGCCCAGCCCAGCAGTCCTACCTTGCGCAGCACCTTTCCACACGGGGGCCAGCCCAGCCCCTGCCCCAGTCCGTTGAGGAACCAGAGCCCCGCGAAGACGGTGACCGTGGAAGACCAGGAGAAGACCACGTTGATGCAGCCGACCGAGAAGAGGCCGATGGAGAAGAGCCAGCGGGCGCTGATCTGGTCCGAGAGCACGCCGCTGATGAACTTGCTGATGGCGTAGGCCAGCGACTGGCTGCTGGTGATCAGGCCTGGGGAGGTAAGACAAATAGAAGGATGAAGCATGAGTACTGATACTGTTTTATGGAAGAACATAAGAGCACATAACACAGGTTATGCAGATAAACCCAGATAGATTTGTCATTTACCTACAGTTGAGAGTATTCAGTGCTGGGTCAAACCTGGATTTGAACACCCCACTCTCTGCCTCGACTACATGATATCTCAACCTGTTCCATGCAGGGCTGGTGCAATATCAATCATCGCCACCATGGGACACATTCGCTTAATATGATCCCTGAAATGTGGCTGGTTGAATTGTGGCTGAAAGTTTAATGGTGGTTCCAAATGTTTGCTAGGCTACAGTGCTACTAGAAATGTCACCCTTGGAAAAGTCATTTCTAAACCAACTCTGAACAAGGCAGTGTACAGAAATGTAGCTTAATAAAACCATGAAAATGCAGTGCGAGTAATATCTAATTTCGCTACTCAACCTTCAACCGCTGACACTTTGAACCAATTCAACTTAGTTTCCCCTAAATTTTTTACAATGAACTTAGGCATCAGGTCGGACACTATATAGGCTATATAGCAAGGATAACAAAACAAGGATCTGACCAAAGTTCAGCATTCACTCTGCTGCAGCTGCAGATTTACAGGTATCAGTAAGGTGAGCTGCTTCAACAACTAAGAAAAAGCTGCAGTGCTGGAAGAGCTGAGGGCTGTCTATTGCGGACTGGGGTGATATTCGAAAGGGAGTTTCTCTACACACGTTCACATCGCCTCCGCGGAAAGTTGGAAACAGGTAGTGAGGTGCATGGGGATGGCGAGATAAAACAGCAAGTCAAGGAAGGAGGCGGTTCTCACCAAGGTCATCTTTATCCAGCTTGATCTCCTGCATTACAGAGGGCATCACGAAGGAGAAGGTCTTTCTGTTAAAGTAGTAGAGCGTGTAGCCCACAAACATGGCCAGGAAAATGCTGGTACGGTAGTACCCATATCCGCTCGCTACCATGGCTTCTGCGGTCAGTCCAAAATGCGCTACAACTGTACGAAATTAAAACAAAGAGCTAACTAACAACGCTCTTCGGAGTTAAAGAACAGCAAACAAACGAAAAGAAGAAGCCCTCTCCTCCCTCTCTCCAAACAGAACAGCAGTAACGCACATGTAGTGAACGGGCTGTGAACTTCGCCTCAAACACAGGAGCTGGGAACACGAGGAACACTGCTGAAATCAATGATGGGGTTAAAGGTCAACCTCGAGGTTCAAAGTGCACCACTAGCCCCCATTCATGTTACTCTGTCACGGCAGCAATATGGAGGGTGGAGGATTGCAATGAGGAATATGCTGGGTCCGGCAGGTTTAATCCACAGGTCCTCGTGGCCCAAGGCAAAACGGAGGCAAATAGGTTTCCCTCTTTCTCCTCGGGTTGCTCCAGTCTAATCCTTTCGTTCCTTCCTCCGTTGCCTTCCTCTCCCCTCCGTCTGACCGCTCCGTCCTGCGGCCTGCTGTTTTGTTCAGCGGTTGCCACGGTGGGCTTTTTTCGAGCCTCGGGCCGATTAATCATTCACCAGGGAGTCCAACGGTGACGGCAGGCCGGGCCGGTGGAGCCTTGTGATTGGGGGAACTGAGCAAAGCGGCCCAGCACAGCCCCTGCAAGACAAAAAACAATAACAAAAACAGAGTTTTGAAAGACCCTGTACTTGCACTTAGGACCTGCATTTTAGTCAGCAAGGGAATGCATGCATGTGTATACGACCCTACCATGCACATGCCATATACAAAGGCCATACTTTAGAATATAGTGCAAGATATGGCAATGGCATACAGGTCGAAAACATAAATAAAATATATCAGCCATTGGTCATAATACTCATGGCCTTGAAGTAAGTGATAAGCCCAGTATTTTATCCTACTTCTAATTAGTGATTGGAGAAATCTGGCATAATCTTGAACTAAAACTAAAACCTTTAGCCCTAAAAACTAAAACTGGAGGTAAAACTAGGAGGCAGTGAACTGAGCAACTTTACAGCTGATGTTTAGAGACCTTCAAATTATTTAATAGGTCACTGACTTCTGCCTTTTAGTCTCTTTACCCCCTTTTCCTTGTGTTGTTTTTGGGGGGGAGGGGGGCATTGCAAGGTAATCCACAGAATATGAATATTAATATCATGATCATAAGCCCATATAAGAAAATCAAATATGGAATTTAACATTTTGCATATTGAAGTTCCATTTCTGTGAATTGACTATACACAGGTGGACTGAAACTTTCATGTGAAAACAAAATTTACATGCAACTGTCACTGTCGGTCTTGTTCTTTGCACAGTATAGCCATTCAATAGATGTTGTAGAAGTGAAAGGTTCTGAAGGCTTTTTTCATCCTTCGTTGACTTCAGTACATGTACTAGTCCGGTCACAGAGCAACATAACACATCTTTCTATGGTCTGCCTGGCATGTAAAGCTATGTTAGTCAGTATAGAGGACAATTTCAACAAAGCATCTGCCCATGTTGTCTTTCAACCGTGACCACAAAACCCAAAGCAGGACACAGTGTCACATCCTGTCAAAGCATGGAACACAGGAAGTGCACGTGCATTGTTAAGTCCAAGCGCGGTGAGGAGATCTGGTGTGCCATCTGAGGTATCTCAAATTCTTGCTGACTCCAAATGAAAGCCAGAGGTCATAATCTTGTGCTACTTCAAATGGCTAGCAGAACAATATCAGTTCATCAACCTTGTACATGATGATCTGTTGATGATCATGCTCTGCAGCCTGTGATACAGGAAGTAACATCCTACTGTCAGCCTTCTCATGGCTGCATGGAGAGAGAAGCCAGATCAGGCAACGTAACAAAGGTAGTTATACATAAAGCCTAAAATGTTACAAAATTGAGATTTCACGTATTCAAAACAAATTGGTGGTGAGGTGGCATGTTTTATAGAGTATGTTGTTTAATCGTGATCCGTCCATTCTTACACCTGACCAGAAATATTTTATGTTCAAAAGATGAATAATGATTTAATTTGCCATTGGTCACTGCGGCTGACATAGCAATCAGGAGCCAAATTTCTGATGGCACCATATCTGAATCGTTCTTTTAGAAGGGAAAGATCTTTTTCTTTCTCTTTATTATCTTTGGAATCACTCCATCCATGACAGTTGCCTCCAGCATTGGCCAGTCTGCTGAGGTCTGCTGTCATTACTAGGCTATGTTGACAGGTTTGTACACGTATCACTAAAAATCACCCAATCATTTCTCAACAAACGACAACTCACAGTCAATATCTTGAGCTAAAAGTCTTGAGCTGAAAGAAAAGTACAAATATATAGTAAATAATGGAATAGGCCACATCCTTTCAAGGCATCTGTCTGAAGCCCGAGTCAAGTCCAAAGTATTATACGAAGTCAAATCGAGTTTTTTTTTTTACTATAGTAAAGTCACAAGTCTTCAAATTTTGGGATTCGAGTCCATCTCACTCGAGTCAAGTCATGTGACTGAGAGAGTTCCCCTCTGCTAAGCAATTAAAATGTGTCAATGCCGTGTCATCAATCGACTGGGTAAAACAGAAAATGAATGTACTTTACACCGAATTAAGCTTACGCAGGCACTAATTACGCAACATCTGATAAACAAACAAGTCATTCTTTTCGTGCAGAAACAAACAATTTTGTCGGATAAAGCTGTTCTTTTTTTCCACCAGCACGGAAACTGCGAAGTATAACGAAGTATTAAAACTATACGCTTAACGTCGGTTACTAAATCAACACACCAAATCTCGTCTCGTAGTTAGCTGCGCTGAATGAAATCCGTGACAGTAAACTCTGCAGCACTCACAAGGCAAGAAGTGGTACAATGTGCGCAATTACTCTTTCTGCAATAGCAGTGCTATTTACATACCCTGAAGAAAATACATAATGCATTTGTTACCTCTCCTTGGACTGTTCGTTTTCTAAGCGCCACACAGTAGTAGCACTTACTAGAAGTTGCGCACCGGGACAAGAACTCTCTCCAAGACCGAACCATGTACGGTTGAGTGGGAGGAGCCAGGCAGTGAAGCCGTAGAAGAAACCAGCGAGATACAAGAACCATAGAGTGTAGAATCCTCAGAACTGAGTGCGAGTGCTTTCCTGTCTTGTTAAATATGAGAAGCTCAAGAGCGGGAAATTTCACAATAAAAGTTGAAATATATACTTTCATACAAGTCATTTTTTGTAACATTGAACGCATGTAACATCTACACATGTAACATTTCATGCTTACAACATAATTGTGTTATTAAACATATTAACAGGTCTTCATGAATAAAATGAATCACTTTTTCTATAGAATTGTAACTGCCATATTTGGCTATAGTGTGTATGGGATCACAAAACTTTCTCTCCAGTGAAGATAAACAATTCTAACTCAGTAAAAGTAGGGTGAAATGGGTTCCTAAGAATAGTCTACTATTTGAATCGGATGGATTTCAGACAACACACTTGTCCATTAATTGTGGCTGGGGTTTAAGTAAGTCCACCATAATTAGCATATTAGGAATCAAAAATCAGTGGCTGCTATTTGAGTTTTAACTCAGAATTATTTATTGGTTCGCTCACATATCAAGCTTTAGTGCTAGACTATCTTACGAACTAAGTTAGTGCCAGAGGCCATAGTCTGTGTATATTAGGTAGTATGATGAAAGCAAACAAAGAATCATTAACCAGATTTTTTGGCGATATGGAAATTATCTATAATCAGCCCTAATAAAAAATTTTTGCATAGCAATTATGCAAATCATAGTATCACCTTTGGAGACTCAACTCCTGATCGTGTCTTTTGTCTCAACGGATACCCGTACCAAACGAACTGTTTAATTGTAACCATGGATACGTAGCAACAGAAAGCATATTAGCTAGCTAGCTAAAATTGACGTGGGCTACCCTTCACACCTGTTAGAACAAGTTAAATTACGTTTCAAGGTCGTTTTTCAATAAACCACCAGTAACCACAAAAAAAGCTCACTAATATTTTACTAATATTTTAATTGCATAATTTACAAAAGTGTTTCTGGTGCCTTAGCTTCATTTCAAAGAGAATGGTAAGTTTCGAATGCGTTGCTATGCTATGGTCCGTCTGGCAATATCTTCTATTTTTTATAACGGGTATTTGTGCTTTACTTAGCAACTGAGAGATGTTTTTGTTTTCTAGACGTAGTCTAGATATTTAATATAGCCCGCTAGCGAATTTATAACGTTAACTAGGTAAACTACCTGTAGTGGTACCTGACTGACGAGAAGAACGTCACACTTTGTTGTCACTTCATATTTCAGTGTGCATTAGCCAGCTGCATCGTTGCGCAGTTGAAATTGCTTTAAGTTCTTAACTTTCTGGTGCTGAGACTTTCTGGTTTTCAGCACCAGAAAGTCATTTCGCAACAACAACTGGGCGCTAACTTTGACCCACGGCCACATTTCTTTGCCATGCTTGTACCCACGTCAAGGCCATCCCATCAGAATGAATTCGCCTATGTGCTGGTTTTCGCCTGGCACAGACCCATGACGTAGCCTTGATGCGCTTGTTGAAAAATAACCCAGTATGTTTTCAGAATGAATTGCTCTCGCTGGCATGTTGATAATGTGTTTTATGCTCAGTGTTTTAAGTCTACTGTGAGAATGTGCGATGGAGGTTACATTGCGCTTGCCGTGTTCATTGAGGGGATCTGTGTTGCAGCCGCAGAGCACAATGTCTTCTTCATGTGTGCGGGGGCCAGGGCCCAACCGCTATCGTACCCGAGCCCACACATCCCAGGTGGACGAGCTACTCTTTGGATCCCCCAAAAAGGTGTGCCGTCTGTCCTTCACTGTTGTACCGTTATCTCTCTTAAAGAATGCATGTTTTACAGCAAGTGTAATTCATGGTACAGTCATAGGAAATTGCATCTGCTATTGAGTTCACTTTTTCAAAACTCTTCACACCATTTTTCTGCTCCAACTTTCAGCTTGTTAATTCTACCAAAACATCGGCACTAGTTTCCCCCAACAAGAAGACTGTCAATCATAACACAGTGACCTATACAAAACTAACAGCATTAGAGTAGATGCATTATTTTTCATAAATCTTTGAATTTATTTCACAGGAAAATTCTCGTAATAGATACCACTGTTGAGCGGTCTAGATTTGGCCGTTCTCCCAGACCAGTCTCTCTCTTTGGTAGACCATGATTTGTCACATGATCAGTTATAGTAGCCCTGATCCCATCTGAGACTTCAGCTTTTGGTCTTCCTCTATTGTCCTCCACCACATATGCATACTCTCCCTCTTCCTCTTCAGGCCACTCTTCTTCCTCTGTCAGCCACTTCTCTATCTCTTTCTGTTTCCATCTTTACATAAAAAATTATTCCAAAGATGTCTCTGTTAAACTGTATGGATGATAATGACTTTGAAAATACCAGGGTAAGTCTCCAACTGAAATGGGAATCAGCTGTGGTTGGTTTCATTTAGATAACTTCAATTCAACAGTTTTTGCCTCCAAAAACTGTCTCCATAACCATTATATCTACTTTTTTAGGATTTTGAATATATTTCAATATGGTGTATATGAAGGGATTTGCTGAAATGTGATAGTTTGATTCGCAGTGTAGTGGGTCAGGAACTGGTCTATTAACCTAAAGTTCACAGGTTTCATTCCCAGGTAGAACCTAGCCGTTGTAGCAAAGCGCTTAACCTACATTGCTTCAGTATATTTCCAGCTGTATGGGTGCAATGTAAAAAGTTTTGCAAGTCGCGCTGGAAAAGAGCAGCTGTTAAACGCCTGTAATGTAATTGTTTGGAAAAGAGTATTATAAACCTCTGCAAAATGGGCTGTAGATAGATGCAGTTTTGCTGGTGGCTGAGTTGGAGTGAGAAAAGGATTCAAGCATTTTAAAAGGTGTGTTCATTGAACCCATTTTGTGTGAAAGCAATGAATGACCATTCATGGTTTGGTCCACATAGACTGTTGTTGTGCTAAGTGTGTGAAGACTGAGTGAAGAAAAAGTGAACTAATAAATGATAAAAATCTGTAAAATCACACATGCAGTATTATTATTATTTTAAATATCTGGAGGGAAAAGCGCTGTTTGAAAAATATTAATGTTCTCCAAATCTTGAGCAGTCAGATATTTACATTTGACAGTAGCTGATACTTTTGCAATTGCAGAATTGTAGTGATCAGCGTTTTAGTCAACCTTTCATGGCACCTGATTTCTTTCTAGGTGTTACCCCCTGAACAGCCAGCCCGTGACCCCCAGGACGGCAGCTTGTGGGGTAGTCCAGGACCCAGGGGTGTGCCCCAGTCGTCAGCTCACAAAAAGCCCAAACCAGAGACGGTCCGAATCATAACTAAGGACCTCATCCGCGACCTTAAGCAAGTACCTGCTCTGCACCTTTTGGATCTCAGTAGGCTTTAATATGCGTCTCCACTGTCTGAACTGAGATCCTGTCTCACTTTCAGCTAAAACAACCCGCAGAAGCAACATCCTCCTCTCCCTAGTGCGCAAGTGCCTTGAAAGGTCTTTTGACTGATGTGATGTAGTCTAACATTACTGTGTTTGAAGGGTCCCTTTAAAGATAACGGTGGCCGTCTGTGAAGCTTTAGATTACGTAGTCGTTGCACGTGGATTGAAAAGGCATTTGCATTTACACTTGTGTTCAGTGTGGTCTCAATGTGGCCCTGACCACCTCTGGAGGATCTCAGTCCATCCTCTGTGTGTCTCGGGTGCATTTAAACCTGTATTTCTATTTCAAGCGCTGCCTGATTGCAGGCTGATCACCTGACGCTTGTTAATGGCAGGCATAAAGGGGGTCAGTTTCACTGTGATGTGTGTTTCTAAACCCCCAAAGCAGAAGGAAAAGCTGTTGAAATTGCAAAGGTAAAGCAGACCTTTAGGCACGCTGGCCTAGCAACGGGGTCCTGCCACGCATGCCGTCTGTGCTACTTTTTAAAAAATAAATTTGATATACTTTCCATGACGCTTGCATGTGGACAAAAAAGAAAGAGCTATGATAATCCAAAACGGTTAACAAAAACGAGTTCCCATGGACCGTCCCTTTCTTTCCAGAATCCCGAGTCAAGATCCATCCGGGCTGTCCATCATCCTCCCCAAGTCTGAGACCAATCGGATCACGACGCTCGCTCGTGTCCCTACCAAAGAGGAGAGAGAGGCGAAGCTAGAGGCCAGAGAGAAGGACAGAAAGGCCGTGATAGTGAGTCCTTCCTGTGCTGATGAACTGTTAAACAGCTGGAAACAGTGGATTTGGGTTTTTGTACTTACACCAAGCTCTGTCATGCTTGAGTTTGGCCTGTATTGGCCTATGCTGCTGGGGTGTAGGCTTATAAAGGTTATAAGGGATGTGAACAGGTTCACAATAGAGTAGTTGGAAAGGTTTTGGGAGTAAACAAATTTACACCAACCCTAGCCATTACAGGCGACATGGGGTGGGAACCATGTGAAGTACGCTGGGCTGTATGAATGGTTAGACTGTGAAATAGATTATTGATCATGAGCGATTGTAGACTTTGCGGGATTATTGTAGACTTTGTGGGATGTACAGATGGGGGGCCCATGGGCAGGGCATAATCCACAACTACAGTAGGTACAATATCAAATCTTTCAGTATTTAGTGTGTCCACGCTTTGCCTGTATTACAGCTTCGATTCTTTTCAGGAGACTTGCTTTGAGTTTTTTGAAGAGATCTGAAGGGACATTTTTTAAACTTCGTGTAAACACCTCCAAAGTTCAGTCTTTGAAGTTGGTTGCATTTTCTGCATCTCTCGATCCAAGTGATCCCAAACACATCCAATGATGTTCAGGTGTGGACTCTGGGGTGGCCATTCTCAGTTGTTCTGAGAACACCAGCAGCTTGATCTTCTCAGCAGTGTGCTTGGGGTCTTTGTCTTGCTGTAGAATGATTTTGCTCCCAACCAAACGTTGTCCAGAGTGTCTTGCATGATATGTTAAGATTTGTTTGCATTCATCAGCATTCATGATGCTTTCAATCAATAAATATAAATATGCTGAATGATCAAAGAAATTACTTTTTAAAAATATTGCACAATTGCATTTCTTTTACTCCTTTTCCATTTTGTGTTTTGTCATGCACATTTTAGCGCTTTTCTCAGTGTTCCTGTAATATGCCTCAATGCATATTCCCTTAGCCTATATAGCAAAGCCGCTATAATTTAGAAATACAAACGTTGAAATTCTGGGGTGGCAGGGTGGTGCAGTGGATAGCACTGTCGCAAAGGGTTCGCCTGACGTAGTGCTCAGACCCTTGCGTCCTGAACCCCCGACAGGAAGCGGTGGAGGAGCGGAAGGTGAAGATGCATCAGGCCGACGTCGTGCGGAAGAAGAACCAGGGCTTGAGCGACCTGGAGGCGGAGGCTCGGGACAACGCGCAGTACCTGCTGGAGAAGGCCAACAAGATGCGCGTCGAGCAGGAGGACGAGGTCAAAAAGATCAACGATGTACGGGGACCCTCTCATCTCTCTGCCCGTCTCCGTCTCTCTCTTTTCTTATCTTCCCTGTCTCTGGTTCGTTCTCTCTAACTCTTTCTTGTTCCCTCTCTCTTTTTTCATTCTCTGCCTCTCATTCCCTGCATCTTTCTGGTTCTCGCTTTCTCTCTGTTTCTGCCTCATTCTCTCTCTCTCTCTCCCTCTGTCTCTCTCTGTTCTCATCTTCCCTGTCTCCTTCATTCTCCCTGATTCTTTCTTTTTCCCTGTCACTTTCTCATTCTCTGTCTCTCTCTCTCTGTCTATTTCTGTCTCTCCCTCTCTCCCCCTCTCTCTCTCTCTCTCTCTCTCTCTGTTTCTCTCTCTCTCTGCCCTTGCTGGCTGTCCTCAGTGAAGGTAACCGTTGTTGTGTGTCTGTGGGGCGGGGCTGTGGGGCGAGTCAGTGAAGGTAACCGTTGTCAGTGTTGTTGTGTGTCTGTGGGGCGAGTCAGTGAAGGTAACCGTTGTCAGTGTTGTTGTGTGTCTGTGGGGCGAGTCAGTGAGGGTAACCGTTGTCAGTGTTGTTGTGTGTCTGTGGGGCGAGTCAGTGAGGGTAACCGTTGTCAGTGTTGTTGTGTGTCTGTGGGGCGAGTCAGTGAAGGTAACCGTTGTCAGTGTTGTTGTGTGTCTGTGGGGCGAGTCAGTGAAGGTAACCGTTGTCAGTGTTGTTGTGTGTCTGTGGGGCGAGTCAGTGACGGTAACCGTTGTCAGTGTTGTTGTGTGTCTGTGGGGCGAGTCAGTGAAGGTAACCGTTGTCAGTGCTGTTGTGTGTCTGTGGGGCGAGTCAGTGAAGGTAACCGTTGTCAGTGTTGTTGTGTGTCTGTGGGGCGAGTCAGTGAAGGTAACCGTTGTCAGTGTTGTTGTGTGTCTGTGGGGTGAGTCAGTGAAGGTAACCGTTGTCAGTGTTGTTGTGTGTCTGTGGGGCGAGTCAGTGAAGGTAACCGTTGTCAGTGCTGTTGTGTATCTGTGGGGCGAGTCAGTGAAGGTAACCGTTGTCAGTGCTGTTGTGTGTCTGTGGGGCGAGTCAGTGAAGGTAACCGTTGTCAGTGTTGTTGTGTGTCTGTGGGGCGAGTCAGTGAAGGTAACCGTTGTCAGTGCTGTTGTGTATCTGTGGGGCGAGTCAGTGAAGGTAACCGTTGTCAGTGTTGTTGTGTATCTGTGGGGCGAGTCAGTGAAGGTAACCGTTGTCAGTGTTGTTGTGTGTCTGTGGGGCGAGTCAGTGAGGGTAACCGTTGTCAGTGTTGTTGTGTGTCTGTGGGGCGAGTCAGTGAAGGTAACCGTTGTCAGTGTTGTTGTGTGTCTGTGGGGCGAGTCAGTGAAGGTAACCGTTGTCAGTGTTGTTGTGTGTCTGTGGGGCGAGTCAGTGAGGGTAACCGTTGTCAGTGTTGTTGTGTGTCTGTGGGGCGAGTCAGTGAGGGTAACCGTTGTCAGTGTTGTTGTGTGTCTGTGGGGCGAGTCAGTGAAGGTAACCGTTGTCAGTGTTGTTGTGTGTCTGTGGGGCGAGTCAGTGAAGGTAACCGTTGTCAGTGTTGTTGTGTGTCTGTGGGGCGGGGCTGTGCAGGTAACCGTTGTCAGTGTTGTTGTGTGTCTGTGGGGCGGGGCTGTGCAGGTGATCCGGGGAGCGCAGTGCCATGCGGTGCAGGACATGCAGATCCTGGAGAAGCAGCAGATCCTGGCGGAGCTGCAGGAGGAGGAGCGGCGCCTGGACAGCATGATGGAGGTGGACCGCCGCAGGGCGCTGGAGGCGCAGGAGCAGATCGAGCAGCTCCGCAAGCAGCACCGGATCCTGTGAGAGACGCTGTCACCGCGCACGCACACACACACACACACGCGTGTGCAGGCACAGGAACGCACACACGCAGACACAGATACACGCACACGCATGCACACACACGCGTGTGCAGGCACAGGAGCGCACACACGCAGACACACATACACGCACACGCATGCACACACACACGTGCATGTGCAAGCACACGAACGCACACACGCAGACACAGATATACGCACACGCACGCACACACACACGCGTGTGCAGGCACAGGAGCGCACACACGCAGACACAGATATACGCACACGCATGCACACACACACACGCGCGTGCAGGCACAGGAGCGCACACACGCAGACACAGATACACGCACACGCATGCAAGCATGCACGTACACACACATGCACACACACACACACTCCTACACGCACAAACGTGCACACACACACAAAAGTTTTGTTTTTGCATTTTTTGTGTTTGTGTTTTGCACTTTAGAGCCACCGTAGTCAGACCCCTTATTGTCTCAATAGCATGTGTGTGTGTGTGTGTGTCTGTTTGTGTGCATATGTGTGTGTGCTTGCGTGTGTGTGTTTGCATGTGTGTGTATGTGTTTGTGTGTGCGGTTTTGTGCTGCACTCCAGGGGTAAGATGCATATCCAGGAGCAGATTGAGGAGCGAATGGAAGAGAGACGGCTGCAGGAAGAGATGAAACAGCAGGAGAAGCAGAAATTGCTGGAGAGCCTGGAAAAAATTAGGCAGGATGAGTTTGAGGTAACATCAGTGAAGAAAAAAGTTAATTTCTTTCATTTTTGTACCCCTTCTGTAGCGCACCCTTTTTTAACAAAAGTTTGAAAATAACATACTCAAAATAAAATGGTTACTGTTCTTGAACCCTTTTTACTACAGGCTAAATCTGGTGTCTTCTGACAGGTAACCCTTGGGACTTTGTCTTCCAAGAGTCAGAATAGAGTGTTCCAGTGATTACGTCTTTTTGTAGGCCAAATCTGGTTACTTCCGCCATGGGTTCCCTCTGTGGTTAACGTATGTCGAAGAGTTTCACTTTTTGTTCTACGGAATAAATTACACCCATTAATATCTCAACTGTGAATTTAGTAGCTGTTATGTGCTTCTAAGCCAATCAAAATACTTGGAGCATCGTCAGTGGCAGAGGCGGGAGATCCATCCTGCTACTGTGCGACTCTGTGAATACGTGCCCAGCCATTTAAAGAGGGCCGCACACTGAAGCCGCGCTGGTCTGTGATCATGTGATCCCAGGCCCTGATGAAGAAGAAGGAGGAACAGAGAAAGCTGCACAAGGAGGTGCTCAAGATGAATGAGGAGATCCTACAGGCGAAGGAGAGCAAGATGGAGGAGGAGAGGCTGGCAGACCTCCGCATCATGGAGTACTCCTCCAACAAGTTGGTGAGCACCTTGGGCCCGATTAAGAGACTGAGATCAAGGGCTGGGAAGAAGGGGAAAAGCTCAAGACTTTAAAAGTTTTATTTTTCTTTTTTTTCAGAAATGTATTTATTAAAAATAATGACATAATCTGCGTAGATTGCTTTATAGTGTTTATCTTAAAATAATAAAATTATGGGTCAAAAACATACATAACATATGAGTATGTAACTAAATTTGTTCTTCAGTAGTATGACTTTGAATCACCTGAAGAGTTATTTGTGGAGAAGCTATCCACCTTTGGATTGTGGATTGTGCTGGAATAACTTTTTGTTTCGTTTATGTAGTTTATTGGACACTGACAATTAATTCAAAGGGGAACAGCACACAACTTTTGCTGCAGTTATTGACCTGCGCAAATGATGTTTTCATGCATTCATTCTATTGCTATATTTCATCCCTTCTGGACTCCCTTTATAAACTCTGTCAGTGTTGAGTTAGCACTGAAAATTTTACTCCGTAGGAATTTGAAGCTAAAGTTTGTTGGCTTACTGGCAGTATTTAAGTGATTTGAATGCAGCTGCTGGTGACCAAGCAGAGGGGTGGGGGGTGTACAGTAAAGGGATTGGTCAGTCAGGGGGAATCGGTGGAGGCGGTGGTGGACTGAGGCGGAGCGGTCGGTGTTCACAGGAGCAGGAAGCGG
This sequence comes from Anguilla rostrata, assembly GCF_018555375.3. NCBI lineage: Eukaryota > Metazoa > Chordata > Actinopteri > Anguilliformes > Anguillidae > Anguilla > Anguilla rostrata. Next base: position 10,397,247 of record NC_057944.1, read on the forward strand.
AGTACGAGAAGGAGCAGAGTCGGCTCAAAAAGGAGAAGGAGATGGAGGTGGCGCGACTGAGGTCCCTCCAGGAGAGAGACAAAGACTACAAGGCGGAGCAGGTAAACGTTTGCCTAGTTAAAAAAAAAACAAAAAAAAACAAACACTGAACAGGATATTCCGGAATTTCCTGTGTGACCACTGAGCGCGCTCCTTCCGGGCGAACCGGCAGGACGAGTTGCGGGCCCGCAGGAACCAGGAGGCGGCGGAGAGGGAGTGGAGGAAGAAAGAGAGGGAGCAGGCCAAGCGGCGGGCGGAGGAGGAGGAGTGGCTGAAGGCGGCCCGGCTGGAGCAGATCACCCACAAGGAGCACCTCCTGTCCATCGAGGCGGGGCGGGAGAGGGCCGAGTTTGAGAGGGTGCTGAGGTAAGCCGACCGGCTCTGACGTCTGCTGCGAGGTCTGGCGACAGCAGCGCTGTGAACGGAGATAATGCGTGCGCAAATGCCCAAGGGTGTTAAACACGCTCAATCGGTGCACAGTCAGGCACGTTGCCAAGGTTACAAGGGGGTAATGAGCGACACCGCTTCCTGGGGTCCTGTGCAGACTTATCTCAGTTAAGCACGCGGTTGTCGCCAGGCTTACGAAGGCTTGGCCGGAGGCGGAGCGGGCCCGGCCGCGCGGCGGGCGAATGAGGCCGCTGACGCCCGGCCGCCGCCCCCCCCCCCCCCCCCCCACAGGGCCCAGAACGAGGAGATCCGGCGGGAGAAGGAGCGGGAGGAGCGGCAGAGGCATCGGGTGCTGCGGCACGCGGACGGCGTTCGGCAGCAGATGAGGGAGCGCGAGGTGCAGGCCATGGAGCAGCGCAGGGCGGAGCTGCAGGAGCACGAGCGGCTGCTGGAGGAGGTCCGCAGCCGCCGCGCCCGCCTCAACGAGATCAAGGCCAAGAAGCTGATGGAGCTGAAGTGAGTAAAACGGTTTCGCTGTCATTGGGTTGGCGGGTATGCCGTCTGCCGAGTTATGCCTTACCTGTAAAGCACAGAGAGTTTGGCACTTTACAGGGTTTCCTGCAGGAATAACTACAGTGACCACTGACTGACTCTCAGCCCATAAAAACATGAATTTCTGACCTCATCGTAACAGACAGAATTTACAAACTTCACCCGTCCACACAATAAAGCTGTTTTCGCCTTCTTTTTCCTGCCAGTTACATTATCACAAAGGCTCCAGTACCACAATAAGTAATTCTCCCCATTAGATATTTAGCTACATCTGCCAATAACAACATCTGATCTTGATTGCAGCCAATTGCAGGATACTCTGAAACATTCCTCATATGACATAAAAAATGGACATATGAGGAAGTACAAATGCTTTTTAAAACTTTGCGGTTGTTTTGTGTGGAAGCTAGTTTGCTTGCTAACTAAGAATTACCAAAAACATTTGAACTATTGCTTTTACAGCCGTATAATCGTTGTGGGAAGCTTGTTTATATTTCTGAAATGCATTCTCTGTCATTGCACATGCAAACCCCATATAATATTGTTTGCATGTGTGTGGGGGTTGCAGCAGCCACAGGTTTCTCCTTACGCATGCTTGGCAGTAGAAATGAGGCTGGGAAATGGTAAATAACAAATAACAAATGTCTTTTTCTTACTGCAGGATGGCTGGACTTCCTGCAAAGTACTGTCACGAGGTGGAGAGGAAGGTCCTGATTCTGCCAGATCCAGCAGAGTAGCTGAGCGGTGGGACCATGTGATCGGTATAACCACGGACAAGATATTTTACTTTACAACTCTCCCGATCAAAGATAGGAAAAAAGACAGAATAAGAGTTTCTGTTCCTCCACCGCTGAGCTCGAATCGACACAGGTTTGTGTTCAGAAAGTGCAGGACAAGAAACGAGGAATGACCCTGAGAACGGGTGGAGATCCTTGCCCTTCTGGCCATTAGAGCATTTCTGACTAAACCCTTTAGTGTACTCTGTGTAATATGTAACTGTGTCTTTTTCATTTGTATGTAATATTTAAAATAAAATATTAATAGATTGGCTTGAGATCATGTCAATTTAAGGAGGTCTTCTGACTCATCTGGATAGTGGCCAAAATGTCCTTACGTTTTCTGTCACTTCTTTCCTTGTTAAAAGGATAGTTCACTTGCTTTCGTTTATGTTTTTGATTGGCTCAGTTTTGTGCCAAATGAAGGATAATTGAGATATGTACAGAAGTTAACCTGCCAGCTTTACAATGGCTGGTATTGGAGTATTCACAACTTTTTAAACCAACAAAAATACACTTCAAGTAAATCCAAAGCAACAGTGTTTTGCCTCCTGAGGTTGTGGTTGCAACATTAAAAAACAGAAATGATTTGAAACAGCAATATCAGTAATAGAGGTAAACTCTAGAATGAGTCCCCATGCTCTTCCACATGTTGTATAAAGTCCATAGAGCATACGAGATCGAAAGAAGCAACAGCCTTGGAATCAGCAGGATTCTCTAAATGCACTTTAAAATCTCCCATGGCAATTGCATTAAGTGCATTTTTTGCTTTCAACCACAGAATGACAACTACCCCTATACCAACCATTGTAAAGATGGCAGGTCATTAGAAATTATAAATATTTAAATGTCCTTCAGTGTACATGAAAACTGCCTGGGCCATTCAAAAACATACTAAAACTGAAATCATAAGAAGTTCCAGAAATTGAGCTATTGCTTTCAAGCTTGCTAATTTTTAAAATAATCTTGTGCCAGTCCCATGAATTTACCCATTCTTGCAGCTCTCTCTCTCTCTCTCTCTCCCTCTCTCTCTAGCTGTTTAAATTATTGGGACATGATTATTAAATGTATATTGTACTCTTATCTCTACTTTTTATCCTTCAGAACTTGAATTTGGTCAAAGGACAAAGGCATTGAGGTGTATGATGGTATTTCTATTCTACATGTTCTTCCCACGGTTAGAGTGCTATTGTGTATTGATTAAGTAACTGACGAATCAGAGTTAGTCAATGTCCAGCTGCATAAATGGGTAAAATGTGTAAAATTCATGTTGCTGAAGGTGCTCAGCATAACGGCCTGTGCTGAGAAGATAAACATCTACTGTCGGAACACTGTAGAGGGCGCCATTCTGTAAAACATAAATCATGGGTTACCATCACCACCATCATCTGCATACCAATCCGTGCCAAAGAAATACACTACATTCCTTGAGTCTTGAAATGTTTATTTCTTATTTGCCACACAGAAGATGCACAAAGTTGTATTTTTATCATCCTTAATGGTGGAATTCTGTTTCTTTTATTCCAACCACTGTGGTTGCGAGGCGGGAAATCAAATGGTGACTTTGTTCTCCACCTTGGCGCAGTATCTTTCTGGAATCCCAGCTGCCCTGGAAAGGGAGAACCACAACAGAAATGCCATTAGAAGCCCCAGTCTACTTCTCCATTGAAATAACAGTGTAGAAATAAGGCACGCCTCTCACTATGATATTCTGCAGCAGAAAAAGGCAACCTATACTGTGGTATATGCTACAAACCCATTGTTAACCTTGACCCTTCACTAGTGTATATATCAACACTTATATGTATCACTTAAATTGTCAGGAGAATAGTTATGTTCTGTACTGAGTGTTTTTGCAGTATATTCTCTGGAAATATGTCAAAATAATTCTAGACTCAAAAATTTGCTTGTCCTGTGTGTATGCAAGTGTTTCATGTGGTTCTGCTCTAAATTGCTAAAATTGGCTATACTTTTACTGATTTTATGTCAATTCTTGTGATTACTTGGACTTTCTATCACAATTTAATGGCTTTTTTACATTTTCATCCATTTTCTAATTTAATTTCATGTTTTTACCCTGTAATCAGTGCTTTCTTATTTGGAAGTTGCTTTGAACATGTATGGAAGTGCTTTAGAACTGAAAGATAATTGTACTTCTAAGATAGTATGATTATGATAAATGATAATGGCATGTGTAATAATATTATCATTATTAGTGGCCATAGCCAGTGGAAGCTCAGACGTTCTCCAGGCACGCTCACTTGAGCTCCATCAGCTTGCGGGCCTTGAGCTCGTTGAGGCGGACCCGACGGCTGATGGCCTCCTCCAGGATGCGCTCGTGCTCCTCGGACGCGGCCCGCCGCTGGTCCACGGCCTGCGTGTCCCGCTCCCTCAGCTGCTGCCGCATGTCCAGCATGTACTGCATCGCCCGCTGGCGCCTCCTCTCCTCCCTCCCCATCTCCCGCGCCAAGTCCTCATTCTGGGCCCTGGGGTAGGGGGGCGGGGGGTTACAGAGAGCTGACACATCAGCCACACTAATGGGCTTTTCCACACGTAGTGAAGTTAACCCTATGAACTTTGACCCAGGACACGTGACGCAACAGTGTATTTTCCTTGTGGCCAATGGCTGGAGAGAGAAAAAAAAAAGTGAAGGAAGACTGAAAGAAAGAGACCAAGAGAGGCAGGAAGGATAGGGCTGTAAAAGGGTGGACGAGCGGCACTTCACCTCAGCACCCTCTCAGAGTCGGTCTTCTCGCGGCCGATCTTGACGGCCATCTGTTGCTCTTTGTCCGCCGTCTGCTCCTGCCGGGCCAGTTTCCACCACTCCCTGTCGTCCGCCTTCTTCCTGGCCTGCTCCCTCTCCTTCCTCCTCCACTCGTTCTCCCAGGCCTCCTGGTTCTTCCTCATGCGCTGGTCTTCCTGACAGGCGCACAGTGGACATGCCCTCAGCCTCCCCGCTCCATGCTTCATTTTTGCCTGGTCTCCCCCTCAACTCTCTCTGTGATACCCCTTGCTTGCTAGATTTGCAGCTGGTTTTAATGAACAGGATTGCTCAGTTGAAGAGTAGGTTTTTTGGAATGTATTTTCCAGTACTCCATTGCTTACAGAATGGACTTCATTTTAAACAAATTGACTGTCTGCTTTTATTGACATCAAAAACTTGCAGACCTGGGTCTTGTGTGAACGGCAAGGACCCGGTACTTACCCGTGACCATGGTGTGGTGTGAAAGGGTCAAATGCGGTTTAAACCCGTGTTCAGTGTTCAGTATCCCATGTCAACCCCAGGAGTAAGCATGCACATCCAATATTGTGATTTGAATCAAGGGGTTATAGTGTAACCACGCCCCTGTGCAGATCTTTTGCATGTTGGGGGACACTGCAGTGGGGCGTTCCGTGGGTGAGGTCAAGGTGCGTGTTTACCTGCTCGGCCTTCTCCCTCTCTCTCTCCTCAAGGGCCCTCACTTGGTCCAGATCCCTCTCCTTCCCCCTCTTCTTCTGTCGCTCTAGAGCCTCCTGATCCTGTGAACACACCCTGCTGCCTAAGTCCTCCACACCTCTCCCTGTTCCAACCCTTCCCCCTTCCCCCTAATTCTCCAATTATTAAAAAAAAAGAGTGCAGACAAGTCACCTTCCTCTCCAGAAATCCCACAATCACGTCATAAAAAACGTTTTTTTAAATCCTTTTTAAGACAACTTTTTTACTTTTTGTAATTTGGATGCTTGTTTGTATATTGTAAGACTATCCCTAGGCATCAGCATTCCTCATCAAGACTACACTATACACATTCTGCACAGGATGTGCAGCCAACATCACCTTCTTTAGGACACCAGCTGAGCTGAGCAGAGCTTTCCTTGTGCTGGAGGACTGCTCCTCTTGTGCAGCTGGGTGCAGGCACACCACACTTGCCCCACTGACCAGAGAAGGTACTTTTCCTCCTTGATGACATGCCTAATTATGCTCTATGCTGTGCCATTCCAGTTGACACTGCCATGATTCTTGACCATGGGGTGCATCAATGTACTACAGTCACCCAGGAGGTTCGTTTGAAGCAAAACACTCTTTGATGGGGTGGTTTGATGGCTCCAACTAACAGGAACACTGCCCGTTCCCAATGTAACTAAAGGCACCATTTTTGTTGGGTCAAATGCCCTCTAAAAGGTATCCAGCTATATGAAACCAAAAGAATGTATTTGGTGTGGGCTACCCAAGATAAAGGGCCTTTTATGAAAAGATGAAAGTAAAAAAACATTAAAAAGGCTTCTCTGCTGGGGTAAGGGGAGTACTGCTTCTTCCGCACTAGAACTTCTCCTTCCCTCTCTTTTCCCTCACCATTTTCTTGCAGGCCTTCTCCACGAGGAGGATATCAGCCTCCCTGTCCTCCTCTTTCTTACGGTCCTTCGTTCGCTGGCTTTCCTCGTTTTTCTCCAGTACTTCCTGCTGCAGCCGCCTCTGAGCCTCCTTCTTCCTCAACTGGGCCTGGGTCACATGATCACAGGTCAAAATGGCCTCTCTTGTATGGCCAGTTCTGCTTTTCCTGAGCTTGAATCTAAGCTGCTTTCTTTTGGTGTTAATAAATGAGCACAATCCGCCTGGTTTGTCTCTTGCTGAGATCGCTGCTGTATGTATAGCAGTCTTTCGATGGGGTAATTCAGTTAAGTGGCTGGCAGCACATGTTAGCAGTGTCCATTATGAGGATCCGTACTGTTGATGCTTTCCTCGAGATCAAGATTCATTCATTATTACCTGTAGATCGTCCATCTTAATTTGCTCCATGTTTTCCAGCAATTTCTGCTTCTCCTGCTGTTTCAACTCTTCCTGCAGTCGTCCCTCTTCCATTCGCTCCTCAATCTGCTCCTGGATACGTATCTTACCCCTGGAGGACAGCACAAAACCACAGGCATGCACACACACACACACACACACACACACGCAGGGAGTCAGATGTATTGTCACTCAAACCAAACACATACTAAAAGCGCAAAGTAAGCTGGATCAGATAGATGCTATATATGATGCTATATTCTTTGAGATGTTTTCTCTGCAGTAATGTGTAGTAGTGTTTTTTTTTTGGGGGGGGGGATCCTGTCTTACCACAGCCTCTCCTCCTTGCGCATGGCGTCTGTCTCCTCCTGGGCCCTGATGGCGTTGAGGCGGTCCTGCTCCATCGCGGAGTCAAAGCGGCGGTCCTCCTCCTCCTCCACCGCCACCATCTGCCTCCTCTCCTGCACCTGCACGTCGCGCTCCGCGAAGCACTTGGCGCCCAGGATGAGAGCGTTGAGGCTCTTCATCTCCGGGTCGTCCTCCATCCGGAACTCGTTGGCGCGCTCCACCGCGTACTGGGCCACCTCCCGGGCCTCCGCCTCCAGCCGACTCAGGCCTTGCCTTTTCTTCCGCAGAATGTCCGCCTGCCGGATCTTTGCGATCCTCTCCTCCGCGGCTTTCTGCACAAGTCCACCCGGTTCAGGGTGGGGTTGAGTTAGGACATGTCCAGAGCACTGCTGCTAAGGCCTTGCACATCTCTCCATCTTAGCATGTTTGAGAACCATAAGCCCTTGTATTCTGCATTTGTTCATGCTTCAGAGTGGTCATTAAATGGGCCAATAGGGGGCCATCTTCCCTCTGGTAAAATAAACCCTAATACCCTAGCGCAGAGATGGGGACACTGTGCTGTAGGAGACACCATCTTTCGGATGAGACATTAGACTGAGGTCCTGACACTGACTCATTAAAGATCCCATGACTGCAAAGTCACCTAATCATCCCTCAATTTAATTGGCTAAAAAATGTTCTCTCCCTCTCCACCTCAGCTGATGTTTAGAGAGTGTTCTGGTACAAAATGGCTGCTGTGCATCACCCAGGTCGGTGCTACACACTGGTGGTGGAAGAGAGCTCCCCCCTCATCACTGTAAAGTGCTTTGAGCGTGAGACAAGCGCTATATAAATGCAAGCCATTATTTTTATTATTATAAAAACAGTCACGTCATCACCTTAGCCATGTCCCTCTCCCTGCGCTGCAACTCAAGCTCCACTTCCTTGTCCTCTAAGGTCCAGACATAAGAAGCTTTCTTGATCCTCTCCAACTCAAACCGGGAGATGACCACTGACCTTTCAGATGGGTCCTGGGAGAGCTTTTTTGGGACCTCAAAGAGGGTCTCATCCACAAAACTGATGGGGGCAATGGTCTTATAGCGAAATATCTGGAGACACCAACAAAACATTGTCATGTTATTTACCCATATTGGGACATTTCTGAAATGCCTCTAATGCATTAGTAATTAATAATGCATTAGAGACCCCAGGTTCTAGGTGAAGAATGAAGTTTAATTTACAATTTATTTTTTACCATTTTGTTGTGATGTACTCTGTTCTAGTTATCAGGGCTGTTTGTGTTCTTTTGTGGTTTAACATGTAAATCCGAAAGTTGCTGGCTATATGTCGTCAAATAAAGAGCGCTAATGTGGTCTTATCTTTGAAGCTGCATAAAACATAAGATTCCATACCTTATTTGTCTTTGGCATTTTCCCATCAGTATCGAAAAATTCCCGGTCATAACATGATCACCAAATGGACAAATACACGGTCACGGATTCTGATTGAGGCCGCCACTTAAATACACGCGTGGCCAAAAACATCTGGCTGTTACGTCACAAAAAGGTTTTCCGCGGCGTTCGAAAATCGATGGTTACTGTTTCTATGAAGGCGTCTGAAGTTATACATTACGTATTAGGCAACCGATATGACAACTGATACGACGCTTTTACAGAGACAATTCAGAAAAGCCAGAAAGAGGCGCTAGGTAACCATGTTTAGTATTGCAAATAATCAGAGCCGTAGATATAGAGTTGCGTCAATTCCATTGAATCTAATGAGACCAAAAATTCCACAATAATGGCGGATCATGGAGGCTTCAATAGTGACTATCGCCCTCTGCTTGCTATGTGGAACCCATTATCCTGAGATTTTCAGAAGAAAAAGTGGCCAACAGTGAGGTAAGAAGTTGACAGGACCATAATTTTGTCAGATATGGCCACTTTACGTGCCAAGCTAGATTTTATTTACATCTTTTTCAGTTAGATATAACGTTACAATTAAATTGACGTTATCTTAATTAGCGCAAATGTCAAGTAACGTTGTCATAAAATTTCACCCGACCGTGAAGAATGCCTTAGGCTGCTTGTTTACATTTTGGACACTGAGTAAATCTAAAGCTGTTTCTGTCGCAGCACTTTCGATACAAGCAATATAGCAAGCGCTATTCTAAAATGTAAATTACAGTGAAGAGTGCCTGAAATGTGTTAACACTGCGATCTTATTTGTCACTGAAGTTTGTAACATTGCTGAAGATACTGTGTATGGAATTGTGGAGTCTTAGGTTAAAAACAGACATTTGAAAACAAATATAAATTGCAGACCGCCTGCTGCAACATCTAACCACGCCAGTCTGCCACCCTGCATGCCATGTGTGTTTAGGGTTTTTTTTTTTTTTGGTGCATATCACCAGGCCATAAAAAAATATTTTTGGGGCACCACTGATATTTCAGGAATGTACTGTCACCTGACCTGCTCTGCATGGGCTCACAAGATGACACAAACCTTCAGTCCTTCCAGGCTTGCGCATCCCCTGGACTCTGAGGTGATGTGCCTGACTCTGCACCACTTAGGCTTTTGTTCATCATCTTATGCCTTTCCACCCTAATACCAGAGTTATAACTTATGCTGTACTTTCCCTCATTAAATATTAGCTAGTCCTTTTAGCAGCACATTATTGCACTGTGCAGTGTCATGCATCCTATAAAGTGGCATCCTTTCAGTGTCATTGTCCTAATGCTGATGTTTTTCATTATACATCATTCATTGATACATTATGTAATATTTCAATGTACATCCTCTAAAGTGACACCAGTTTCAGTATTCCAAAAGCTCAGGTATTGCCTTATGATACATACATAGATGCTTAATGTGGTGGCCCGTGGTAGACCTTTTAAAGTGAACTCATTAACATTCACACTTTTGAGGTACTGCTTTCAAAATCATTCATAAATGCTTTATGTATTATTGTATTGTACATTCTTTGAAGGGAAACCCTTTTCAGTACTCCTAATGCTGAGGTATTTCTTCAGAAATCCGGCCGACCAATGGTGTAACTTCATTACTCGGCCGACCAATGGTGTAACTTCATCACTCAGTCACTCAGTCACAGACATTCGCGTTTGTAGGGCTGTTGTGGTCCAGCCAAAAATCTGCTGCTGTTACACTTCCCTTCAGTTTCAGTCTGAGATCATCAGTTTGGCATGTATACTGGTAAAAAGGCTTTGACCAGAACAAGAAAGCAATAAAACAGAAAGTGCATTTGTGTGGGGCCCATAAAATTTACATTGTGCTATTAAGTATGACCATACACTATGCATCAAAAACATTATTGCAAAATCTTCCTTTCATCTGGATGTAAAAATTAAAAAAACATTTCAGTGAGACAACTTCATTCAGTGGTCATTTCACCCAAAAGTGGTTACATTTCAAAGAACAACTTAATCGTGCTTGACTTATGCACCTGTAAGGTGGGAAGAATTTCACATATCCAAGACCATAAAATTAAAAACAGCTTTTAATAGATAAAAGTAACAAAAAAGTGTGGTGATTAAAAATGAACATTTTCTATAAAAAAGCACACATAACTTAATTGATAGTGTATCTAAAACACTGTGTTGATTTTTGTACATGGTTTCCAGTCAACACTGAAAGACAAAGCATTTCCAGTAACACACCAAAGAACTTCCAGGACTCAATCCAAGGACATGCCATTTCTGCTATCCTTTTGGCTTCCTGGCTTAAAATGAATTATTTTCATAATACATAATAGGTTTTCTTGGGAGACCCTTCAGAAACTTATATTTTACATATTATCATACCACATGCATGCATTTTTATATTAACGGTATTGAGGAAAACTGGGGCCGTATGGTTCTTTGGGTGAAACACAGGCCTTATTTGGGAAACTCCTGCCTGGTGTAGATCCTGTCCAGCGCCCTCTTCTGGTCTATTCTATTGCTTCACTGGAAGGTCAAGAAGAACAGGGAGAAGGGACTGTTACATTTTGTACCTGCCTACAAAATTATCTAACTATAATGGAACACAAAACACATAACAGCCCCATAATCTGTTTCTATGGGATTTAACCTGCAATGATGAATGTCTAATGTGTAACTGTAATGTTGCAAAAAATGAGCCCTGGAACAACTTTTTTTAGTTACTTTACCAAACCAAACGGTAATGTGGCAAAAAGCAAAACATTTTAAATGCTTTGTACAATTCTGATCTGGATCCATTTATAGCATAGCTACAAAGTTGAGATTAGGTAGAGGTTAAAAATTAATGTTCTAACTAATAATTCATATCCAGCGTTCTTATTCGCCCCAGCAGAATGGGTATGAGCAGGAACACACCCATGCTAGCTAGGGTGGTTCGAACTCAGTGAAAGTGTAGGGATACAGACAGAGTGCCCCCGCAGGCCCTGGCCAACCTGCACTGAGCACACTAAAGTAAGATCCCCCCCACACAGGCCCTGGCCAACCTGCACTGAGCACACTAAAGTAAGATCCCCCCCGCACAGGCCCTGGCCAACCTGCACAGAGCGCACTAAAATAAGATCCCCCCCCCGCACAGGCCCTGGCCAACCTGCACAGAGCACACTAAGTAAGATCCCCCCCCCCCGCACAGGCCCTGGCTGACCTGCTCTGCTGACCTGCAGTTGGGTGCGTCTCTTCCTGACTCCTGTGCCCAGCGTAGACGAGAGTCACTGGGAAACAGACCACAGACAGTGTGCCCTCAGTATCAGAATCAAGCAAACTATTTGACCCACAGCAAAGTCACACCGAATAAACTATTGCAGCTCTTCTTGTAGTTTTTATTTAGTCATGTAATGTGGGTAAATTTCTGATCCAGAATCAGTTTTGTTCATCCTTCGGTGTAATGCTTGTGATACCTTGGGGGTTCGTTGTGTAAAGGCATCTGACTGAGAAGGGAAGAGGAGACATTAATAAAGGTAAAGTGCCAACAAATGCTGAAACATGGTCCTGCTCACACTCAAAGGTGAGGCAGTGAAGACCCATGGCCTGTTTCGGAAATACAAGCGCGCAAAAGTCATTTACGAGCTCAAGCACAATATATTTTTGTTTCTAGCTCATTTCAGCAAGATTTTTCAGTTATCAGTGAGGTTTCCTCTGGCAAACCAAGTGTACTTTAATTTCCTTATTTTGTAGTTAAGTGTTATTTTCCACAGGTGTCACTTGCAGTGAACAAGCAGCCACACTAGTGGGGGAGAATTGCAGGGGCTTCATAGAACGAGCTGCGCAGTTCACACTTCGCCCCACCCATTTCCCTCCAGCGGCCACAAACCCCATCAGATGCCAAGTGCGTGGGCACCGGGAAGTAGAGATCAAAGCTGGCGGTGCATCTGGACTGGCTGTGCACTTCAGCTCTGCAGGAAAGTCTTAAATGGCAGTATACCAGAGGAGCAAAACTGTACCTTGGTCTTGGTTCTTTCTCTTTCTTTTTTTCTGCAAAATGATGATGACAATCACCGATACCCAGGCAAACGGAATGAGAGCCAGGCCACAAACTGGTTTATTTCCATCTAGGAATAACAGGAAAACACATGTCTTTACTGTCTCATTTTTGGCTACTATGGTGGAACAGCCCTACAAACTCTGCACTGCAGGGATGGGAAGGCTCTCTGCATGGTGCACTCCTTTAATGCTTCCCCCCAGCCACTGTATCCCAGGCTTTGGGTTCCCATCAGCAACACACGCCAGGTTCAGGGTGGACCCATTTGTTACATGCACTGGGCCATTAGTCTCAACCTCTGAGTCAAAGGTCACATTCATAGTTACTGGCCCATCTGGAGAAAAAGCCAGATAAGAGGTGATGAGAGACAGGAAGAGAGAGAGAGAGACAGAGTGGGAGAGGTGCTGCTTGAGAGCCTTCATTGGTAATGGCATCTGACATCATCCCTAGTTCAAGGCTTCAGAATCATTTTGAGCAATTCTATTCATAATAAGCCCAGCTCAATTAAAGTAGCATTCAAAACAAAATCACATTACACTTCCGGTTCTCTACCACGAGCAAGAAGTCAGTATGTCTTACAAGGCAGATTTCCCTTCACTCATCTGAACTAAACACTCTGCCATGGTTTATTTTCTCACAGAAGGAAGCCTTTCGCTGCTGTCAATCTTAACCCTGCACAGCCCAAGAGTTACAAAGAGCAGCCACTGCTTCTCAAAGACCAGAAAACTCACAGCTGCCATTGAGGGTGATGCTGGTTCTATTTGTCTGTGTCCACATTGGATGAGAGGCCTGGCAGGCACACTCTGCATTGTTATCCTTCACCGTGGGGCTGAAGTTATACTGACTGAGCAGGGAGAAAGTGCCGTCATTGTTCATGGTGATGTTCTCAGTGACGCTGCCGGGCGACACTGGAGTGCCCCTGTGGAACCATAAAACTGAAGCGTTCCGCGGGTAGAACCCTGAAACCTTGCAGTCCAGTGTGGCTGTGCGTCCAGAAACTAGAGGAGAGGACTGTTGTATTTCTATGGAAGCGGGCTGAACTGCAACACAAAGGGTTAATCAAATATACCATTAACAATATTTAAATAAATATAATGCACAGGTTGGTGATACTGTGGCCTTCTAATCACAGAGGTTATCATTTCCAATAGCCCATATCATAATCAGAGTTTAACAAAATAAGGAAACTAATAATAATAGTTAACTAATAATGAATAATAATAACTATAATTAACTATAATTAAATACAGTTAATGCACAGGTGATACTGTGGCCTTCTAATCACAGAGGTCATCATTTCCAATGGCCCATATCATAATAAGAGTTTAAAGGAATAAGGAAACACTACTTAATTTTTCTGTACTGTCTGTAAAAAGGGTACATTTTACATATTCTTTATAAAATTTCTACTTTGATGAGTTTTTATTGTCGTACAAAAATAGTGTCATCCTGAGTATAGTATAATGCAAGTATGCTAACAGTAAGCAGATAATGATTGGAAATAGAATAGAACAGAATCTTCACATAAGTAGTTAAATTACTCACTTACCATAAAGAGAAAGCTGAGTTCCAGAGCCTTTGACTGTTCTGGCTTCCTCAACACTGGGCATGTTCACTTCGCAGTAGTACACATTCGCATCTGCAAGACTGGGGCTTTCAATGGTGAGAGAAAGATTACAGGAGTCCCTTGACAGGCACCATACAGACCCATCAACTTCCAGTTCAGAATTTCCTCTGTAGAATACTCCAGAGAAGAACTGACCCCCAGTGTTGTTGACGGTACAGCTCAAAACGACAGGGTGCCCAACCTCAGCTTCAATACGAGGAGGCTGATATACCACCAGTGCAGGGGCTGCAGTTAATGCACATTGGGAAGCAAAAGGCAATGGTTGACACAAAATAAACTGGCCACAAAAATAACAGCAAAGACAAATTTTCACAGACTGAAATATCCTGTTTTCAGATGTGTGTTTGTAGGTGCAGCTGTAAATACCATATGAACCCCTGAATGACTGACTTTATGTGACACACATATAGATTTAACAAACTGTAAATAACATATTGACTAGTAGTTTGTCAAAGTAATATACATGTCAGCAAAACCAAAGATGCAATTACCTATCAGACAAATGCAAGCTGACAAGCTGATCATAAAGTACACTAAATTGTATATGACTTGTGCTTGTACAGATGCTGTGCGTGGAAGGTTGGACAGTAGAGGGAAGGGTTACAGTGTATGTATGTCTTTAAATAATTTATCAGGTTTTAAACAATGCAATCTAATGAAATGCTAAATAAGAATATCAAAATAATAAGTATGCAGTTGATAATATGCCATTTGATAAGTTTTACATTGAAGGCTTGGCCCACACTGCATTTCAAAGCAGTATGGACCATTTCTCCAAGTGACCAAAAATCCGCAAAGAAAGATGTGGTAAAATTATTATCATTACAAATCATCATGGTAGAACTAGTTCGGAAAAACGAGTCCAAGTAAAAATAAAAAAACAACAACCATAGTTATCCTTGAACACTACTAACCCTTATTTGTAATCCTACTAAACTGTACATAATAATAGCAGCAAAACTCATTCATTGTTGGGGTACTACTGAACACATTACATTTTTAAAATATATTTTTAAATGAACTTAATAATTAATACTCAATACTTAGGATTTTGTTTCTGTCGGTTCAATATTTGAATTTTGAAACTAATATTGCTTAGAGCATATTAGTATTCAGATATAAGACAAATAGTTATTTTTGGTGCAGATTTCAATGGAGGACAGAAATGTGACTTACCGGCACCCAAGGTCTCTACTAGCCAGCCCACACATATCAGGAGCAGGGGAAGGTTTTGCTGTTTGATCATGGTGTCTTGTTCCTTCAGCATTGCTTGTCTGCCTCTACCATGACCTTACATCTGATTAGACCTCTTCGCGATCAATCAGCCTTCGCTGCTGTTTTAATGGGATAAACTTTTGCCTTGTGTCACCATCCTTTTCCTCATTTCACGTTTACCTTTGTTCTTACATCCTTCTAAATGCACTAGAAGCACACGCCCAGCTAGCTTTTTATTATTGTAGCAGGAAGTGGCCTTTGCAGTGCAGGTAGACGCTTTCCTGCCCTATCATGGCACCTTTACCAAATACACCTCCTGAAATACAGCCAGTGATCAGAAGGCTTGCATGCCTGCAAAGCCCTATTCAACAACGAGGTGTGAAGTGCACATGTGCGAAACATGCAATTATGTTCGGATTCAGATATTCACATGCTGGACTGCAGAACATCTTCAAGTGACACAGGTCAAGATCAACAGGCACAACATGGCTGGCAACAACCAAAACCTGGCTTATATAATGACGCAAGCTGTTCACTGTAGTGTTTTGTTGTGTGTCAGTTGTCCTGCAGCTTCTGCTGAGACATTGCTAAAAATAATTAGCTGTTTAAATCTATTAGCATTCATTCAATTTTCTTAAGATTTGGGACTGACGCTGGCGGGTTGTCACATCTCAAATAATAAATAGGCCAGTGAACACATTCAAATAGTATGAATTGGTTGTTCCTACATAACTAGTGTGGAGAAAGCTAATCCCTCTACATTTTTTTAAACACTGTGCTCAATACACTAATTGAAATTGAACATACACGCTTAAATTATCCAGAGCAGTTTCAAATAGTGCATTAATGAACCACTGCATATTTCTATAGAAGTGCAGTAACAAAGAATGGTCCTTGACAGGATGCAGCACCTGTGGTATAGGAAACCAAAAGCCGGCCAATATCTCCACCTCAAACCAGAATGGCTAATTATAGTGGTGAACGCAATGATGAAATCGGCAAGCACACATTTCACATTTGTTTGCAGTGTAAACTTTTACCGGCCGCAACTGTCAGGCTGCGAACATGTTCATAAAATTTAATTGTGCTTCTTTCAATTTAAAATGTGAGCCTCTTCAGGAAACAGATCTCACCTTAAAACTGTGATTCACACCACTTTCACTGTTTTCTTATTGAAAAAAAAAACAAACAAAAAAAACATCTTCAATGTACAACATAACACAACATAACATAGTTTTGTTAATTAGTGCTCTGATTACCTACAGCCTAGGCAGTACCTAACACTGTATCAAGCCTAGTCTTGGAAACCCCCAGAGTTTCTGCCTCTACTATGTGACCTGGCAGGCTATTCCACACATTGGCTACTCTCAGCCATCTGTTTTAATAACATGCGGTGTAGCAAGCCATTGTGAATTGCTGTCCAGCTGGCTACAGTGAAGGCATTTGATAGCTGAGTGAAAATGTAGTCTGTGGTTTAATGACCCACCTTGTAGTCACAATAATAGCTAACTTACCCTTGAAACAATATAATCCAGGTTTACATGTTAAAGAGGAAGAGACATTCTAAAAATGTATTTTTTTTTATTGTTGGTGACTTAAATGAGATATTCAGCACAGTTTAAGTACACTATAGCATACAAAGCCACAAAAGTGCTTACATTTTTTAATTAAACAGAACAAGGACATAAAATGGGCTAGTCGGCAATTTAATGAATTAACAGAAAGGAAAGGCCATGGGGCCCACTGCAACAGGAGGTCAGACCCAAGAACCTCCACACCAAACTGATGAGCACTACTAAGAATACTAAGTTGCCAAACATGGAAAAACAAGGCTGCTGGTCTGTCATCAAATACCAAACAAACATAAACTAGCAACAAGCCACAGCTCCTAATCCCCCAAAGTGTAACGGTATAAGCAGTAATATCACTCTTTTGATTAGCACCTTAGTTATCAAGGGAGCAACAATCACTTGATAATAAAATGGCACCAATGGACTTTTTCTACATG
This sequence comes from Anguilla rostrata, assembly GCF_018555375.3. Lineage (NCBI taxonomy): Eukaryota > Metazoa > Chordata > Actinopteri > Anguilliformes > Anguillidae > Anguilla > Anguilla rostrata. Next base: position 10,414,415 of record NC_057944.1, read on the forward strand.
TGCTGTTGCCTGAAATAGCATCGCATGCACATTCAAAAAAAGGATTTTTGTGTGTCCTCAAACGGGCTACCATGAGCAATTTGCAGATGCTGGGATTGATTGAAGAGTGCTGGTTTTGGTTGAATTGGATATTGTCCAAAGGAAAGAATTGATGATTGTGGTTCATGAGGCTGGACAAAAATATCCTCGCAATAGCATTTCAATGTAAAAAAAAGAAAGAAAAGAGAAGTAAGTCAAGTTACTCAAACACACAAAGAATATACTATAGATTTTTTTATAATGAAAATATAAATAAATAAATAAAACATGAGAAATTCTCAAAACACCTTCAAGAAAATGAAGTTAGAAACAAAATAACGCACATTTGAAGCTTTATTGTATGGCTTTGTGAAGTTGATTTGGATTTTTGTTTGCTTACATAAGGTCACAGGCCACAGATGTTTATGTATGTAATGAGTGAGAGAATGTTGTCTTCGTAGTTATATTTCTGTACAACCTTCAGAAAGTAAAAAAAACTTTTAAAAACCTCAGTTCTGTATATGCATATAGGGAATACCCTGCCAAAACATAACGTAGTGGATATATGCCGTTGCAAAGCACTTTAGCATAGGCAAGGTGAGTGCTAACTTGGGTACATGGCTTCTGTTATAGTAGCATAGCTGGGCTGTTTACTAGCTGTGTATTTTGTTTTCATGTGGGGAACGAACAAAATAAAACTTGGGAAATTAAGAAAGGGCCTTCCATCACCCTATAGTGGTCTTCTACATAAAATGCACAGTTTGGATCCAGATTTTCATAGGTTTGAGAATATTTTTTGACACATTTATACATTCAAACAGCAGGCAGATTGTGGTGTATGAGGTATTGCACGCCCTTCTGAGAGTTCAGAGGGGTAGGGTATGGGTAAAATTTCTCTGGGGGCCAGCTCATGTAGGGGTCAAGGGGAATGAGGGGGCTGACTGTCTAGCTAAATGGGCACTAGGGAGGGCAGTGCCGGATCTGGAGGTCCCGTTGAGTAGGGAGGAAGCTAAAGGGATAATTAAAGCTGCAGTAAGGACGAGGTGGCAGAAAGTGTGGGGGTCAACACCTTTATACAACACAGAGACAGGTGGGGAAGGGGAGGATGTCTGGAAGGGATCGGAAGGAGGAATCCATGATATCCAGGATGAGACTGGGGCATACGGGACTGAATGAGACCTAGAAAATTATGGGTGAACATCTGACAGGGATGTGTGATTATTACCAGGAGCGGGAGAAAGTGACCCATGTTTTGGATGAGTGTGATAAGTATGTGATGGATTGCTGGGAGCAATGTTGAAGGTACCAACAGGAAATGATGTGTACAGACATCTGTTTCACTTCCTTAGGGAAACGGGACTAGTCAGGAGGGTGTAGGATTAGTTATTTTTGTTATAGTGTAGTTGCTTTTCTGTTAAGATTACTGTTTGGTGGCTTAGTTGAGTTTGGGTAAATCTATTCTATTTGTTTATTTTCTTTCTTTGAGTAGTATATGGTGTTGTTTTGGGGATAGTTTATTTATTATATGTGATGATTATTATTAATATTATTATATATTCATTTGTATTTTTATTTTTATATTTTTTTCTTACTTCAGTGTATTATCATTATTATTATTATTATGTATTTTTGGGGGAGCAGTCACAGCTGTCTTTGGGTCACACTTCAGCCCAGTAGGTGACGGTAATGCACCAGTCTTGGCTTTACAGACGCCACAACTGCAAAGAAAAATAAGAAGTAGTAGGACTCACGAGTGTCCACTAGGTGGCGCGGTACACATTGTACGACATTTAAACGTCTTAAATCCGAAGAAGAAGAGGAGTGCTCCTGAAAAGCGGTCGGATTCAGAACATGTTTATTTCAATATTTACGAAAATTATAAAGAGAAGTGAAAATCAAACAGATAAAAGTGAGTCACAGAAAATGCTGTTTTGCTAGTACGTTTTTCAGCCTTTTCCTTGCTGCAGTGGTTGAACAATGCAATGGATACAGGCGAAGAGCTTCAGGAATCACCAATGATTCACGGAAAAGAGCAACCGAGGCCTCGAATTGACAGAAGTGCGGTACGATCAATGGTTTATTAAGCATAACTAAAACTTATGGCTAACACTATTTGCTATCCTCCAATTAGTGTTACCGAACTGTGAGTTATGTACATGCATGCAGATAACTATCTTACTTGGCTAGCTAGCTAACTAGCGTCAACAAAACACTAACAGTGCTTGCATGCTAACAACGTTAATGTCGTTCACGTCAGTCTATATTACTAATTGTTGTATTTAGCGGACCTCTGGCATTGGGCACTGTGGTTTATCTAACTAAGCTACCAATGGTAGCTATCGATAAATCACAGTCTTGCAGGTTTTGTGCAAGTTTGTGCTAGCTACAGCACGACGCTGAAATTTGCTCCCAATTCGAATTTCCCGGTGTTCTGTCGGTTTGTCCCACGTTGTAAAAATGTCCTACGGGTAGCGCACATTTCTGGTCGAAAAATCTTAACGCAAGTAAATTGTGAAACTGTAGTAGACAAATTAGTTGGTAGGTCGGCCTATTTGTAATGCTTCTAAGCTGAATTACATTGTTGTTTTCTACAGCCTCGGTCTCGAAAGGGGCCTGGCCTGGGGTTCTCAGTCCCCGAGACTTCGTAGCCAAATGTTTTCCTTTCCTATAGCCTTGTTTCGCTCATCATCAGAAAATGCTACGAACATAAAACTGCAGGTAGCATATTTTGATTGTATAAATAAGCTAATTTGAAGATGCTACCAACAAAAACCTATACAGTCTTTAAATAGGAAGAAAGAACAACTTATGTCAAACGACATGTAGTCACGTAAGTGACATGTATCATTTATTTAGCTCGTCGGTTATATTAGGGACAACAACAGTTGGTCATTTGGTTGACACGAGTCATCACCGCTACGCAAACAGTGATATTTCACCTAAATGGTGTCAGGTACAACATGACCTCGTATTTCATAAACAAGTGTGAGAAGACCTTTCAGTTTTGGATCCAATCCAGAATTTCCCTTTTTACAATTGGTCTGTATTGGGTTACATAGAAAGTTTGGAGTGGGATTATTTGAAAACGCTACTGTTATATTTCACCCAAATCAGGTCAGTGCTACTTCAGGACCTCTTCTGTCATAATCATCTGTCAAAAGTTTGAGGCCTATAAATTTCGGGGTGAAATTGCAATCCAATATATTTTCAATATGCTTATATTACTGTATTGATTGATGTAAACAGTTTAGAGTGTTATTAGAAAATGGTGCAGTAATATTTCACCCACACCATTTCAGATGTACATTAGTTCCTGTTCTCAGATACACACATGATGCAATGTTAAAACAATTTGATTTTGGGGAGAAAAAGAATTGCGTATGACCTACTCTCTTCGCAATGTGAGTGTCTGGTGTGTTGCCGCAGCCGTCCAGCAGCAGCCAGACCCCTGGCACGCCCCTTTCTCCGATGGATCCCATGAACACGCTCTCGAACTTCGAATCAGAGATGGAACCTGACGGCCAGGGCAGTTACTCGCTGTTCCCCGCCTTGGATAACATGGCCAGCTTGTCCGGCACGTCAGAAACTCTGGAGGCGTAAGTTAAAGGCCTTTACCGAGATGTGGGAATATGCGTAAAAATACGCACTTTTAACCATAGTGCACCTGAGGGAAAAATCAGCATTGATCTTGGTGAATACCTGCTGTTATTTGTGTTTCACACCCTACAATACATCCCTTAGAAGTGAGTTTTTCTTTTAAATTTACAAAACATTCAGGGAATAATAATATTAATTGATAAGTAACGTGTATATGTATTGACACATGAATTATCTATGAAGAACTGTTTCTTTCTGTCCACCTTTTAGTGAACCACCAAGTGATGTGTCAGACAAACCCAACCTTACATGGCTGGATGCTGCTCAGGTACAGTGATGCTGTTTCGCTTTGTTAACTTTGCAGATTACCTGGCTTAATATTGTAGAATGCTGCTGCATGTTGAATGTTCCTCCTCACCTAGGAAATCACATTTGTTCTTGACTCTTTTACAGATTGTTCTGGAAGAAGCCGGGCGACCCATGCACATAAAAGAAATAAAGCAGAGGATAATTGACAAAGGGCTGGTGCAGTCAAAGTACGGATGTCTATTCTTGAGCTCATTAATATACACAATAAGTGACCACTTTATTAGGTGCGCTTATGTAGTACTGGATAGGACCCCCTTTTCCCTCCAGAACAGCCTGCATTCTTTGCAGCATTGGATTAAACAAGGTGCTATAAACGTTGCTTAGAGATTTTCGTCCATGCATCACACAGATCCTGCAGATTTTTCAGGCGCACATTCATGCTGTGAACATTCACCTCATGCCAGAGGTGCTCTGTTGGTTTGAGATCTGGTGACTGTGCAGGCCTTTGGTGTCTACTGAAGTCACTGTCATGTTCGTGGCACCAGTTTGCGATGACGGGCACTTTCTGACATGGTGCCTTGGAAGTATCCATTTGAAAAAGGGTAGACTGTGGCCATAAAGGGAAGCACACGGTCAGCCACAGTACTTAGGTATGCTGTGGCATTCAGATGATGCTCTGTTGGTATTGAGGGTCCTAATGTGTGCCAAGAACGCATTCCCCACACCATTACTCTACCACCACCAGCCTGCAGCTTTGACAGGAGGCAGGTTGGATTCATGGATTCCTTCTGTTTATGCCAAATGTTGACCCTACCCTCTGCATGTCACAGCAGAAGTTGATATTGGTCAGACTAGGCGGAATTTTTTCCCCATATTCAGTCGTGCAGTTTTGGTGTTCACGTTCCCACCGCAGCCTCACGTTCCTGTTCCTAGCGGACAGGAGTGGAACCCAGCGTGGTCCTCTGCGTAGCCCATCTTCAGGGTTCCACGTGCTGTGTGTTCAGAGTTGCCCTTCTGTTGGCTTCAGCGAGTCTGCCCATTCTTCTCTGACCTCTCTCATTAGCCAGGTGTATTCTCCTACGGAACTGCTGCTCACTGGAGTTTATATATCATTGAACTCTCGAGACTGTTATACGGTAAAACCCCAGGGCAGGGCAGCTGGTTCTGAGATGCTGGAACCGCCACGTCGGGCGCCGACAGTCATACCCCAGTCAAAATCATCTTGCCTATTCTTACTTTTGGTTGAATAACAACTAAACCTCTTCACCTTGTCTGCGGGCTCTATGTATTGAGTTGCAGCTGCATGATTCACCGTGTGGAGGAGCAGGGTATTTGCATCAACAAACAGGTGTACCTAATAAAATGGCCACTGAGCGTGTATTGAATATGTCTTAAACAGCCTTGAATTACTAGTCCATTTTAGTCCCCGTTTGAAACAATTACAGACTGGAGTTAATTTTTTCTTAAAATATTGCCCATTTCAAATTAATATTTTGACACTGCTGAACTACCCCAAAGTACGTATTTAAAATGTTTTAATTTTTGTCATAAAAATCTTTACCCTCCCTGTTTATTCTGCAGTGCAAAGTCAAGTCTAGAAGCTGTGATGTACCGTGAGGTAAGACATGCGGAACCATGCGTGAGTGGTTCTAGCAAGAACACGAGCTGACTACATGAAGTGTTTTGCAGTTGTCTTTTACAGTGAAATCTACAGCATATTTCCATGCTGAGAGAATAAATAGGAGGTGTGGTAATACCCTCAATACAATAGCTTTCGTATTCTTTCTCAGTATGTTGAACATAGCTTTGAATTCTGCCAGGAAGTACAATTGCATACAGTACTTGTATTGATTGGTGACATCAACCTTTTGAAAAAATGTAAGCATGTACATTTGACTTGCTTGTTGAAACATTTGCATTTGCTTTGTTGCATTTTTTTCTTCATTTTCATTTAAGTTTACTTTCTTTTTCATTTAATTAGCTTTTGTGAGGTAAGGAGTTAGAAGAACAGGAGAGAGGATTTCTGTATTCGAGTTGGCTGTTCAAAGAGTGTTCATTCAGTAATGGTGTTAGTGCTGCAGCCAGTCATTAGTTGGAAGTCTAATATTTTGTTTGGCTTACAGGCATTACAAGTTAGGCTAAAGTTTTATCTAATGACATAATTTACTTACGAAAGTCTTTGTTTTTGTATACTAAGCAGGAGCCACTTGAGGTGTGGTTGCCATAACTTAATTACAGTCAAAAAGCTTTATCATGAATTTCCTTTTAATGGTTCAATCAGAGAATGCTTGAAGAAAAAAGAAAAAAAAAAGATTAGGGAATAAGGTGAAATGTTCGGCTGTGCTGGCTGAATGGGCAGTGAGGATTGGCCCTGTTGCTCAGGGGGTGTGGCCAGGGTGCCCCGCCCCCAGGCCTTTGCGGCAGTGCTGGCCGAACGGGCAGTGAGGATTGGCCCTGTTGCTCAGGGCCAGGGGTCTCCAGGCTTCAGTCTTCCACTGTGTTACAGACTCAGAAAGGGAGCAAGCGCTTCAAGAGGATTGAGAACAGAAATGGCGTCTTTGCGCTGTTGGTAAGTCGCCATTGCGAGGGATGGTGGGACTGGAAAAATTTAACAGAATGACCATGAAGTATAATGACAGAGGACTTTGGATTAGAAGGATAACAAATAAAACCTCTGAAGATTTTACATGAAACGACTTGCGTAGTGTTTGGGGGAGGTTGACCTTCTATTCTGGGGAGACTAAAGTTGCTGGGGGCTAATACGATCTGGTCATGCGACTAAAGCAGGTTTCCTCAGAGAAATTTTTACATTATTTAATTTATCTTATGTTTGTTTCAGTCATGTTGATCCCATTATGTTACTTGTTTTTGTTTACCAGTTCAGCCTTTTATTAGCTTTGTTTATTTCGGCCTGTCTTGCCTGTAGCATCTACATGTGCATCATTCGATTGGTCTTTCTTCGCATGCTCACGTACGAGTGATATTCCCGTGGTCTGTGATTGGCTGGCGATGGATGTGTCTGTGAACGTGGCGTTTTGTGACCGGCTTTGCCTCCGCTTGCCCCCGCCCCCGCGCGCGCAGACCGACGAGGAGCGGCAGCAGGCGCTGCGGGGCTTCGTGGCCCCGCCCTTCCTGGGCTCCCCCGGCCGGACGGCCTTCTCCAGCTCCAGCTCCGGGGCGTCGCTGCCCCCCTTCCCCTCCCCGCCCGGCCTGTCCGAGCCCCGGCCCAAATCCAGGAAGGCCCTGCGCAAGAACCAGAAGGAGAAGTACCGGCTGAAGTACCTGCGGCTACGCAAGGCCGCGCGGGCCATGATATTCGTGAGTGTCGCGTTTTTTACCCTCCCCGACAGTACCGCGCTTTGACTTGCGTTTCAGTTCCGTCTTTATTTTTTAAAGGAGAGCAAACTGTCTGCCCTCCTTACGTGCTCTCTCACTTCTTTGAAGCGGGGAGAGCATCTGAAATGAGCGCATTGCTTGAATCTGTGAAATTCTTGTTTTCATCCCGTGAAATGCCAGCGTGCCTGGAATGGTGTGGGTTCTCCCGCTCCCACTCCGGAACGCTCAATGTCGAGTGTTGCACTACTTAAATGAAAGCGTACTAAATCACCCCGGGTGTGAGGTTTTGTTTGATATTAGCGTTGAAGTATCTTGTGAATTGCGCGATTATCTTGTGTAAGAGAACCCGCTCGTTGCCCTGATTTGTGCAACCTTTGCCCCCCCCAGGAGAACGCCGCCCTCTGTGACGAGGTGGCCCACCTGGAGGAGAAGTTTGTCCGAGCCAAGGAAGAGCGCAGGTGGGTGGTCCTCCTCAGCCAGTAGGGCTTAGAAAACTTTATTAGAGGCTGCAGGTTCAAGTCCAGGTAGGGCCACTGCTGTTGTGCCCCTTGAGCATGGTGCTTAACCTGAATTGCTTCAGTAAAATGTCCAGTGCATTAATGGATGCTGTGTAATATGTTATTTGCTGAATTATGTAATGCATGTGATATGCTTGCCAGGCACTCAAAAAGATGCAGTTTCAATCAGTTTTAGCTGAAGCTTACCGGAATGGTTTCTACAAAGATTATTATCTTTCTCCACTATACTTTCAGCTTACCTGTAACTGTTCAACTTAAGGTTATCAGAACTTTGCTGCAACGCACAGGTGTATTCAGTTTAAGTCTTCAATTTGTTTCAGCTGATTTACCCCAGAAGCAAGGATGAATAGAACGTTACATGGGCCAGATAATAATTTAAAGAAATGGAAAGAAATAACTGTCAGATGTTCTAGCATTACCCATAGGTGAATTAAAGCTCTGAAAAAGATATCCTAAAGATTCTAGATGCCCTGATGTATTGATATCCCTTTGTAGCATACGTCCAGCCTCCCGTAGTTTCCCTATTTGCTTCGCTCTAAAGGGTCTTGCTGAGAGTGCCGTGTTTTCCGGCAGGTTCCTGTTGAAAACCCTGCTGCAGTACCAGTCCCTGTCAGAGGGGGAGCTGCTCTCGGCCTCCGGCGCCAGCGCCCACGCCACCACAGCCTACGCCTCCGGCTCTGCCGGGGGGCCGTCTCTCCTCGCTGCCGGCCACGCCCTGGGCCCCGCCGTCTCCGGGGGCGACGACGGCCTCCCCAAGAAGCCCAAGAAAGAAAGGAAGGAACGAGGGAGGGAGAACGGAAAAGAGGAGGGTGAGTAGAGCCACAGCGGTCAGGGACAAGCGGGCACGTAACCAGTTGGTTGTAGGTTCACATCTTGAGTGGACGCTAGCGCGTCCTTGTTGAATTCCGCAAATAGCCTTCTGTTAAATAAGAACGGGAAAAGAACTGGGTTATACAAGTGTCTGCCAAACAAGCAGTGTAACTCTCTTGAGATTAGTCTGGGAGGACTGCTTCTCTTTGCTGTTCTCCGGTTTCTCATGAGAGGGAAAGATATCGAATGGAGGTTGCCAGTTCAGAAACTTTCTTCTTGACTGTATATGGTTTCCTGTGCAAATTAGACGAGTGAGTAAGATCTGTGTGCAGTAAACATGGAAGGCGTGTAATGGGTGAATATGACCTGTGTGTAACAGAAGAGTGAAACCTGTTGATCATTGCCCCCCCGCAGTGCTAAAGAAGGTGTCTAAGAAGAGGAAGGTGATGGACGGGGGGGCCCGGCGGCTCGTGCAGCCCATCCCCCTGGACTCGTCGGGACGTCCCGTCTTCCCCATCGTCCTGGGGGGCCTGACCGTGTACAGCCTGGGGGAGGTTTGTGTCCCGCTGTTTGTAAGGGGGGTTTTTGACGGGAGGAAGCGCTTTCAGAAGCTCTTTGATACAGCATTCGTGATTGGAGGAAGTGCTCTCAGGCTGTTTAAAACAGCATTTGTGATTGGAGGAAGCCCTGTGTACAGGTGGAGACTCTAGGTAGGTTAGAGGCTTGTGATAACTGCATTACATTACATTACATTCATTTGGCAGACGCTTTTATCCAAAGCGACGTACAAAAGTGCATTTTCATGATCGTAGACAACTGCTGAACACGGGTTCAGTAACTGCGTTCAGATGAAGGTGACACCTCACAAGTGGTTAGACTGTTATTCCTTTGACTTTTGCTCTTGTTTGGTTCATAAGTCAGCACGTAGGAGACTTCAGGCCGGCCTTCTCGTGGTCTCCTTCATAGAAACAGTTGATTTAACAGGAGAAACGGGGCGCCCGGTTTCCGCGGCGATCGCAGAACGGGCGCTAACCCTGGGCGGCGGACCGCGTCTCTCTCCCCAGATCATCACGGACCGGGCGCGCTTCCACGACGAGAGCGCCATCTACCCGGCGGGCTTCTGCAGCACGCGCGTGTTCGCCAGCACCAAGAACCCCGAGCTGCAGTGCCTGTACACCTGCCAGATCAAGGACGGCGGCGCCGGGCCTCAGGTGCGCACACGCGCGTCACACGCGCACGCCTGACCGTCTGACGCGCGTGCGTTAACATGCGCCGCGTTTCAGATTTCACCAGCACCGAAGGAGCTGAAGTGTTTCAAAGAGGAAATTAACCAGGGTCACACGTACGCACGATCGCATGTCCTCCGTCTTTAGATAAATGCAAGTGAATGATTTGTATTACAGGGGGAGGGGGAGAGAGAGTGGGAAGGAGGAAGAAAGGAAGAGAGAAGAAGGGAGAGAGAGAGAAGGGAGGGAGGGAAGGAGGGGAGGGGAAGGACGGACGAATGGACAGACAGAGAGGGAGGGAGGGAGGGAGAAGAGAGAGAGCGAGCGAGAGAGAGAGAGAGAGAGCTTGCCTTCTGTGTAACGGTGGGATTATACTGCTTTGTGATCGACCCCAGTAATCTCCTGAAAATGAAGACATCTCACAGGAAGTGAGTTCAGTCAAACTTCTGCGTGACAGGAAGCGGTTTGTGTTGTTGTCATGGAAACCCTGTGCTCCTTGCAGTTCGAGATCGTCCCGGAAGAGGACCCCCAGAACGCCATAGTCGCCGGCTCCGCCCTCACTTGCCACGGCAACCTGCTGAAGGCTATCGCAGGGATGAGGTAGGCGGGCATCGCGCCCCTAACAACGCTCGTCTGTCGACTCTCAGACACTCCCAAACCTTTTCAGTGCGTGCCCCATTTCAGGTACAGAAAAGGTTTTTATTCACATTGCGCCACTCGCCATTATATTTTAAGCCACTCCAGTGACCTGAAAGGCTGTTGGCTCCTGATTGGCCTCTGCTGTTGCCGTCTTGAGCGTGGTACCTTAGTTTCTCCAGTAAAAAAAAACAAAGCGTATGCTAACCGTTCCCTCTGCTGCTGTTTGTTCTGTTGTAAAACAGAACTTCTGACCGCCTCCCTCCCTCCCCAGGGGTAAGCCTCTGGGCTCAGTGGTGCCGTCCGGGGCGGATTTCTTCGGGTACTCCCATCCCACCATCCAGAATCTGATCCAGAGCTGCCCGGGCGCCAGGAAGTGCGGGAAGTAAGCGCCGCCTCCTTTCCGTCTCCGTTTGATTGTGTGCGCTTCTGTATCAGACCTGGGACAAATACGGATTCGTTTTGGATTCAAATGCTTTTCTGTGCTCTGTTGATCTTGCCTGGTCTAATTGAGCTTGCCAATATGACCAGAAGGTGGGGTTTGCACATTTTAAGAGTATTTAATTCGTTACACTAAAACAAGATTAGTAAAGCGTAGAAAATATTTTAATCCAAAACAAATATATATTTGACCCATTTCTGTTATTTATGTCAGCATATATTATACACAGTTAAAAGCTTTGAAAGCTTTGCATCCTACCCAGTGTAGCCACAGGCTAGCATTTGCATCATAAGGCACTGACTGTGGCGTGAGGATAAGTCTGGGTCTTCTCTAGTCCAGGTCTGCATTCACCACCTGTCCACAATGGACGATGCTGTAACCTGGTCAAGAAGTAATGCATGTCCAGTCACAGTCCAAAAAAAAAAGACAGAAAGAAAACATGCTTTTTATCTGTTCGTGGTACAAAAGTGTCCCGGGTGTCGTCTTAAGGGATGTCAAATTGAGTCGGTGGCTGGTTTTGAACAAGCAAGAGGCAAACTGCTGTTTGTCTAAAAGGCAGCGTGGCTCATGGTGAAACAGGCATGGCTGCATCAGTCCCAGTTGCATGTCTCATTGAATATCTATATGAAGAACCGAAAGGCTGTTACCAGCAATCACCGATAATTGCGGTAGTCCCCTTTATAATGGAGGGTTTGAGTGCATGTCCTTCAGTGTATTTAACCTGTCGCGTGTGCATCAGAAACTTCTTGCATTTTAGGGCGCCCACTTGGACTGTGATGAGGAGGATTATGATGAGTATCATGTTTACAGCACTTACCTCACAGCGCTTCTGTTCCATCTCTCCCTCCCCTCACGCCCAGTTACCGGTGGGTGCGTTTCGAGGTGTGTCGCCCCGGCGACGGGCGCCTCCCGCACAGCCTGTCGGAGGACGACGCCTCCATCAACTTCGAGGCGTTCCAGCGGCAGCAGGGCTACGAGAACGCGGTGGCGCCGGAGCTGGGCGTGGCAGGTGCGCATTTCGGACATTAACAACATCGTGCCACTCAGCCAATTAGGTCACAGCTAGCGTTTGCCCTCGTGCCAAGTATTAAACCAGTATAAATCTTCAGAGTCTAAGGTTTGTTAAGCCAAGATGCAGTTTTTATTCACCTAGATGCAGCAGATTAAAGCAAGGAGAGAGAGCAGAGGGCCCGTTATTTTAACCCAAGGCCATGCCTGCTGTGGGTTGGCTATGCTACTGTTTGGGCGGGAGCGTGAATGTATCCAAACCACACCCTTTCCCTTGGGTTCCTCCAGGACGGCCTGCACAGACGCCCGTCTCCTCGCACCCGAGACTCCTCGGCTCTCCCACCCTGCAGCCTTCCTCCTCCTCCTCTTCATCACACTTCACCAGCTCCTGAGCCCCCCAGAGGAGACACTTGAGGCCCTTCCCCCCCCATCCGCCAATCATGTGGACGTAATTGCTGGCGGAGGACAAACTGCTTGCTCATGAATGTAAACACCATTATACGCAAACAAAAACTTTTTAACCACAGAATCATGGCTGTTTACTGTAATAACTGCCTGACTGTTTCTTCAGACAGTGAATGCATTTAATCAAATCAAGGACAAGCCTTTGAGCTGCAGTGCCCCAAAATGGATAGACAGGCTGGCAATTGATTATAGTGCCATCTCCTGGTCTGTGTATGTATAGCCACTTCTCCTGGACATTTCCTGTGCATTTCAGGACAGCCCTGTAGTTCGGAATTTACATCATGAAAATTAAATAAACTTTGTCTTGTAACTCACTTCATTAAAGCCCTCTGTTCATGAATGTGAATGAAACTGAGATTTTCTAACAATATTAATATAAAGTACATATTGAAAGGCTTTAAGATTTACCCCTTAAGTTGAACTGGCTTGTGGGCTTATTCACATTCATTCTATTTTTTTTTTTACAGTGAAATTTTCAATAAATCTCACGATGTATCGTTAGAAAGTGTTAAAACTCACGGTTCTATCTCTATAAACTATTTTACAATGCCAATGTTTTGCCGACAATAGTTCCATGTTTTGTAACGTGGAGTGCCAAAACAAGTTTGGGAGGTCCTCATTTTTATGTGTTTTGGAACAGACAACATGAATTACGGTAAAGCTGGTATCCTTATCAGGGCAAGAATCCAGCGAACAAAGTCCACAGTGATTTTTATTCCCAGAAATGTGCTCATTTGAAGAAACATTGATAGAATGTCCGTTGTCCTTTGTTGAATTATTGTTGTCCGTTTTGCTGTTGCATACACCATGAAAGTATTGTGTACATGCAAATGTTATTATCTCTGGTTTGTATAGACTCTCTGAAACAAGATGAGCCCGCCTACAAGCTTCTCTGATGAGTACTGGCCCAGCAGTCCCTCAGTATAGCCAATGGGACTCTCTGTGCGCCAGCAACAATTTGACCTGAACAGTATAATTCTGTCCAGTAGACAGTCAGCTAATGGCATGCTATTATAGTGACAACTAAGAAGAATTTTGGCCAATAAAATTATGTTTCTAATGGTGTATAGTTTGTTAGGCTCACATAAAAGGACACACATTGTTTCTCCTGCAAGTTATTTAATCAATTAATCAATCAATCATCCTGTATTTATATAGCACATTTAATACACCTTGGTGCAACACAAAATGCTTCACAACTAACTAACAGATAAATGAAGAACATAAAAGGCATTAAATAGTATTAAAAGAAATACTATTCAACAAAAAGTAGAAGTTAATTCATTTAATTAAAGTAAGATATTAAAACAGGACGAGTAAGAATTAGTGCAAAAGCAATGCTGAAAAAATATGTCTTGAGTTCCTTTTTAAAACCATCCAAGGCTCTTGTCATGGTTAATAATTTCAAAACAATCTAAGAAGACTGCGAAGGAGGAATAGGGGGCTCAATTACAACAAACTCATTGGTAGGTATTTTTATATCAGAATGAACATTTTGAACATTGCCTTTGGAAAAGAAGCAAATTCTGCACGTTTTGATATTGAGAAAACCTCCTCTTGTGGACACGGGCTTGAGACGGTGGTTGGTAGTGGAGAAGAGCTTTCTGGGGTTATTTAAATTATCCATTATAATTTTTGTTATTTTAAAATAATTTTAGAAAAAATAGTGCTGTTTGGCAGTCAGTTTGTCTCTAAATATGTCATCACACACCTGCGATTTATTTTTCCTCCATCTCCACTCTGCCCTACAACAACATTGCTTAAGCTGCAGGATATTTTAGTTCCTCCATGGTGGTGCCTGTTTTCGAGAAAATCTTTTTTTACCTTAGCGGGAACTACAGAGTCAATACTAGTTTTCAGTAAAGAGTTGAAATGATTAACTAAATCCGTGCAGGGGGATGGAAAAACTGGATTTGGATGGGTACAGAGACAAGAGATAAACTGCTGAGCTAGTGAAGGAGTAATATGGTGCTTCATAGCAGTATGCTCTGTTTTGAGTTGTTTGCAATCAATCGTGGTATTAAAAAAATAATATGCAGTAGTGGATAGATGTGGGAGTATTAACAATATGCAAATCACTTACAAGTCCTCTATAAATGACCAGATCTAAGATATGACCACGGTTTTGGGTTGGTCCTTAAACATGCTTAATAAAAGCCATTGAATTCAATAGGTCCAATAGCCTTAGAGCCAGTGTCAATAACTATATGCAAATTAAAATCTCCACTGATGACAATTCTGTCAAAGTTTGTGTGGATAATGGATTAAAGAAGTCAGCATGGTACTCAAAGGTACTAGATTCTCACACCCACAAGCATCTGTATCCACTCAAAACAAAATCTTTTAGGTGAGAAAAACATCCACTTCCACTGTATTTGAGCTTCTGTTACTTACTTTCCGTAATATTTAGAGTAATTCTGACTCTTTGAAAACAAACTCCTAAGGGTTACCTTTCAGAAAAGTCCAGAATTATGGCAGTAGTCAAAAGGGTTCAAGAATAGTAAACATTTTGTGTTGGGTACGTTATTTCAGGCTTGTGTTTAAAAAGGGTGCTACAGTAGAGGTTAATGAAGCATAGTGCAGAAAAGAACATTTTAACTGATCATGTTTTGTTATTTTTGTTAAAATCTCCTTCACCACCCCTCATGTAAAATGAAAACTAGAAATGAATGTACAATTTCCCTGCTGCCTGTTCATTTTTTAGAGTGGTAACTTGCAACTGGGCATTTCAAATTGAGATATTAATTTCAAAAGAGAGCAGAAGCTTTTTACAAGTAAATTTACTAAAGGGCAAAGATCCAGACTGATGATACAAACATGACCTGCAGGTTCATCATTCTGTCCTTTGCAATTGAGAAAATCAGCACACATGCTTTGTAGTACATTTGTTTTACAAATGAGTATAACAACCTGACAATTGACAGAGAATATTCAAGAATGTTCATTTACAGTGCAAATTGTACATTGATAAAGTGTCTAAGTGAGGCGGTACATCACAGTAATGCTGTGCTTTGGTATGAACACATTACAAAAAAGACTTCAACTCAGGAATCTGTGCAGTGATCACCCTCCATGGTTCACTGAACTATGGCACTATAGTTACATTTCTGGAACACCAATCACCTCAGTCATCAAATAAAAGTATTACTATTACTATTGAGGTAGTGATTATTATTACAGAGTGGCAGTGTAGTATAATGGGTAAGGAGCTGGTCTTCATTCGATTCCCGGGTGGGACACTACCGTTGTACCCTTGAGCAAGGTACTTAACCTGCATTGCTTCAGTATATATCCAGCTGTATAAATGGGTGCAATGCAAATGCTATAAAAAACATTGTGTAAGTCGCTCTGGATAAGAGTGTCTGCTAAATGCCTGTAATGTAATGTAATGTAGTAAATTGAGTACCAGCAGAGGGCTCCAGGTTCAAGAGGGTTTTTTCCACTCTGCCATTGGTAGACTATGACCACAGGCGTCTGCAGCAATAGGTCTGCACCCAATCCGTCTCACCAGCCTAGGGGGTAGGGTGGTTTTACACTGGCCAGGGTTTCTCAGATCATTGGCATGCTGGGTTCTCACAGCCACATGCCCGGTACCCACAGGGTACCAGCTGTCAGCAGTGAGAGATTGATGCTACCTCTCCTGCTAACTGCCAGCAGCTTTCCTGTAGCGCCGTTCAGTCTGTTGTTCGTAGAACAGTCACTGTATCACAGAAAAATACATTCGGACGGACGTGGACAGCGCAATAAGAGACAGGTGACAATGGCCCCCCCCGAAACAGTAAAAGAAAACGGCAAAAAACCTGTGTGCATCCTCAGTCTCCGACTCTCCAAAAAAAAAGTAAATGAAAACGGTAAAAAGCCTGTAGCTCTTGGCTCAGTCTCGCTGCTCCATGCTCGGCCAGGTTTTGGTGAAAGGGGGCGGCGCAGCCTTCGCCGCGTGTCACACCGTGCGGCTGAAGTCACTGGGCCGTCCCTCCAGGTACGCAGGCCTGCCACCGCGTTCTCACACGTGGCGGTGGACACCTGGATGTAGCTGTGGCCCCACTGCATTATGGGAGCCGGCAGCCATGTTGAATTGGAGTTGCAGGGATTTATTTCTTTGGTGCAGCAGATCTGGGTGGGAAACAGAAGGCAGGGAGGTGAGAAAAGGGAACAGCTGAAACTTCTCTTCATGCTATGACAACGAATGCAACGTGCACAAGCTTTACCTCAAATGCAGATTTGGACGGAGCGACAGAAACTGCTTGAGTGTAGGTGACGGTGATAAGGTCTCCTTTCAGCAGGACGTTGACAGGAAATGGGCCCTGGAAGGCCACGCCCTTCTCGCCGTAGACCACGGCTCGCGCCCCCAGCGTCAGCCTGTAGGCCACGTCCTGCTTGTCGCGTGGGTGGATACTGCAACACATAGACGGTCCACTTTCAGAAGACCCATGACTGCTCTCCGAAGGAGGAAGACCCAGACAAACTGCTCTAAGGGTTTTCTACTCGTACTTTCCAGTCTGCACCAGAACGCTCACCACTGAGGTGGAGAGGGAGAGAGTTATTTTTAGCCAATTAAATCAGCGGAAGACTTGGTGGTAGTTTGAGAGAGTTAGGTTGGGAATTTAGCCAAGATACCAGGACCCCCATTGATGACTGAAAAGGAACAATATGTTGGGCACGTATAATTATCACCACAGGGCCTGTATTCATAAAGATCCAAGATCACTTCCGCCTTTTAGTTCATAATGTAATTACGTAATTAGTAGCATATGCAATTATAAGGTTAGACAAGGGAAACCTGATCAGCACTTCTACTCTGAGATGCTTTATGGATACAGGCCCAGACCCGTTTCTGATACAAAGTCATGTTGAGTTCTCCCTGTGCCTTACCTGCCCCAAGGGGACTTTTCATCAGGCAAGTCCAGAGCGACGGCCATGAAAGTGTTCTTCATGCGGGGGTTTGGGCTGAAGCCGTAGTCTGCCGTCTGGTGCCAGCGGAGTTCTGGGAAGCTGTCGCTCTCTGCGCTCTTGTTGTACGTGCACAGCTGGGGACGAACCAGAACCGCCGCCACACCACCAACACCAATTTAACCAACAATAAGTCAATCAATCGATTAAACCAGCCAAGACCAAGCAACCATGTTACTGCCATTACAGCAAGTACACGGTTTTTATCGCTGAACTAAGTATTTCACTGCTATGTTGAGAAAGACATGTTAACAGAGGCATGACGTATGTTTCATAATTAAGCGAACGATTCCTTTCAGAGGGACAAGCGTTCCAAAGCTTGGGAACCCTGAAGCTAAATGAAAAACTTTTATTTATAGTTCATTCCTCTCTAACTGTTAGAAAATGACTTCCCTGCAATTTCTACAGATGAACAGATGAGGAAAGTAAGTTCAGCAGTGATGGAAACGAGGATCCGGAATGTTCCGGCCTTGCCTGCTTGAGTACGGAGGCAAGCGAGGCTGGGGCTCACCTGTACGAATCCAAATGGGAAGTCCAGGGCGGTCTGGCCCCTGGAGCCCAGGTGGAAGGCCTCCCTCCAGTCGTCGATCATGGCGGGGAAGGAGCAGGCGTACTTGTCCAGGTGATACGCGGTGTTATCCTCACCTGGGCCGGCCAAAGCAACATATAATAACGCGCATATAATAACCAGTAGGCCTACAAGTACTTACATGTCACTTATTATTTTTCAGGTGAAAAAAGAACTAAGAGCATAAAATTAGAATCCCTCTGATGTCACACAGTTGCATGACTGACCTTAGGCTTGCTTGCGCAATTAATTCTGTACCAAGGAGAAATTAAAAAAACAGCAACACCACAGTTCACACCAAAATGCATTTGATTTTTAAGACTTTGGTCCGTTTTCCAATTTAAGAATAAAAAAGGTTTTCTGGTTTTAGTTAATAGTTAATCAAGAACCGAATAGGTTCTGTACAGAATAGGTTCTGCTGCAGCTAACTTGTTGGATTTTGGCTGTTGTGGAGAAAAAAAAAACAACAAAAAAAAAAACATAGTCACAGACAGACAAAACAGAACCTTGGTTATGTACATAAAAAAACCCTCTCAGCACCCTGACCTTGATACCAGATGGCTCCCTTGATTGTCATGTTGAGGAAGGGGTGGATCATGGCGTTCCAGAGCACAGAGTTCTCTCTCTTTGGTGACGGTCCATATTTATTTGGCAACGAGGCGATATAAAAGAATCTGCAAGACAGAGAAGATTCTTACGAGGGCATGGCTGAGCAGTGCCCGTGGAAACATCCAGATGGTGTTCATGTTGTGCTTCGTTCATCAGAAAGCAAACAGACCTGGTCTGACAGAACGGCACCTTGAGGGACAGATCGCGTTATAAACAATTAATCAACCGAAGAAACAAGTCCATGTTCTTGTGGTTTTGTTTACTGCCATTTACAAACACATTAGTACTAGTATTTAGTATTCAGTATTTAGTACTTATTATAGCTACAGCTCAGTTCATGTAAACAGCCCTTCAATTGTCATGGGGTTTATGCATAGATTCAGAAGCAAATTGCCTAACCACTTTTTATTGTAAGATGCATTATCTTACATAGGCTGTCACCCTGTGTCTGTGCATCAACAAAGCAATGGAGAGTTTAGTACTCTTTTAGTACTGGTTTCCAGAATGAAATAGGACTTTCTACGGCAATATTTGCCTTTTTTGTACGAATTATGTGATTATTTAGCAGTTTATTTGTCTCCAAAAACAGACAAATTGATTATGTAGGGGTGCATCCCTTTACTTTTCACTCCTCCACTCCTTTCTTCCACTCCCCTACTACTACTCGTCTCCTACCCAGAGGTACGCGGAGGAAAGGAGGGGAGGTGCGTGGAGGAAAAGAGAACGAGGAGGTGTTAAGAAAATTGCGATGTTTGTGCATTTTTGAAGTAACCTTCGATTTGATGAAACAGCCACAATCATAATCGTTATATTTTTGCATAGCCCACAAAAAGTCCCATAGCTGGAGGAGACGAGAAGCCAAGTTTGAAGCTGCTTCGCTCGTCTCCTCCAATATTGGGTCACTGGAGGGAGGGAGGACACACAGACCGGTTTACGGGGCACAGAGGAGACGAGGTGGTAGTAGAGGAAAGGAGGATACATTTTATTGGGATGCACCCAGGTTGTTTGATGGTGGGATTGAAACATATGAAGCAGTAAGACAGCGAGTCAGTCAGTCAGTTAGTTAATCAATCAGTCAGTCGGTTAGCCAGTTCGTCGGTCAGTTGGTCAGTCAGTCAATCAGTTGGTCTATTAGTTGCCCAGTCAGTCGTCAATCAGTTGGTCTATTAGTGGATCAGTCAGTCAGTCAGTCAATCAGTTGGTCTGTTAGTTGGTCAGTCAGTCAATCAGTTGGTCTATTAGTTGGTCAGTCAGTCAGTCAGTCAATCAGTTGGCCTATTAGTTGGTCAGTCAGTCGTCAATCAGTTGGTCTATTAGTTGATCAGTCAGTCAGTCAGTCCCGTTGCATCACCTTTTGGCTTCCATTTCCAGTCCGTCCAGGCCACACTTCTGGAGCGCCCGGGTGGAGGACCAGGCCTCCACAGGGGTCCCCCCCCAGCAGGACTCCACCAGCCCCACCGGGTACCCCAGGATCTTGTACAGATAGCGCCCAAACAGCCAGCAGACTGCGGAGAAGTTGCCCACTAGGTCTACGCAAGCGAGATCAGACAAACAGCATCCTGTTATAGCCAGACGCTTGCTGTCTCCACCAGACAGGTTTGGAAACTGAATTTTCTTATCAATGTTGCGTCCTCAGTATGCATACTTAGGGACACCACTTTGTCTCGGGCACACCCAGAATGATTTCAACTAGCATTACCATCTAAATCCCTGACGTACTGTAGGCATTGAATTGTCAAATTCAGCTGGGTGATTATATAATTACGGATCATCTGCAAACGTCATACAGTACAAGCAATTAGTATAATACACCAGGTAGAGGAAGGAATGTGACACGGAATGTACTGTATGTCAAACACGAAAAATGTATTTTAGCAAACAGGTCCAACAGTATCCTCCTTGTACACTGCATACTAATGGAGTTATTTTGCAGTTTGCAATGAATCCATACAGGCATGAACAACAACATAGACCAGTATTTGCAGGCAAAAAATGTCAATGCCTGAGGTAAACAAATAGTTGGAATATTCTAGCACATAAAAAACGGAATTAAGTAGCTACTGGATGTCATGCCAGATCTGACAGATGTACTTTTGAGTGCCACCATTCCATTTGGAAAAGTTGTAACAGTAAATGCTAAATGATGTGCATTTTTATTTAATTTGAGTTAATGTTTTAGCCATTCATTTTATAAGCCTACACCATTGCAAACTTTTTGTGATTAGTCTTATTTCACACATTTTGTGTAGGTGATGTAATTGCACTATTTATGTGTAGACCTACTTGCTTAGACCTACTACTTACATAAATAAATAAATAAATAAATACCAGTAAACTACATAAAACTGGTAAAACACTGGAAAAATAACAGAAATGTGAAGTAATACCATAGAAACACCTTTACCTGCAGAGGGGACAGACCAGGGCATCTGCACCTTGCGCAGGTCAATCAGCTCTTCTTGGCTTAGCTCTAAGGCGGCCATGAAGATCCTTACATCCGGATATTTTGCTGCTTGAGCCTTCTCTGCTGATGCATTGAACACCTGGGAGGGTGGTGAGAGAGCCGTAATGGGTTTACCTTAGTACTGGAATTACCTGTCAGACTTACAATCATAAAATGTGCCACCTCGGATCGTTTAAGCGCAGATTGTGGCCGCGATTCGAAGTTATTAGTCACAGCATTGCTCCGGAGGGAGAGATACAGTACACTGCCCTCATGAGATTACAGAGCACACACATGCTAACACACTGTACCCTGAGTTTACAGAGCACACACATGCTAACACACTTCCCTCCTGAGTTTACAGAGCACACACACACCAACACACTTCCCTACTGAGTTTACAGAGCACACACACACCAACACACTTCCCTACTGAGTTTACAGAGCACACACACACACTAACAGACTGCACCCTGAGTTTAGAGCACATACACAACAACACATTTCCCTCCTGAGTTTACATAGCACACACACACCAACACACTTCCCTACTGAGTTTACAGAGCACACACACACTAACAGACTGCACCCTGAGTTTACAGAGCACACACACACACTAATATACTGCACTCCTGAGTTTACAGAGCACACACACACATTAACAGACTGCACACCTGAGTTCACATTGGATGCCGCAGCAATGGGATGGGCCTGTTGCTGTGACCTGGCATTCCAAATTGGGGAGATAAGGAAACATAGGAATTGAGAAAAAAAATTGAGAAAGGCATAAAATGTTGTCACCTGAGAAAGAGGGAAGGCCATGTTGCTTTGCCCGCCACACAGCCACACGTCCCCGAACAGGAGGTCCGTCAGGGTGACCTGGGCATCTTGCTGGATAGCCGTCACATTATAGGGGCCACCGGCTGTCTGTGGGGGCAGAGTCACCCTCCATGTCCCTGAGCAACAGGCGACACATTCAGGTCTGCCCTGTTCAGGGCACCCACAACATTTTTCCTGAACTTTGCTTCAACAATAAATGCAAATATGTTACTTTTTTTCCCTCATTTTTTTTCAAACTCATTTTAAGACTAGTGCAGTTTATGCTTTATGTTCTGCAGAGATCATAACAAGTAAATACAGTGCAGAACACCAGAAGGGAGTGAACTGAAACTGTGAGGTTGTGGTATCTACTGTGATCTGATCTACAAAAGTGAGAGGGGAGGTGTGGGAGTAACTTGGGTAATCTTTGGTTTGGAATCACAGGTTTACAGATGTAGTTATACTTGTCTAACAGGATATCCAGGTTTTTGGAACCAAGGAGGCAATGTCCAAAATGTGCCATCTGTGGTGAAAGATGAAAGTCAGCGTCCCCTTTCACACAAAAAAAAAGAGGCATCCCCAGGCTGCTCACCATTTTGCACAACCACAACTTGGCTGTGGAACTCCAGTTCTCCTACCAAAAAGACAGTGACTTTGTACTCGTTTGACCCGTATCCCCACAGCACTGCCTGTTCCGGTGCTTTCTGCAGCACCATGTGACTGCCATAATAGGAGGCGAAGCGGAGGTCTGCCCCTGAAACAGTCAAACAAAATTTAAAAGCATTTTTTTTAAACACAAGCTGCCAAGCAACCAACAGCCATCAAACAAACTTTTTTTTCGCTATAAAGGAAGAGCACAACACACAATGGCGTCTTAATTTCATGGCAGGAACTTTTAGAATAAGGGTCCCCACCTCTGGTGCTGGTGAGCAACAGGATATGCTGGTCTAGTTTTCACTTTCAGATAATCGCCAGTTCAGAGTACAGATTCAGGTTGTTAGAGAACGGAGTAATCAACTGCTTTATTGGGTTAAAAAAGTGCGGACTACCACCAACAGCAATCCATGTGACACTGGTATACTGTTACAACAATACAAGCTGACACAATAAAAAAAAAAACTTTGTGTTCAAAATCAGGAGAATGCAATGCCGCTAGAGAAGTACCGGCTTCGTTGAAAGGTGTGGCTTGCATCTGAATTTATTCTGTGGGATTCAAAGACGTTCTTTTCTCCTCTTTCATAGAAAGAAAGAAATAAAAGCAAGGAACTGGCGTTGATAGCAATAGTGCCTTCCTGTATTCCCACTGGACAGAATTTTCTGAACTGAAGAGCGCAGCAACATCTTTGATCACAGAAAGAGTGACACACAAGTTACCTCGACGCAGAATGTATGGCGTTTACTCGCTGGCCCTAAAGTTCTAAATACCAAATGGATTCAATTACATCGTGCAGACGTCGCGGCGACCATGTGTGCTTACTGGGGTGTAGCTGACAGGAATTCAGTATTTTTATAATCATATTTAAAACCCCTCACCCAAAACCAACATCGACACCTTTCAACATTTAAAAGTAATATGTTATTTAAACCGGCCTTATGCTGCTCTCTCTAAATCATGTTGAAATGGTGAACAGCACAGTAGACTATCGCTATAAATTTCACAAAATACAAAATACTTACGGACAGCACTCAAGACGTAAACTGCGCAGAGTAGACTGAAAACATTTAGCTGACACATTGTTACGCCTGTACTTGTATCAAATCAGGAAGTAGCAAATCAGTAGCCTATTTCAAGCTGGAGATCACGTGGCTGCCTTGACAGCTTGTCGCCTGAAAACACTACAATGACATCAGACAATAGCCTACATAGCTACGAGGCGCTAGCCTATATGTCGGGGAACTAGACAATTCCTGCAGAAATTGTGAAGTGTGGTTGCCGCCAATGCAAAGTCGACTTTGTGCTGAACAGAGCTTTATAAATTATGGGTACATTACTCTTACAAAGTATTCAGTAGCTATTACTTTACTGTCCCGCAAAATCGGCATGCTGTCCTGCATTTGGATCATATGGATTTGGTCACCCTAATCACTGATCATGATAGCCATAATTCAATAATAAAACTAAAACTAGAGAAAAAAACTGAAAGTGTTCATCTGATTATTATGTGGGTGCCAGACTTCAGGTTGCTAAACCTTGCAGGCTTCATGTTTGCATAGCTTAGTCGGGACATGGTGAGGTAGGACATACAGGTGGTTGGTGCGACAGAGGAAGATATTGTGGAATGTTCAGAGTGGCAGTTGGAATTTGAATTTGAACGGCCACTCTGAACATTCCACAATGCATGTCTATGTGGAAACATTGCCCAGAAAAAGTTGAGCAGCGAAAAGTATAAATACTGAAGCTTAGATATTGGAATCTGAGTGAAAGAAGGAGTTTTGATGTAATTCAGAGGCGTCACTAGGGGGGGTGCGGACCGCATCGGGTGACACCATCACGCAATTCCTTGAGCCCCCCCCACAAACCAACAAGGGAAGGATGAGAAAAATTTAAGAGGAAGTAAATACTTGGTAAGGGGGGCAGGGGGCCCATAGGTTAAGTTGAGGCTGGAGTCAGTAGTTGGGTTAAGGTTAGAACAAGAGTCTAGGTGGAATTGCTCCAATATTATTTTATTCACTATTATTTTAGACACTAGGTCATTACTCCAACTGGTGAAAATTATGACTCCATTATTTTCTTCAGGTACTCTACCAGGCCAGATGGGGGTATACCTCTTTATCCTGGGAAGAGGGGGATACTTACAGGAATAATTATTATCTCTAATAAATATCAATATTAATATAATATCACAAAACCAGGTGAGTATTCACACTATTAATCAGGCATGCAAGTAATTATAAAATGCAACACATAAATACATAGTATGTACACTGTCTTATAATTCTTGTAGTTATACCCTTAATTATTTAATTCAATTCATAAACCATGACCAGAATATTGCCTGTAGTGCCCCTTGGACGCTAGGTCAAGACTAACTGGTAAGAATTATGTTGTCAACTTTCCCCTCATGGGGATAACCTAATACCCTGGGCTACATCCAGCTTCAGAACTTACGAGGTAAGTATCTACATATGAAGTTCTTTTACAAAAAATATATACAAGAGCTTCAAAATTACCCTAAATTGGGATTAAGGTTATAGACTTATTGGCAAATCATTTATGTAGTACATGCAATTGTAAGTGAACACCAATTGGCACAGCAACACATAAATAGCAACATGCATAAATAAATAAATTATTTCATAGATACCACCTCATAAGTTTAACGCCGTTGTGTTTATTTTAAAATTCATAAACCCCAGGGAGTGGTTCCGGAGCTGTCAGGATATATTTGCGCCACTAGATGGTGACAGATTCTGAGTAAGTTAATACTATTCATTAAGTCGTAAGGGATTGATGGTATTAAGTAATCTTATCCATCTCCTCTCTGCCCTTTGGGGTTGGACCTTGGACCAATTCTTATTAGTCTCCAGACCTTCCATAACTAAATTCTTCAACCCATGTGTTTTGAAATGTGAATATAAAACTGTGGCTTTATCCCCCTTGTCAATGTGGTATATATGTTGTTTTAGTCTACACTGCAGTGTGTTCTGTGCTTCTCCTATGAAACTGGATTTATGAAAGAGAGCATGTCTATCAGTTTCCTTGAAGAATACCCTTGTAGCCAATCTTTTAGTTTCCCCCACCTTATGAGTGAAGAATACCTGCGTGTCTAAGAACTCAATTTTATCAGTTTGTAAATAATGTGAAATTGTAATTGCCGTATGATGGGAATTCAAGATTTCTATAAATTCATAAATTTCGAACCCACCCAGAGGCCAAAAATATCATCTAAATATCTCAGGTACAACCATGGCAAAACCTTGCATTTCAGGAAAGCTGTTTCCTCCCAGAGGTTCATATATAGATTGGCAAAGGCTGGTGCAAATTTCTTACCGATAGCCATACCATGAATTTGTAGATAATATTTACCATTGAACTCAAAATCATTTGTGTTTAGGCTCAGCTCCAGTAGGTCCAAAATTGCCCCATCTGGTCGTGTGGGATCCGGAAATTTCTTAAGTGCCTCCGCTACAGCCTGCGGACCTCTCTATTTTGGTGTACAGATAGTTTATATCTATAGAGAACAGGAGGGCATTAGCAGGAATACACAGCTTTTTAAATTTATTAACAAACTCATATGTATCCTTAACATAACTCCCATGTTTCTGTGATAGAGGATTAATGTAGTAATCAATGTACTCCGCTATGTTGTAGGACTCACTCCCACAGCCACTGACAATTGGTCGACCGCATGGAACTCGGAAGGGAACTGTCCATTCAGGAGGCTTATGAATTTTGGGCAATAAATAAAACTGTCTAGGCCTAGGTATTAGAGATAGGAGATAAGAAAAACCTCTCTTAAAAGATAACTTATGTTTTTTTTAACTTGGACCTAGTTTTCCAAACTCAAGTTTATGAGTAAACGTTTATGTTGTTGCTGCAGCGTTTGTTCAGCTGTTACCAGATCATTAAGTTAGATAACTGTATTAAACTTAACACAATACAGGTTTGGCTCGTTATTATTTCCTTCGTAAAATTCCATGTTGTAATGACTTTTCCCCTATAAAATGCCTTAGGGTTTATGTCCAAAAAATGTTATAAAAATACTTGTAATGCATTATTTTGGTACTTATTGATAGGAAATCTTGGCTGTATTACTACCTTATAGGAATATAGATGTTTTTGTAAATGTTTATAATGAAAAATTTGTTTTTTTGTGTGTACAAAATGGCAAAATGCCTTATGTCCAAGAAAAATTGTCAAACATTTTAAATGCCATTTATTTGCTACAGGAGGACAGTAAATTATGCTTGTATTACAAACATGGTGAAATAACAACAATGACAAAAAGCTTAAGGCTATATATCCTTATTTCCAAAAAATGTGAAGAAATTTAAAATCCCATTTTGATGGATGGGAAAATATACTTGTATTACAAACATGGTGAAATGAATTAATAAAAATGTTTTTGAAATATTTTGTGAAGTCAAATGTGTTTGTGTGGAATGTGCATTTAGCCTTATTTCCAAAAAATGCGAAAAAATTTTAAATGCCATTTTTTGGTACAGATGGGCAGGAAATCATGTTTGTATAACAACCATCATGAAGTAAATTAATAAAAATGCTTTTGAAAAATTGTATAATGAAAACTGTACTTGCACAAAGAAGTGTATAGTTATTTGTGCAAAATTGGAAAATTGAAAAACTAAATCCAAAAAATGTTAATTTTGTTTTACATTTTTTGTATTAAAACAATGGTGAAATAAAATAAAATCATACTGAAGATCCCATGTGTAAACTGTCTCCAATTCCACACAGTTCTCTTTAGAAGGACTCTTCATTATTGCTGTGTTGGGATTTCCAAAATATACGTTCAATATGCATTTAACAAACACCATTTTAAAGCATGCCTGCAAGCAGCCGATTGTGGGAGGATGTGTGGCTTTACAAAAAAAAGAAAAGAAAAAAAAGGTATTGTTCACAGCAATAATCAAGCAGTCCTCTTTTAGAGAACAATGACATTTAAACATGGTGACAGTTCACGTTAAACTCAGTATTAAACCTTGACCTAGGATTATATGAATCCACTGGCATTATTGTTTTGATTATATTATTTTGATATTAGTACAATTAATATTACTAATAACAATGTTTCCTGCCATAGCTTTCTTGTGTTCATTGTTCTTGATGATTAATCGTGACTAAATCATAATACATAAGCAGGCTAAAGCTGGCATATGTTGCTCTTGATGCTATTATGCCAATTCCACCATATTATTTTGACCTCATTGTCATTTTGATTTGGCTTCTAATAGCCTACCATGATGATGGTTCTGATGATTACTAAGAGTAGTCACATATGAATAAATAAAAACTGAGGATATAAATAAAAAATGAGAATAGCTATATTTAATTTGCTCTAAAATAATTAAAAATGAGAACTATCAATTAAATTACCTAATTTATTAATAGGCAAGTCTACAGTAAACTGGTGGAATCAGACAACAAGTCAAACAAACTGCTCTATATCAGGTTTTAAGATTAAGGAGGAGTCAATTAGTTTCATGATTTAAATCATATATTCTTTATTGATTGCAGGATCACTACTTCTGAATTACAAAACAGAAGACATTAAACAAAACATTAAACAGTTAATTAGGAAATACCAGAAAAGAGAGAGAGATGGACGAGCCAGAACTTGCAAAAGTGTTACCCACTTCCAGTTTAAGCGCCAGAGGATTAAAGGAAGCCAGCTAAAAACACACAACCAATGAACCACCACCAATACCTTACCCAGCATGGTTTGAGGATGTCTGCCCTGATTGGGTGATGCTGAGTTAAGGTGTAGAAGGAAAGGGGGGTCAGGCTCATTTATGACAAGGACTGGCCTACTTAAATGCTGACCATGTACTTATTGATTAAAGTGAACTTATGTAGTTGGACGCAGGGCTATGCACTTATCAAAAGATTCCTGAATTAACTCTCTAACCTGATCAAACATGGATATGTAAGGAGGTAATTCAGTTCAGCTTTTAAATACCTATAAAAAGCATGGATGTTTGTCTCTGCTTCTACAACAGGATGATATCTGTAGACAGATAATTGCCAAAGCCAGCCATTTGTAACCTCCACCTTCAGTCAAAATATTTTCCACACAGAAAAACCAAATCGTACCATGTTGGTTTCTGCTCAAAACTGGAACTGGTTCTAAAAAAGTAGATTTCAGCTATCAGGCTTCAACACCGTTATCTGTATAGACATTAAGATTTTCACTCACTCACTTAAAGGTCACAGATTGCATTCAAACTCAAGGGAAATGTTAGGCCTGTAGCCATGCAGGGTCTCTGACCCTCAATATGGTGCTTGTTCAGACACATGTGCTTGTTTACTTGTGGGTGGGACTGTTTAGGAGGAGTTCATCGGGGAGGTGAGGCGCTCCTGAGCACCCATACATTCTTGAGGTGTTTTTCATTACGGATTTTATCCCCATGGGGACATTTCCCTTGCAGCATGCACATACATAAATACAGATAA
Source organism: Anguilla rostrata (assembly GCF_018555375.3). Lineage (NCBI taxonomy): Eukaryota > Metazoa > Chordata > Actinopteri > Anguilliformes > Anguillidae > Anguilla > Anguilla rostrata. The sequence continues at coordinate 10,443,301 of NC_057944.1, forward strand.
AATTTGACATATTGAGGCCTATTAAATACATATTGGATCTTACAGACCAATCCACATGTTTGCCTCATTAATGTACTGTATGCTTGTACACACAGGGCCACATTACTTGAAACAATTTAGGAAACATTGGGTAGCATTGCTTTGGAATACTGCTTGTTAAATTTGTGTGAGCTAAGCTAGCCAATATTGATATCAATACTTTTAATGGAAGGCCAAGATATGAATGAATGACTTACAGACAGTGCTTTGTATGTGAGAGTATCTTGGCATTTTTGTACATTGAAAAGGTGTTTTTCATCAGATTAAAACTACAACAATGGTTGCATTCTCACAACCGCCACTCACGTTTCCAAACAAACCCGTATTCCCGACAACCGTTGTAGTTTCAATATGGGAACTTGTTTGCATCAGAGGATTCATTTTGGGTAAACATGATGCAATTTATCTGTAGTCAAACGTCAATTAAAAGTTCATTGTACCTGTGAGACTGATTGAGAACAGCAATTCTGAAGACTTGCACAGAACTCCAAAATTCTCTGTGCAAATGAAATTACCAAAGCAACTGCACAATATGTTAATTTACAGTCCATTATAAGTTGACTACAATGACACAGCTTTAGTATGATGGAAAACAGTCAAAAACCAATTTTGAATGAAGTCTAAACCATTTAGTTCATTTTAAAAAAAGATTATATTTCATCTCGACAGCACGCATCGACACAAGACACATGTAGGTTATTACTGATGAGGGAAAATAAATGTACATATGGAAATCCTTCAGGATACTAATATACAACACAAAAAGTGGTTTACTGAATCATTAGCAAAAATGTGATTAAGATTATATTCACTGGCACGCAGGACATAATGTCACTTACTGTAAAAAAAAAACAAAAAAAACACCATGTTATCTACATGAAAAATACAATTAAACATAGAAGGAAAAAAATAACCCTTCATAAGCATGGGTACTGACACCATACTGTAACACAGCCCACCGACAGGCAGGGGGCGATGTGCAGGGGATAAGGCACAGCAAGGCAGGAAGTGGGACCCCGAGGGCATGCCGGAGAGCTGGCTGAAGATCACAGGCACCGCGTGTGCCACATCCCCGTGTAGCATGGCTGTGTAGTACGGAGTTCGTCTTCAAGATTCGATTCCCGGGTAGGACACTGCCATTGTACCCTTGAGCAAGGTACTTAACCTGTATTGCTTCAGTGCATATCCAGCTGTATAAATGGGTGCAATGTAAATGCAATGTAAAACATTGTGAAAGTCGCTCTGGATAAGAGTGTCTGCTAAATGCCTGTGATGTAATCTCCCCACTGACCAGGCTGTGGCACTGCTACCGTCATTTCCCCCAGCACGGCCCCACGCCGAGGCCAAAACCGGCCACACCGGGTCTGCAAGCTCGGTCGAGTTAGAGGCCCGTTTCACGGTCCACTTAATAACACCCTGTTGAGTTGAGTGGGAGAGAATGACACTTCCGACCTTTGACTGTCACAAGAGAAATGAAACACAGCTTTATAAAATAAGCAGTCAACACATTTGCCTGCAAAGTAAGGCGAATGAAACGATAACTCTTCTCTTTGAAAGTGTCTAAACTGGGCACTTTTTTTTTTTTGTCGAGTCTCACTTAAACCTGTTATAAAATACAACTGCAAAGCAGTAGAAGAATAGGTTAAAAAATGTTGAATGACTTTTTGGCACAAACATATTTCCCTAATTGCCTTTTCACAACTTTTCCCAGGAGAAAGAAGGTTGAAAGGAAAAAGACAGGCTCTCGCACAGCTCAAACGTGCGGTTACAAATGCCATGGTAACCTGGCTCTAAACTCTCCCCACCGCTTCCGGAATCATCTGTCTGAAAGGTCACAACTGAGCCAATGAAGAAATAACTTACAATGTGGATGACTATTATTCACTATTATTCATCAAAAAACTCAAATGATGAAATAAAACTGAATTGGGAGACAGTCCAGCTGTACATTTATTTAGTAAAAAAAAAGCATCTATATTAAAAAATGAAAAGACCTTCAAATAGCATCTCCACATTAGATATGAATGCCTTTCACCCATTCTGGATTAGGTCACATGTGACTTAAACATTGAAAACATTGAAGCTAATGTTAAAAAGCACCTACGGATCAGGCAGATAATCTTAAAAAAAGTTTAAGAGAATGGATATGAGGAGGCTCTTGTTTTCATTGGCATTGTGCGTAGACCAGTCTGATGCCCATACCAACAGGAATTCATCATACAGGCAATTAAAACAACTGCATTCACAGTTCTGAAAAGATCTCTACAGACCAATAAAAAATCAGTCATGCTTTATGTCACTACACTTTAAAATACAGGTGCCCTACGTACAAGAAGATGGCATTCGCCATTCAGTCATGAATTCTACTATTGTGTTGTCAGACAGAGGATGTGCCTTCAGTACCATTTTGACGCTGTGGCGCAGCGTTCAGTCTAACCGAAGCACGACCTGGTTGGCTGGACGCAGGTTTAGGCGTACAGCGCAGTCCCGTTTTCCCCAATTAAACGATGGAGCCGTCCCTTCTCTGGGCGGGGATCGCGGCGGGGACCGCCTCCGCGCGGCCTGGGTTCGGCCCCGTCGAGTGACCGGGCGGCCGCTCCCGCTCCTCGGTGGAGGCCTTGTCGTACTGGGGCTTGGGCGCGTACTCGTGCAGGTTGGAGGGGGACAGCGAGCCCAGGGAGGAGCGATGGCTGCCCGCGCTGGTCACGCTCCGCGCCACCGACACCCGGCTCCTCGGAGGAGGAACGTCCTCCCTACGCGCCCCGAGAAGGAGAGAGAGAGGGAGAGAGGGAGGGAGAGGGAGAGAGAGGGAAGGAGGGAAAGAGAGAGAGAGTTTACTTTTACACACACGTTTATTGGCTTATCATTTAGTTAAATTTGATTGTTCATGATCCACAATAAATTGAGTGCTACGCTAGGTAAAAAAAAGACAATCAATTAACTACAGGCATTCCCACATCTCCTTACCAAAGTCAACAAGCATCCAAAAAGACAAAAAGTTTTTCTTTAAGCTGATTTTAAGCTCCACACTGAAACTGCAAAAGAAACGGGTCGATTTTTACTGCAGTACAATTAGTCAAAATCCATTCATCCATTCAGCCTTAACTTAAGACTGGTTGTGCCCTACATGTCTACCTTTAAGACACGCGTCTACCTTCCCCTCCCTCTCTATCTCCATCTCTATCCCCCTGTCTTTCTATCTCTGACTCTTTTTCGCGCTCTTCCTCCGTACCCCTCTCCTACGTGGTCTCCCTCTCGTACCTGATCTCGTACGCGGTTTCCTTCTCGTACTTCCTGTTGCGGGCACGGCAGCAGCAGAAGAGGACGATGGCGGTGAGGATGAGTGAGAGCAGGACCCCGATGACCGCGCCGGCAATGACGCCGGCCATGTTCCGGGCTAAAGCGGGGGGAGAAGGCACCTTACCGAATCAGCACTCACGGCAAATGCAATTACCCGGCTTTCATCAAAAACCACATCTGTGATTGGTCGAACCTGCTAAGAGCGATGAAGCTTGTCTAAATTAATTTGACGGTTGTGATTTATTTTTACAGTATAAATACGATTTCTACAGTGTAAGTTTTAATAAAGGACCTAATTTTTTAACCAGTGCTGTTCATTGGCATTTTGACACGTTTTTAATGCACACGGTCCTTAAAAAATGGTTAGATTTATTTCTGTACCTGGGACAAGTAGGAAAGAAGAACACTGAACGGGCCAGTAGAAAAAATCCTTAACATCAAGCCTGCATTCTGCATTCTGGATTTAGCAGTAAAGGTAAGAATACTGGCTCAGTGAAGCGCTGTTTGCACTAATAGAAGGGAAGGAGGAGATGAAGTCGTGCGGGAGGTGCACAGTGACTATCAGTGGAAAGCAGGAGGTGCACAGTGACTATCAGTGGAAAGCAGGAGGTGCACAGTGAGCTATCAGTGAAGGAGGACAGTGACACAGTGGAGCAGGGTGCACAGTGACTATCAGTGGAAAGCAGGAGGTGCACAGTGACTATCAGTGGAAAGCAGGAGGTGCACAGTGACTATCAGTGGAAAGCAGGAGGTGCACAGTGACTATCAGTGGAAAGCAGGAGGTGCACAGTGACTATCAGTGGAAAGCAGGAGGTGCACAGTGACTATCAGTGGAAAGCAGGAGGTGCACAGTGAAAACCGATAGAGCGCCGTAGGATGCTGAGTGATGACTGGCAGAAGACAGACGGCGGGCGGTACTGACAGGGCGTGACGTGCAGGTGGAGGACGCACTCGTCCGCGCCGACGCGGTTCTTGGCCGTACAGCGGTACGTTCCGGAAGCGCCGGCGGACACGTTCTTTATCGTCATGACGCCGCTGACGGGATCTGCACGGGACGGTACGGCCGTTAGAGTTAGGCCGGACGCAGAGCGTTCGCACGACCTCCCCCCAACACAGCCATTACTCACGACTCCATTTACAGCACCTCACCTCAAAGCTGAGACTCACTCCGTCTGCCTGTTTCTCATTTAACACAATCCAGCGCTGCCATATTGTTTATTGTACACAGACAAATTGCGGAATACTGAAATTGTATACTGAAATGATTTTTTCTTGCACGACGAATTTTAAAAAATATAAATCTAAATATAAAAAAATAAATATATAAAAAATATATTTTAAAATATTCTTATACTTTTTAATATCAGTCATCTCTGGGTAAGGCTCTGCGCGAAGCAGATTTGGGTCAAATGTTTTGGGTTCCAATACTTTTCTATGCTTTTTCTGAGCTTGTCTGGTGTATTGGAACCTATGAAATGCTCTCAAAAAGTGCAAACCCCGTCTTCTGGTCCTATTGGCAGGCTCAGTTTCACCAGGCAAGATCAACAGAGCACGGAAAAGTATTTGAATATGAAAGAAATAGGTGTTTGACCCAGGTCTGGTCTTACCTGGCACGGTGCTGGTGGGTGGCAGTGTGCCGTCGCTGGTCTTCTCCCAGGTGTACTGCAGGGGGTGGGTGCCCTCGGACGAGGCACACCTCAGGACCAGGTCCTCCCCTTCCCGGGACAGGCCCTCCTTAAAACAGTGAGGTTTGGACGGCCTGACTGTGGGGAGGGAGAGGGAGTAACCAAAATGTGTAAGACGTTAATGCTTCCACACGGTATGTCTGAGGACTGAATTTACATGAGAGTGAAAGCCAGAGACAGGAAGAGGAGCAGCAGGCAGTGTGTGACATCAGGCCCAAACACTGCAGCCCGTAGACTGGGTCTGTATAACACACACAGCCAGAGAGCGGCAGCCCTCCGCCCCCAGCGCTGCCAGGGCTGTTTGCTTTGGCCGCTGTCAAAACAACAGAGGGGGCTGAAGCTTAGCAGCAAAAACAGGAGGATTAACGCTGGTCTGCCCGTCTTTCGAAACCGCCCCGTAGTAATCAGAGTGCAGGAAACGCAGGCGCTGAAAAAATCCAGAGAAGCATAAACGTGACGCGGGCAGTGGGCGGGGGGGCAGAAAGGGTCGACCGCGGCGACAGGCCGTCACCGCCCTGCGCGAACAGCGTTTCCCCGGCGATAGACGGGTGAGCTGATGTCTGGAGCAGGGCTGTGTGGCTCTGTGACCGAGTTCAGGGCACATGAAAGCAGATTTCAATCTCCCACCGCTTCCAGGATTGACTAGGAAATCTGAAAGGAGGTTTGTGCATCAATCTAAATCTGATGCGTAATGTCAGTTCCACACGAGGCATCTCACAGTGTTCAGACAAAAAAGAGAAGACTGCATGATTGCCCGCCCAATCAGATGCAGCAGCAGCCACCAGGCGTGATCTCAGACCAACTGCTGACAATCTCTTGACTCAATTTTACCAACGTTGTAGCATTAGTATTTTATATATTTAGTGATTTCTATTTTGTGTTGTATATGTGTGTTTTAAAAGCCCAACCAAGTATTGGAAAATAACATATGCAATAAATGCTGTGATACATGGCATTGGATTCTAATCTTGTAATTATCTCTGTTTAAATGCATCTGTCAAATAAACATTAAATGAATAAAATAAATAAATAAATCTCTGCGTTGCCGTCAGTGTGCGAAAATCAGGGCATGTTCGTCCAGCAGGGAGGCGCCCAATGCTTCGGCAGAAGTCAACGCGGAGTTGCACTTTCTCCACACTCTCACAAATGTGTCGCGTTAATGTGTCAAGTCATTCGGTTCGTACAAACTAGCCAAATTCCATTTCCGCAACAAGCACACTTCCGCATTACGTTGGTACACGGCTATGTTCTGTAACGTGATACCGTCACCCACCCATCACAGAGAGGAAGATCTTCCTGCTGCCGATGCCGGGAGCCTTCTTCACCTTGCACTGATACGTCCCCGTGTCAGAAACCTCCAGCCGGGTCAGGTTGACCGAGGCGTCTCCGTCCTTCGGGTGGGCGGAGCTGAAGTGCATCCGCCCCTTCGTGGCGGGGTAGTAGTCTTCGTAAACCCTGCCGCCTGAGTACAGGAGTATCTGCCAATGACAGGGCACGGTTGCAGTTACCACGCAGAACATCAGAAACGAATCGCCTGGACAATGTGACACTCAAAAACACAAACAAGCAAGACGTCTGGAGAAATGACCACAAGACACACAGAAACGAACGGTTTGAACATTACCACAGCACATGCATGTAAAACACGCATGAACAAGCATTCAGAAAATTTTTATTTACTACATAAACACAGAAATAAACTCTGATACAGTTACTGTATAGCGACACACAGAACAAAATGCTTGTAATTCTGCACAGTAATTAAAAACAAGCACCAGAACATCAAGGTACATGACAAGACAGCTTATTATGGTGGAAGTGATCAACCCTAGCATCCACAGCTTCATTATCCTGCTAAACTCCTTCAGCAAGCCAGTGGCATGACTCCCTTATCTCTGCAGGAGAACAGAGAGCTACTGTTGGCTTCAGTGGACATGTGTCATGCAATCAGACAGTCATTCCACAGGTCAATAACCCCCCCTGAGTCCATGTCCCACTCACTCCTCTTCACCTCGATGGAAGCTGTACACCTGTCACTGAATGTGCACCTGAGATACAGACTGAACTGGGGCAGACCGCAGACAGTACGGAACAGCAGTGACATCAACGACAGAGCCGAAGAGCTCACTATGACTGTAGGGGTGTTCCGGTTCCACCTCTAAATGTGTACTTGAACTGGCTAATCATTTTACCGATTCATCCCATTGAAATGAATGGGCGTGCCTTTCCAAATTACATCTGAATAAAAGTAAAAAAAAAACTAAAAAAAAACCATAGGCTAGGAAAAGATGAGAAAGGAAGTGACATACAGAGTGACAGTGTTTTAAAACGGCTCAGGCTGTTCAGGACACGCGTGATACGAGAACCCAAGATTAGAACGAACTTGTCATTCCCATGAATTAGATGGCATGACATGGAGATGAATGAGACAACCACACATTTCCTCTCTACCGATGGCTCACAATGCAACACTTCCTAACTTCTGAGAAGCACTACCTCTGCCAGACAGAAAATACACTTTTTTGGTCTCATTCGGGAATGCTGGGGCAGAATAAGTTTGTAATGTGAATAGTATGCACTTGCTAATTTATATATATTTACTTCCATTAACAGTGCTATATATATATTTCTACAATACACCACGGCATCATTGCCTACATTCAAGGGTACCATCAGCCACTGGGTGCAAGATGTGCCACTGTCAGAAAATAGAATAAATAGGCCTAACTAATAAATATTTATTTATTATTTTCTTATTTGTCTCTCTTATTTCTCTCTCAGCAAAGAAGTAAAAAAAATAAATAAAAATGCAAAAGTTGAGTAGAGTGGTTTGAATTATCCAAATAGACTTACAGGTATATAGATTATTCAGACCACTTCAATCTAGACTTTTTTTTTTTTTTTACATCTTTGCCAAAATGTAAGATAGATTTTAAAAGTTCTCTACACTACTTAGACATCAAAGCCACTCCTTTTCATCCTTATAATCTCCTACAAGACTACTGCAAAGTAATGAATGAATAAACAGGCTGCATCACTCCTGAAACTTCTCAACAGCAGAGGGCCTTCAGACAACATCTGTGAAACTCTCTGTATATCTGATACTGATGTGGGCACATGTTATCACGAGCGTGCCTTTAAGCACTGAAGCGCTCAAACCTCCCACTTCTGCACTTTTCACTCCCGAACAATATCACACCTTAAAAATAGACTTCCACAAACTCATAATTCAGAGTACATCTTTTTGTCTCATGACTGCCGGACTTTGGGGGATTGGTCTGTACAACTGCAGTGAGCTATTGCTGTCAGTGAGTTACATGTTTTGCAGTGAGTGCAAGTTGGAAATAGACTGAACAGTTTGTAAATATTCATTATTTTTTGTTCTTTCATTGTTTTGCCAAAGTCTTTATTTCACCGTAAATATCTCATCACTGTAACACCAGCTGCTGGAAGAAAAATTTCTACTGAATTCCTGCCTCCTGAGCCTTCCTACAACCTCGCTTGACCGTGAGACACGTTTTACCCAACGACAATCCCTCAGATGAATGAGATCAGTGTGAATGGTGAGATTTGAAAATGTCAAATATACCTTATTTGGAAATAAATTGACTATGATGAGTATAACTACCAAGGGGACTACTGAAAAAGCAGGGATAGGAATATTTTTAAAAAGTTCCATCACACATCAAACGGTATTGAAAAACAAGGTGTCTGAAACAAGGAAATCAATGATTGATGACGATGGTTCCAACAGCCTAAAAAGGAAAACTGAAATTCCAAACAAAATTGTCACAATTCACATCTTCCCTTCAGAAATACAGATGCTTAAAAAAAAGGCTATACAGCAGCAGCAACAAATGCACACCAGCGGTTGAAACAAAGCTATACAAACTATCTGACATAAGAGTTGGCTCTCTGCAAGCCAATCATTCATTGTAACAACAGTAGAAGCAGTCTGAATGGTTCTGCAGCAAGAGTTTGCTTAAACACAATAGGTCTCCACTAAGAGCAAAGCCAACTCTGATTCTAAGAAGCTTCCGGCACCATGTGGAAACAGTAGTTAAACCAACCAGTCCCAATGTGACCAACGCTGCACTTTACAGCGAGAGGAAAGGAACCAGAGCACAGGTCTACACCGTCCCAGAGAGCTCATTTTAAGACTGCAGTCTGCTCAAAGACCTGAGCTGATTCCTGATTCGGGCTGGATCAGGCTGTGTGGGATCTGACAGTGATGCTTTCTTTCAGAGCCAGGCTTTTCCCTGCACTTGCTTGAGCATGAGTTCTAATATCAGAGCCGAACTGGACAAAACGTTAAAAGTCCAGAGGACTCCCATTCTTCTGCAATCAAGGCTTCCGGTTCCTTCCACTGTCTAAGACATCCAATGGAAAAAGCTGACACCAGCATGAACGCACGACATTGAGACAAACCGGAACTGTACCTGGAACCCAGGCGACTCTAAGGATCCCAACATGCAGCCACATGACACCAGCAAAGCTTCCAGAAATACAACATGAAAACCTGAGCGTGAAAGCAAAACTACCGCCAATTCTGCAAAACCTGGCAAGGCTAACACCCACTGCCAGGCTAACAGCCACAGCAAGCTGTGGCCAGGCCAGAACTCGATGGACTTTATATGCTCAAACTGTAAAATGTTGCCAGAGGTCACACAAAAAAAAAAGCTTGTGTGTAGTGAGGACATTATTGTGTTAATGACTGGAAGAAAAGGGTCCTAAATTAACAGGATGTGTTTCAGAATTCTCAACAGATCTCAGTAAGAAAAACAGGACTTGTAGCCATTCCATAGGCCTGCTTCACCATAGCTGCTCATATCAAAAATGTGGTTCAGTCGAGGATGATTTCTGGAACCCTCTCACATCACATCGAGGGTCCCTGCAGGGTCTGGCCTGCTTCAATGGGGCGGTGATGATAACATCACGCTGACCCAGTTTTGGTGAAGGCCGGAGCAGGCACTCTTTGGGAAGGAATGCAGACACGCAGGCAGAGCCGGGCTCGCCCGCGAGTGCCAAGGGCCGCTCACAAACACGAATAACTGGCAAACAATTAGGGGAGACTGTTGCCAAAACCGTTACAAACCCAGCACAGCCAGGACTTAATGACGGTTCACTGTCACTCTAGACTCCTTTGTTGGGCTAACAGGGGAAATACAAGCCACATGACCCCATTCGGTAGCGGGACAATGAAGGAGAACATCCAATCTTATCAGCTTTTCTCACACGCCGGCTAGAAGCCGTATGGTCAGAGCCCTCTCCGATAAACCCACACAAGAGAGAAAGGATCCGGACCGAGAGGAACCGCACTCACCTCACATTACTGACTGGCTTAAGTGGGGGTCAAAGGTTTCACACTGCGGTTATATTCCCCAAAAGTGAGAACTGATCGTCTTCTTAATATTCCTTTCTAGTTTTTAACGCAATTATAACCATTAAATTGTAATAAACACGGTTGGATTTTTGTGACCTGTTCAGCAGACAAGGACTTCACTGGACTTAAGGTTTTTGTTACATAACTAACACTCAGTTAACCCCACCCACTGAAAACCTGGCATCTGGCCAAGGGGGAAAGCAAGCCAGGTTTGGCACAGGATTTTATACTTTTTTCTTTTTTTTTTTTTTTTGTTGTTGCAAGAATCATTTAAAAATATTTCTTGGCCATTTGTGAATGCAAAAAAGTATTAAAACAACAAATCAGCAAAGAATTTCAGATTTCAGCTTCCTGGGTCTTTAAGTGGAGGTGTAAGACTGGTAGCTTCAACAGGTTTCCATACAAAGTCGCAAGCAAAACAAACCATGTTCATGCTACGCAAACAAACACACGAAAACAACTCACTAATCAAACAAATTATAAGATAATGTGTTAAATTTTAAAATAATTTTTTTTAACTTTTGGCTGCAGAAGGGGTATCAGAGCCCTGTTGCTACATAACAGCTGGTGGCACAAAGGGCTGGTCATGAAACACTCCTGTACAGTTCCTCAGAAACGGCAGTGCTGTTGACGCAACTCACAACTTTGTCTAAATTCTGGCTGTCTGAGGCCATTAGGGTCCACTCAATGTCCAGGTGCCCAGAGTCTTCAGGGGCCAGTGTGAAGTCACAGTCCAGAGTTACACTGTCCCCGCTGGCTTTCAATATCGACCTGGGTCCAGTCGAGGTGATTTGCAGTCCGTACGCCATGCCTAGAAAATGGAAGAACAGTACATCATACATCAGAATACTCAATGTGTGGAATAGCCTGCCGGATCACATAGTAGAGGCAGAAACTCCTCTAGAAAAGCTTGTCTCCTACCAAATAGTATTTTATGAGTTGCCAGTAGGAGGATCTGGTCACGCTGGTCCCCCAGCGAGACACCCCTGGTGGGGAGATGTGGCAGTTCGCAGCAGTGTAGTATAATGGCTAAGGAGTTGGTCTTGTCGCAGGTTAGATTCCCTGCTAGGACACTGCCGTTGTACCTTGAGCAAGGTACTTAACCAATGTTGCGCCACTATATATCCAGCTGTATAACTGGAGACAATGTAAGTTGCTCTGGATAAGAGCGTCTGCTAAATGCCTGTAATGTAAATATAATGAATGGATCGTTGGTTGTCGAATGGAGAGACAGACAGAGACTGCGCACCCACACAACACATGCAATCAAATAAACCAACATCTTCACCCTTCCCCCTCTCAGGTTCCGGGTGAAAACAATAAACTAAAACAAAAAAATTTCAGTAACGAGGACAGAAGAAAGTAAAACAGAGCAACAGCTATTATCAGTTCCCCGCTCGTGGCTCCTCCTACTTTTGAGTGGTGGTTCACTTTCTCTGTATTGTGTGCTCAGATAAACAAAACTGAAACCAAAATGAGGCCAAGTTACAACAAACAATATTGGCTACCTTAGCTCAGACAAATAAACAAGCTCTATTCCAAAGTACTGCTACCCAATGTTTCATAAATTATTTAATGTAACTTGACACCTAACATACAAGAAAAGCTAGTTTCATTTTAACTGAACTTGAATGAAGTTATCAAGGTAACTAGCCATGCAGCTGGTATAATGAAGCTGTATAACTAAGTAGCCAGCCGGCTGTATCAATGAAACAAACGTGGCTATGTAGCTGGCTACACCATGTTTTTGTTAGTCTAAAGGTTTACAAATTTAGTCTGAGGTTTTATGGCCTACCTTGTAACATTAGTCATGTAACTATCGGTATCATAAAACGATATTATGCAGGGTTTGCATGTGAATTGAGAGAGAATGCATTTAAATGAAATATAAATGAGTTTCCTACAAATAGTATACCGCTATAAAAGCAACATTTTTAATTTTTGGCCAATTATCATTAGTTTGCAAGCAAGCTGGGTTCCATTCTGCACAGAACCACAATGGCGACGACAACGTTTTTACAACATCCTTTTTCCTGTGTATTAGTGTTCAACAATTGGCTACTTTGATCATATTTTGTAATTGGCCGAACCAGCTAAATGTCCAATGGGGCAAATTATTATGGTACAGGAGCATTTGTGATCGGCAGGAGAAAAAAGTTGGAAAAAATGCAACAATTACGCCTTTGACATATTTCCTTCAGCACAAATCAGAGTGAACGCACAGCTGCTCTGAATCGGACACACTAATGAATACTCTAACAGCATTAAAAAGGTTGATGCTTAAATCACAATGGTGAGACGTGATCTGCGGAAGTACCTGGCCGCAGGAAGATGTCACGCGCTTTAGGAGACCTGACAGGCAACTGAGATGAGCCATCAATTAAACATCTTCTCCTCCGGTCGCCAAGCAGACAGGAATGGAGGGATGGAGGGAGAGAGGGAGGGAGGGAGGGAGGTAAGGAGGGAGCAGCCTGGGCTGTGTCCTACGTGTTGTGCCTTTCATTACTCTGGCATTCCACGCCCACACTGCGGTGGCTAAACTCTAATCTGCGGAGCGAGAGCCCGTCCAAGTTTAGATTGCGGTTATTCTTTGGAATTCCGGGGACCGGGGGGGATCGCAGCCGTTGTTAATGAATCCAATCCAATTTGGGGCGAGTAGGAACAATAAGCCACTGATTTTATTTCATCTGATGGAGCACAGTGTACTCCTAAAATAAAATGGTGGGTTGATGCAGCTTTTTGTGAGATATGGACTCCATGAGGAGGGGCAACTTCTCAGCTATAGACTGTGCAGATGCACAAAAAAACTATATGTCACAGAATACAATATGTGACAGAAAAGAAAACACCACATATCTATGCAGGTAGAGAATCTTGTTTTCATATGTACCCTAGATGCACAGATTTCACCACAGAAGAAAATATGTTATTGTGAAAAGAATATCAGTTAAAACCCAATATCATGTATTTCTCCATCCTGAATGTAAGCAATCTAAAACCAATACCTAGGCCTATTTCCATTACAACAAAAGGCCTGGCCTGTTTGTTTATATTCCCTGGACAGTAGAGATTAGTTTAGGTCATGCTGCACATTTTATAAGCTGGGTACAGGCCTTGTGTGTTCACAGCTGAAGATGGATGAAATTGTGTGTTCATGCAATAAATCAGAAAAACAAATAATCTAAGCACTCAAGCCACATAGGCATTCACAGCCACATTTTGTTTTTCCTGCGTGTTTCACAGCATGCACCAAAGAAAAATTTGAAAGCACATATGACAAAAGGTGGAAAAAAGGAAAATGGTTCAATGCAAACAATGTGGGATGACCGAAAGCACTAGCTCAATGATGGGGGGCACCAAAGACCCATTTCATGCCAGGAAAAATTAACATATTAATGTTTTGTGATGTAACAATGTAGCGTATAGTGTAATTATAATGCCCCCTGATTAAACCAACACCTCAGGTGACAAACGTCAGTGAGCATATTAAGAAGGAAACAAGATTTCAGACCGTGCAGTTTGATTTAGGGGTGGGCGATATGACGATATTAGATCGTGAAGGATTAAAATGTCTCCACAATCTGCCTTTCCAGAGAGATCGGGAGTATCAGGCTACAATGAAATTGCACATTCTATCAGTTGCACTGACAACGCTCATAGGCTACAAGGCATCCAACGTTGTTTTCTCAGCCAAACCTAAAATCAATTTTTTCAGTACTTCCGCGATTTTTTTCTGTGCCGGCAAATAAGTCAGAGGTGGTCCAGCGCTAGTTTTTGGTTGCTAAGAGGACGTGTATCGACCACCCCATATAAATGAATGGAACTTGACATAAATTTGCTAGCATACTGTAGAAGTGTCCTGTCTTCCATATTTGAGATTAATATGAGAAATGGTGGTTGCTATCAGCACGTCTAGGAATCCGTACATATTCACAGTTGTAAGCCAAGTCGCAGGACGCAAAATAGCCGTTAGGAAAGCAGTTTGAAATTATTAAGCAACGTCTGCGCCATTGCTTTTAATGGGTCATGATGAGATAATTCCGAGTGTGTTGCTTGTCTTAAAGTTGATACTGTAAATAAGACTGTTTTAATATAACTACATGTAGCCTATATGGAGTTGGTTTTTTACATTTAGAAAGTTTATTATGTGTACTTTTTTTACTGGACTTACATTTTAATAGATAAAAATGTTCAGTTCTCTCTAATAAATATGAAGTAAATACACTACCGGTTAAGGTGGTCGATACACGTCCCCCCTCGGATGGTCGATAATAGGTGCTCTCACTCTAGCTAGCTATATAGTACAGGTGCGCCGTGGGTCTGGACGGTTTCGTGCTTGTTTATTTGACAACATTAGGCCTAATTGTTAATACTTTGCAGAATTGCACTTGATTAAAATCTGGTACTTTGGCCCAAATGGTCTCTGTTATTCTTTTTATTTTAGGTTTTGTTCCCTTGACAGGCAATATCTTCTTAAATAGGGGTATTAGTTTGACTGCACTGTTCATTCACTTGCAAAATAGTCTTAAATACCAACATGAAAAAGAATTGTAATTAGGCCTATATCGTGGATCGTGCCTGAAAAAATTGTGATATGATATTTTTGCCATATCACCCACTCCTAGTTTGATTTTGTCTTGTGTCCCGGTAACTAATAATTTTACTTTTGCTGAGAATGGTTTGGCATTGATTTGCCATTCAAAATGTTACATACTTACTGCTTAGGTGTGATTGAAAATATTGAGATTAAAACAAATGTATTAATTTTATCATTAGTGTTGTTATTTAGAAATTAGGCCCCAGCAATGACTGGTGGAATATAGGCTACCTTATACGCATTCTCTTTCGTACCAAAGTAGGCAAACAGGTTATATAAAGCAACGCCAAAGCCATCAAACTCAAACTGCAAACGAGAGGAGAATAACCAGACGCACAAAGAGACACTCATTTCACTGGCGAACAGCTGTGTGGAACAGCAATGAGAAAAACCTGGTATCAGACCTGGGTCAAATACGTATTTGTTTTGGATTCAAATGCTTTTCTACACTTTACTGATCTTGTCTGGTGTACTGGAACCAATGAAATACTCTCAAAAATAAATTGCAAACCCCGCCTTCTGGTCATATTGGCAAGCTCAAGTACACCAGGCAAGATCAATAGAGCACAGAAAAGTATCTGAATCCAAAACAAATACGTATTTGACCCAGGTCTGCCTGGTATACATCGAGCAATGGTGAAGTGCCCACACGCACATACATACAAAACAGACAGAGCAAACAGCCTCGTTTCAGTCACCTCAGCATGCAGATCTTCGGTATTCCCATTGCTCAAACATTTTTGAATTCATCGTCTGTCAGACATACATCCAAAAAAAATAAAAATAAATAAAAAACCTTCTCCGGTCTCAGTTGTACTCAGTTTGTCGTTTTTCCCATTTCCTCACACACGATACGGAGCCCCCTGAGCATCCATTTGACGTACATGGAACATCGCTGTGGTGTCTGTGGGGTAGCCTCCAGAGCTGAATGAGAGTTTTTAAGAAGTCTCATCCGGATGTTGTCTCCACAGGTCTGCACACCTCACTCTCTGTGGTCATTTAGGGTGAGTTAGAGGACAGTGGTCTTGGTCAAGATTGGCAGATACCTTATGTGGCTGTCCACTGGACTTTGATGGGAGACCCAAGATCGATGAACCCATTTTGACTTAATCAGCTCATCTGCTCCTCTACAGGACCGGCACAGCTGTCGGCTCCCACTGCTGAGAGGCAGAGCTTTCTCTGGCCCTACAGCTCAGAAAACCCACAGTGCATTGTTCTTTTAAAAGAAATCTGACTTCACCCTGAAAATGCAATAAGAAGCCATTTAATTGTGACACCGCATCAAATCAGAAGACAAACTATGTGAATACAGTTATGAAAGATCCCCAAGCATTGACACGTTATCTGTTTAACCTGAAACTCAAGAGTGTGCAAGAGAGAAGCATGCGTGTGTCATGTAAGGAAGACTACAGGGGGTTACTGGGTCAAAGCTCTGCACTCTATGCATCTTAGCAACATAACTCACTTTATTTAGAGGTGTGGATGTGGGAGGACAGTCTAACAGCACCATGGTACATTGAAAAATTAGATCTTGGATGCAGGAAATTAACTCATTACAGTGGCAGCCAGCTAAAAGGGTCTCAGAATTCTTAGAACTAGCCTGTCGAGTCTCTTCAGATGGTGAAATTCAAGTGCCCGCAACAGGGCATTATTCTTCAGCGACAATCAAAACAATCCTTATAAAAGCAGAAGTGCCTGAGTCACTAACGTATTCGCCCTCATTTTGATCTCCCACTGATAGCACAACTCACTATGTAAAGTGTGGCTGTTTTCTGGCCTTGACACTGACAACTCCGCTCCGGGCTTCGGTGACAGGTTCCTCTGAGCCCAAAGCAAAAAAAAAAAAAAACCCTAAAAAACTCAGTACTCACTGTCCTAAAATCCTTCTTCAAATGAAACTTCTTTGAATGTGTTGGGTCACAGAATAAAGCCAAAACCTGTAAAGCCACTTCAGGAGCAAACATCAACAGGTTGCATTTTGTTGCAAAATGGAAAAATCTGAATGCGGCCGATATTTAGACATTGAGATTTTATCCACAGAGAACGGGTCAGTTAGGCAATTTCATGTTGTGACTCCGGGAGGATCTGAGGTCCCCTCACTAAATATGGCCCTCTCCTTACTAAACAGCTGGGTGGATTCTCAGGAGAAGAACAGCAGCCTATGTGCCTAGAGAGCAAACTCATTTGTATTAAAGCCTGAGCAGGCAAGAGAGAGGGAGAGAGAGAGCGGCAGTGCAAAAAAAAAGGATATTAAAAATTGTAGTCAAGGAACACCTCCCCTCCCTGCTTCTGCCCTTGCCCCAACCTTACAGAACGAATTTCAGTTCTGGGACGCTACATGTTAAATGAGCAACAGGCCGTGAATACAAATTTGCATCATTGCAGCCATCAGAGTTCAGCGGCAGCCAACTGCCCATTAATCAGCAACCGCATCGTAATGGAACGCAATCAAGGGTCCTTAATGGCCCATTTGTTTTCCAAATTGAAGACGAAATAAATGGAATGCGGGCAGGCCCCCGAATCAGCAGCTTGCAGCTCCGGTGCATGGGCCCCGGGGGGTGCAGCGGCCCTGGGGTGCAGTGTGAGGCGCAGCAGCAGAATGCTAAAATGTACGCTAGGCTCCGGGCCTTGCATATTCATGCCCCCTGTCCTCATCGTAAGATCGCAGAGGACAACGTGTCATTTTAGACTGTGATTGGAATTCTGCGTGTTCTTGCTTTGTTTCCAAAGGACAAAGCTTGTGGGGGTGGAGGGGGGGGGAGGGGTTGTGGGGTGTTGGGCTGGAAGGAAGGAAATCGCCACGCTCAATCACAGGTGCTGCATACTGCAAAAGCCAGGTTTACACAAGCCCAATGTATTAGGCTGCAGTGTCATTACGGTATTGAACAACAATGGCTTCTAAAAGGGAGCCCTTTATATTAAGTTGACGTTATACCAGTGCAACCAAACCTATTTATTTGAATGTGTTTGTGACTGGGTTGAGCTCAATTCCATTTCAATTGGGAAATTAACTGTAATTCAATTCACATGAATGTCTCACGGATTGAAAATGTGGGCATTTTCAACCCGTGAACAGAATTTCAATTCAGTTCCTGAACTGAGGAAATGGAATCACTCTAATCCTGTTGCGTGACAACATAATGAACATATAGTGCGTTGTTATACTGGTTGTATAAGAACAGAAACTTCTATAGGTATATAATAAATTCTATTTTGTAAATTATTCTTTACATAAAGTTTGTACATTAGATTTATGTGAATAATAGGCTATGCAAAGTCTGAACTTAAACAAAGGTTAAGGTTTGGCTATTCCTATTGCTGTTGCATGATAGTATTTATATTTTGTCAATCGTGTAGGTGTAGGAACACAATTATTTGTGCCCTTAACTGTTGCAGTTGATTAAACGAAATTTAACTGAACTTATAAAACGAAAACTCCTATCCTGACATATTTATATGTATTGCTATTCATGTGTGATTGCTGCCATATTGGCTATTAATATGGGGAAATTAATTATTACACCATAAAACATTCAGTTCGATTATTCCAAAAGAAAAGTACAATCAATCACCTGAGAATAACAGGACGCTATGCTACAGTGGAGAGACGGGAGGTTTGGCTAATAAGGTCATGGACAAGGACTAGACGACTTTATAAATGACGTTGCGCTTGTCAACTTCAACCTGGCACGTTCGGTGTTAGCTTACTCGAGTCAGTGCATACATGGGTGCATAGATCCAGAAGTTGACATGGATGGATTTCTCGCTACACCCTCCCAACTGTCCACACCCTGAACTACGGAGATTTAGGCAGTCGTTCGAGCCAGTTCAGGAGCACACTGACGTAATAATGACCGGCCAACAAGACGACTATGAAATAAGTATACCACAATTATGGCTAGCCTACCAAGCTTACAGAAGCACACGCGGTGACCTAACGTATGGTCCATGACGGTGATGGGCAGTCTCAGGAAAACGATTTGTTTATAGTCACAGATAAACAACGGGATTCTTTTTTAACAGCTGTACGAAACTGCCCCAGTAAAGGTTTATTTCATTTCATTGCTTAGGCTAATAACTGATTAGCGCACAATCGCATTAACAATGGGAATAAAACCCCTTCACTCCCAAGACCCCGCAGACGCGCTTTTTCTAAGCCCCACTACAAACACACGGAACTACACATAAAATAAAGAAAAGCAACGCAAAAATCACTCCATTACCTTTCATTTTATACACCATTCATTATGTACCTGAGACCATGTCACATAACCACTTTGTTGAACGATGTTTTAAACGTCATAGGAAACACTCGTGCACATTAAAACAATCAAGTTATTAGTATTTATTCTTATACTATTCATAGCGTGCACATAGCTGTGTCGCTCAACATTGCAAAACATAATTAATTCGTAAATTCGCAATGCATTAAATTTCAGTTATTTTTCTTACCGCAGTTACCAGACCTGGTCTATTCTGGCTGCACTCGGTTAAGAATAACTGTACTAACGTTGGCAATCATTATGCCATTTCAAGTTAGAAGATCATCTGAATTTATGCGATTGGACAAATAATATTACCATAAAACAATACTGAAACGCAATGTATAGGTACAGCTCTATACCTAAAAGTCAAACAGATGATTAATCCACCGTTTTGCGCACGACTGTTACTGCTGATCCAAGTAACGACGAGTACACACCACTGTTCAAATGAAGATTATACGATTCAATTCACTGCTGTGTAAAAATCGACATACCTGCGGTATTTCTAGCTTTCTACTTCAGTGTAGCAATAACGTTAGCTATAACGGTCTCTGAAAAACGCTCTGGCTTGGTGGGGGGATTTAGGTGACATTGATGCCGAAATTAACAGTGAACCGTAGTTTCAACATGACAGCTCGAATTTAGCTAACGTTAGCTAGACTACTTAGGTGCTAGACTACTTAGTTAGACTAATTTACCATTAAAACTAGCTCGCTGTCTTGTTTTAATATCTGACTTCGTTTCATAACTTTAATGAGCTAGTCGTTCTACAGTAACTAAATGTTTGATAGCGTCGCAAATTCACGACCACGGCTCTACCGTGCACCGTTAGCTAGCAAGCTAAAGATAATGAGAACAGCAGCAAAACCAAAAAATTGTATTAATGAACAACTTACCAGGAAGTATAATTCCCAATAAACGATACAAAAATGCATGCAAATCCATCATTCCACGTTAAAAAAACGTATAGATCCTTTCTAACGGGTCAAACAACAAACTTGTTTGAGCCCGCGCCACAGTCCCCTCGTTTGCTAATCTGGGTCTCTCCAGGTCTCAGCATCAGCAGGTGGATTTGGGAGCTGGATCCTAAGCATGCAATTTCCGGAGGTTTTGGTGCCTCCCGTTATGTGCTATGCATTCTATATATCCTACTAGCCTATTAGGATATTGATACAGGTTTTCGTTCACTTTAAAATAAAATAGCCTACATTACAAATGCGAAATTGGAAAACAGCTATAATTACACTTTACAATCATTGCAGTCACTCTAGACTGTTGTTTACCAATCAGTCTCCACGCCCAGTAATAGCAGCCTATAGCTCCTATATTTCGTAAAATATAATAATCCCGTATCTACCCATCTTTTCATATGAGAAATAACCACTACTACCAACAAGAAAGACTCCCACGAGTTGGCACACTATCATATTTAGCTGTGATCATTTACAGTAGCCTATTTCAGCTCAACAAAGCGTAAATGATCATGCTTTGGACTACTATCAGAGTCCCACCGGGAAAAAGATAAAAACAGCTGATTTAAATGAGACCTGAATTTAAACGAGAAATTATTTGCGGTCATATTTTTCTTCTTCGAGGGAAATGATAGACCACTCCAAAATAATTTCACGCTGGTCCCTAAACTCTAATCAAGAAGTTCCACTCCGTTGAATTCGGAGAACCTCTATGGGAACTGTTACCACAGCAACAGAGGACCCGTGCGACCATAGGAATGCCAGCTATGGTGTCTGCAGTATCAGCATCCCAAATAGCACAGCACAATATACTGAGAATATATTTCAAGAAGTGCTCTTCTGTGATAGACAACACAAAAACAATTGATGAGAAATCCATCATTAGCAGACAAATAGCCAATTTTATGTGGTGTGTGAACCACAAAGCTTATGCTGTATGGCCCATATTGTTGGTGAGGGCCTATAGCCTGCAGCACAAAACACAAATAATATCACAAACATAATTTTGACCAGACAAATTCACACCAATAAAAAGGTAACTAAATATGTTTGACAGTTGAACCTTTAAAACTGTATTTGCAACCTGAAATAGACCAGATTTCACTCTCTCGCCACATCTTACATCTTTTGTCAGTAGCGCAACGTTTTGAATTTTGTTTAAACCAGCATCCAGGCTGTACTACTGTTTAACTGCCCACTGTCCATTGGAATGGAAGGGAGGGTCTGCATCAAAACGTTCTCCTTCCCTCCAACTAATTACTCAATTGTCATGAGAATTTGAAAAGTACAATACTGATGATCACTGTGATAAATAACCCCTAATCGGCTATGTTGTGTGGGGAACAGTAAATAGGTAATTTCTTACGGAGAAAAACCTTCAAAGGTCCTACATTAAGGGCATGTATTAACATATCCCATGACTATATTTAACACTATATTTTGGAAAACATCCACACATCCATGCAGTTTTAGTAAATATTCTTTTGTAGTGTTGAGTATACCAGGAATACATATACAGATAACAAACCATATAACGGTATAAGCACTATATTACAATGGGAGGCAAGAAAATTACTGTGGTCAGCAGCTTTTGGCACTTGCTTATATAACGCCTGGCAACACAGAACGAAATAGAAATAGAAATTTAAGAACTCTCAGAAAACAAGACTATAGAAAATCAGGCGGCAGTAGCCATATACTCAGTGGTTTCAGTGACAAGTGCAAGAAAATACAATTATAAAATACAAAAATTCACCAATAACAATCGGTCACTAGGAGACAAAAAGCACTCCTTATTAAACGTAGAAGCAGTTAAGCTACAGTGGCTGGGCTTGCTGAATAGTCAAGTATTAAATCAAAAAATAAATAATTAAAGATTATTAATCTTTAAAACAGGACATTCAATATTAATTAAATAACAATGAAAGATTATTAGTCTTTAAAACAGAACATTCAATATTAATTGTGAAAGTATCTCCAAGCTTCAATATTCTTAAAATCATTCCTATTTTTTTCCAGTTTCAAAGTAAATTTAATCATCATAATTGTTCTTATTACATAAGACAATGGAATATGATGGCTTAAATAAAATGGGAAACAAAGTCTTAGATTCTAGATTTAACTTAAATAACATTGTAAAAGGAGATGTCCTCCAGGGTGGCACAGTGGTGCAGTGGGTAGCACTGTCACCTCACAGCAAGAAGGTCCTGGGTATCATATCCCAACCTGGGCCTTTCTGTGTGGAGTTTGCTTGTTCTCCCCGTATCTATGTGAGTTTCCTCCAGGTATTCCGGTTTCCTCCCCCAGTCCAAAGACATGCAGGTTAGGCTAATTGTAGTGGCAGTGTAGTATAATGGGTAAGGAACTGGGCTTGTAAACCTGTATCCAGCTGTATAAATGGATGCAATGTAAATGCTATGTAAAAAAAAGAAAAAAAAAAGTTGTGTATGTCACACTGGATAAGAGCATCTGCTAAATGCCTGTAATGTAATGTAATTGGAGACTCTAAATTGCCCATAGGTATGAGTGTGTGAGTGAATGGTGTGAGTGCCCTGCGATAGATTGCCAGGGTGTATTCCTGCCTCTCCCCCACTGCATGCTGGGACAGGCTCCCGCACCCCCTCTAATGGATAGATGGGTGTTTTCGCTTTTGTTGCACGCTATATTTTTCCAGTCCAGACTTGAAAACAACTTGAAGAATTTCACTGCAATGCTGAGCTCATAACTGACTGCAGTCCCTTGGACACTCCAGAAACCGATTAATTTTGACCATCCAAGCAAACTCGGTTTTTATACAAGTAATTGAACAATCAGTGAATTCTACACTAGGTTTTAGGATGATATAAAAAAATCATGCACACAAGGGCGTAGCATCAACAAAAGTGCGTTGGCACAGTGCAGTTGCCCAACATAGATCCAACTGTTTCCATTCCAGTGTGCTGAGTTAAGACATTCATACCAAAAGTCCTGGAATGTGTTCAAAGTATGCCATATAATTGTTTTGCCTGAGGCAGAAAGTGGGGTGTGTTTTAGAGGGGTGAACCATTTCACCACAACAGATACAGTAACTCCCTAGAAGCTCCTTCCCAGTTCTGTGTGTTTTGTATTTGTGTGTCTGCAATCTGTTCACAAAATATAGCTCCATTTAGCAACACTTTTGTGTCCAAATATGCAAACTGGATGCAAGGGTGTGTGAGAACATTTCTCAGATGAAATCGAAGCAGGGCAACAACAAATTTAGCCAAAACAAATATGAAGTTATTCCCTTTCTCAAAAAATGCTTTGATTATTTAAAAATTGTAATCAATATCATCACTGTCAGCCCCAAGCACAACTTTTTCATCATTGCCATGATATGGTTAATGGCAATGTGAATAATCTGCGATCGCACATGCACTCTTTCAAGTACAATATGCACCGTCAGTGGTACTTTTCAGCCTGTCTAGTGAATATAATAGCTTTCTGGTTCAATAAATGTCAAACACCATCTGCTCATTTCAATGAAATCCCTTTCGTCCCTTCAGCACCGGCTTAACAGGAGGCCGATGCACAAAGAGGCCAAGCAGGATCCTGGGATACAGGCATCTCATTCTCTGTGTGCTTCAGGACCACTATCCCTGGCTGGAGATGCGTAATCAAGGTGGGCTTGCTGCTGTCCTCCTCTGTCGGCTGCAGTGCATTCTGGGATTCTGAGTTTTGGCAGTGTAGTGGTGTCTCTGCTCCTTGGGAAAGCAACATGCTGCCCATGTCCGTGTAACCTCCCCAAATTGCTGGGTGCAAAGGCTTCAGTCCCTGCTCACTGGGTACATCTGAATTCTCTGGAAAGCTCTGCTGAAGCTCTTTAACAATGTTGGAATGTCCCTCCTCTGCAGCGAGATGGCAGGGGGTGTGCAGGTCCTGGTCGACCGCGAGTGGGTCTGCGCCCTGCTCTACCAGCATCTTGACAGTGGGCAGGTGACCGCGTCGGGCAGCCAGGTGGAGCGCGGTGCTGCCTCTGGCGGTCTGGGCCTGGACCTGGGCGTGATGTTTGACGAGCAGCCTGGCGGTGCTGGTGTGGCCCATCTCGGCCGCCGAGTGCAAGGCCATACGCCCGTCGGCGTCGGCGAGGTGGACGTCCGCTCCAAGCTCGACCAGGATGCGCGCCACCCTGTACTGCCCTCTGTGGGAGGCCAGGTGCAGGGCTGTCCGCCCGTCGGAGGTCTGCCCGTCGACGTTGGCCCCCGCCTGCTTGGCCAGCAGCTTGGCGATGGCCAGGTGGCCCTGCCAGGCCGCGAAGTGCAGAGGGGTCCAGTCGTCCTTGCCCAGCGCGCGGGTGTCCGCCCCACGGCTCAGCAGCACCCGCACCACGGTCTCCTGCCCGTGCTGGCAGGCCACGTGGGCGGGCGTGCGGCCCTCGAAGTCCGGCTCGTTGACGGAGGCGTTCCTGTCCAGGAGCAGACGGGCGATGTCGTCGTCGCCGTTCAGGGCGGCGAAGTGGAGCGGCGTGTAGAGGTCCTCGTCCTTGGCGTTGGGGTTGGTCGTCTTGCGGGAGAGCAGCACCTCGGCGATGCTCCTCAGCCTCTTCTCGGCAGCCAGATGCAGTGCTGTAGAGCCTCTGGTGTCGGCGGCATTCGGGTTAGCGTTATTAAGCAGGAGGAACTTGACCGCCTCCTCGTTAGCCATCTCAACGGCATAGTGCAACAAGCTGCGCCCATCCTCCAGGATCAGGTCCACATCCTGCGGCTGCAGGATCTTCATTAGCCTGGCCATGTCCTGCATCCTGATCACTTCACACAGCTTCTGCTGCTGCACATTCGGCACCCCTGAATTTTGAGAAAGCACGGGTTCACTTTATCACTGGGTACCAACAGCAAGGCCTCAACACTTAACACTCATCACAATAAGGCTCACAATGACATTCTGCTTTGTACAGAAATTACATTTTATTCATCCCTGAATTATTTGTCGGTCTAACCACCGACTTACCAGTGATTTCCTTTTCAAATGAAAGGTTGAGGGACTCCCGGGAGGAGAAGGAAAGGTCTTCCCCGGAAACTCCGGACTGCCTCTTCTCCACATTTTCCTTGCATGGAGTGTTCTTGTCTAGGACGCAGTCGAAGCTTTGGGAAATCCCAGAATCCACCTGGGTCAGCAGCTCGCTCAAGCTCAGGTCTTTTTCTGGAACCAGCACTGGATTTGGCTTCTCTGCCTGCACGTCGTCCCCCTGCTTTGGAGACGGGTGGAACATAATTTAGAGAACTGCAGTTTTAACCAGAAGCACAGATAAAAATGTAATCTCTGCAAATTGCTACCTGTGTCTTAAATGCTGAAATGCAAGTATAAAATATGTACAATTACCAGGTACTGCACAAGGTTAGCCATCTTACCAAAAAAAAAAAAAAAGCGTCATTCCAGGGAAGCTAACGTCAGACTGCATGAGATATATCTTGTAAAGCAAGACACCAAACAGGAAAGAATTACATCATCATTGAAGATTTTCAGGAATGCCATCAAACTACATTTTCTCAAATGTCACAAAGTACTAAACAGGGCAGATAGGGTCCAAGAGGAGAAAATCAGGTAAAAGACAAAATACAATACATTTATGACAATGCATCTATTACACAATTCACTTGTCTGGTCAAGCTAAGCCTACCGTTCAGTGGGAGCGAGCCTTGACAAATCAGGACTGGACTGACTGATTTTACCTGCTCAGCACAGCTTTGCTCTAGGTCAGTAGTTGGGTGTTTGGAATCCTTAGAGGGTTTCTCACAAAGATCCTCAGTCTCAGAGGTAATCTCTACAGAGGAAATAAGAGTATCCTAAGAATGAAAACACTGAAACTCTCCAACACAAGTCATAGCAAGGATGGCAGTATAGCGGTTAGGGTGAAGCCACAAATCCTCCAACAAGATCACCTGGCATTGCTCTTGTCTCCCATATTTGGTCATTTGTGGCCATTATAACATTTGAAATGGGAAACAATTTACACATCTGATCTTTAATCTGATTAATTATCGCCATGGTACCCATCCTTCTGGTTACTTCACTGACTTGCCTCACATTGCCAGCTATCCCAACATGCTTTGCGGACCAGAAAGGTGACCTCTCATTGAAAATGAATGGAGGCGATGCCATCACCCGAGAAATTCCCTTCTCGATGGAGGATGTGTGGCTTCACCCTAGGACAGCCAGGCACGCAGTGCAAAGGCTGAAGGATCAAATACACAGAGGAGTGTTTTTGTACACCTGAGACACTTCTCAAAGTTAAAGTTTAAGTTTTATATAGATCACAGTGCCTTCAAATGTCTCACACCCAATTTGTTCTCCACAACCCACTAAATGAGCAATACCTTTTGACCCTCTCCATTAAAATGTATCCTGATGTACATTAAATTTAATTGTTTTCATGTGTCATGCATCCCACCTCTGCCGCTGCCACGACTGCCAGTTTGACGGCTTTGAAGCAACGGGTTAGCGCACAATCAGCACAGAATAGAGACTGATGGCCAGCGACGATGCTCGGAAGGCCCAGCTGTTCATTGCTCACCCAGGAAGCTGGGCCTGGTATCCGGGGAGCTGTGCCAACACCGCTGCATCAGCGGCAGGAGACGGTCGCAGTCCGGGGGGCGGGGGCGCGGAATGGCGGCCAGGTCGGGCCGTGCGCCCCTCACCACCTTTAGCATGATGTGCAGGATGTTGTTCTCTCCTGAGGAGGGCGGGGGGAGCGGTTAGGGTTACAGACATTATGCAGAACAGGGCTCCACACAACATTCAACCTGCCAACATGGCCCGTAATTCAAGGCTATGAGTTACTCAATACTGGGATTTATTGGCAGAGGCACTAACACTACCAGCTGACTTTGTGGCAAAGTTACCCAGTGGATCAGGAGCAGATATATATGAATGCACCCTACAAAGGGAAACGCCAATAATAAAGAAAAACAACTTGAATGCACAGCTGTTCATTTTCACAGTATAGGAAACTACTCAAGAACATCCAGTTTAAAAAGATGAATAAAACAGTAATCATTTGCAGTATTGTTACCAGTTGTTCATTAAATAATGGTCCTGGTCCAACCAAATGTCTTTGTTTTTTGTGTACAATATTTAAAATAAATGTCCACATAAAATGTTGGAAGGAACAGTTCCCATTGAGTTTACAGCCAACACATCTACACATGTGCTAATCTATTGTAATTCATGCCATAAAATGTTGACATGGACACAGTCACAAATGTTTAACTTTTACGATCGTTTTAGTTCTGCTCGACTTGATTCAAATCAGCAGACACTGGACAATTATACTGCTTTATGCCATGGAAATACAAATTAAATCTCTCTCTTGCAGCGCCGTGAAAAAGTATTTTTCCCCTTCCTGATTATTACTGCTGCATATTCATCACACTTGGTTTCAGACCTTGTAATTAGTTTGTATTACAAAATGTAATATTAGACAAAGGGTATAGAATGACCTCTACTGCTCTCTCAAAGTCAGAAATCCAGCCTGTAGTTAATTAAATTCCTTCATCTGCAGGGGTGTTAGTTATTCCTGAGAAAACACTTGCTACTTGGGTCCAATCACGTGAGCAAACACCGTCCAGGGTTTTTAAGAGCATTGTAACCAAATGGATACTGTTTCTTTGTACTCCCACAAAATGAAATAACAAATGTCATGCCCTAGTGTGAAAGCTGTCACTGACAAATATACAATCGGTGTGACTCTATTATTTTTATGTACTGACTGTTCAAAATATTTTAGAGATACTGTCATTACAGTTATGTGAGTTCATAACCAAAAGAAAAGTAAATTAATATTGGTCTAATCTCTAAATAACTGCTTCACATTTGTACCGTGTCAAATTTCTGATGCGTATTTTTGCATTAAGTAATATAATATGAAATCTGGTTCTTTACACTCACGGCTGTTCCTGTACTGGAAGGCCAAGATCCTTTTGTGGGAATCTAAACATCATCTTGAAATATGCTCAAGAAGTTCATATGCATCACATTAGCCAGAAATAAGCAATAACTTGTCCAATCACATGATATGAGATGAGGAAAAAAAAGACTACTCTGTACAGAACACTGCTCTGACTGGCTTCCTTCATTATGACGAGACCATGTGCTTGAGGATGCAAAGAGCTGTCTCTGTGAGCATTTTGCCTAAAGATCTGAAACCACTGCGTGTGTCAAAAATACAATGATATAAGAAATCAGGAAGTATAGGAAGTAACATGTCTGTTTGTTTCCTGAAACAGACAGTCTGTGGTTTTCTTTCATTGGTCTACTTTGAAGATGAACCCATGGGTCACAAATTCAAAGCTGCAGGTTGATGTTTTTGGGGTCCTTTTTTTGAAAGTATTTTAAAATGGTTTAAAATTTTAGTATTACCCTGATATGGCTTCTTTTGGGTCAGTATTCCCCACATGACTATAGAAAAGCTGAAAAACACAAAAAAGAAGAACAGATTATATATTTTACACTATTAAGCATTATTATCTGTGTTGTGACATGCAAATGACAATCAGATGACAGCTACAAAATGCAAAAAATACAGAGCAGAGCTCCTAACTAACTAGATATATGCAGTAGACCATGTGCAACTAGTACACAACATTGTCGACAGGTCTCTGTTCACCATGTTATTTACTGAACAAAACCATGCCATGCAGTTTAAATCAGTATACTTCCGATCACAGACAAGTATTCCACACATCCTCAGGGTATTTCACTTGCTTACTGGGACTCTGGGCGG
The DNA here is from genome assembly GCF_018555375.3 of Anguilla rostrata. NCBI lineage: Eukaryota > Metazoa > Chordata > Actinopteri > Anguilliformes > Anguillidae > Anguilla > Anguilla rostrata. The sequence continues at coordinate 10,472,278 of NC_057944.1, forward strand.
TTACCTGTCCCACCCAGATAAAACATTTTTTACCCATAAGGGCATTCCTTCCGGAAAGTGATCAGACTTGTCGTGGACTGTACTATTTAGAAGTTTGAATATTTCGTCTAGTAAGTTCAGTCTTGCAAGTAGGCACAGATAAACATGAACTTACCAGAGGAGCATATACAATTGTGGAAATAATCTGAAAGCTATTAAACAGTTTAAGACCATTATGTAACTTTTAACTAGTGTGGTTTCTACTTCATCTATAAATTATTAAAAACATAGCTTGAAAACATACAGTATATTTACAAAGCAGTAGCAGGAAGCCAGTTTACTGAAAAACTGGATGCAGAATGGCCAGAAAAATGCCTCAAGGGCAAAGTGTAAATCCCATAGAGGCTTACACTGATTGAGTTCAGCCAAAGGTCAATGAAATTTAGTCAGGTATGAATAGAGCTCTTAGCACCACTGCCCTGGAGGTGTAGCCCACGTGCATTAGTTAGGAAGCCTGTGTTGTTGCATTGTCCACCCCTATGGATGGAAGGAAGGAGGGCTATGAAACAAGGCTAGATGATACAATATAGTCTGAATGAAAGAATGTAACGTAAATAAGGAAACCATCAAAAGAGAAGCTGGAAAAGCCAGGGAGAGGGAATTCTCCTGTCTTTTTGTCTCTATTCTGGGACTTTTTTTCTGAAAAACGTTTTTCTGATTTCATCGCTCTCTCAGAAAAATGAAGCATTTTGACACATTATGTTGAAAACCTGTTTCCACGTGGCACTGTCCTGGATAAACTTTGATTGATTGACTGATTGATTGATTGAGAGTTGGTTTTTAAGTCCACCTGTACACGTCGTGCTTGGTGTCCGAGACTCGATCCTTCTCAATTAGTCTCTCTGGTGGGAGATAAGCGATGGTGCCACAGAACCCGTCGCGACTGATATCTTCGTCCCGGGAGAGACCTTTCCATCTTGCCAGGCCAAAATCTGAGATCTGAGAGGCAGTACACGGCACAAGTTAGGTCAAAATGGTAGCCAACATTTTTGAGCTTGTAGCAAAAAAAAATAAAATAAATAAATAATACATTGCATCGGCAAGTCATCTACCACTTCTCACATTTTACAGAATTTGTGCTCCATGTCTACACGTGGAATTTACATGTTTCCTTCCATAAATTGACCAGTACCAAGATTTAGCTTACAATAAAAGTATGTTCCACTGACTTAAAATACAATGCCCCTGTGAGGTCCATAAAGACATGGTTTGCTCAGTCTGGTGTGGAAGAAATTAACTAGCCTGCACAGAGCCCTGACTTCAGCCCATCGAACACCTTTGGGAGGAAATGGAACGCTGACTACAAGCCAGGCCTTAATGCCCAACATTAGCACCGGACCTCAATAATGCTCTTGAGGGTGAATGGAAGTGAATCCCTGTAGCGATGTTCCAAAATCAAGTGGAAAGCCTTCCCAGAAGAGTGGAGACTGTTATAGCAGCTAAGGGGGGCCAACTCCATATTAATTCCCATGGATTTGAAATGAGATGTTCAGCAATATATAGGTGTGATGCACAGGTGTCCACATACTTTTGGCTAACTAATAGTGGATATTGAAATGAACTGACTGTAACACAATCATAACAAAATTTATGTGAAACCTTTGACGTTTGGCAAAAATGCAAGAGTGAAGAGTGAAAACAAAATTTCAGTGTGTTACTAGATTTTTAACATCTATGCACCACTGTTGCACCAAGTAACATCTGTAAATGTAACATCTATGCACTACTATTGCACAAAGCTGACCAAAAAGAGCCATTGTCAGGCTATTGTGTGGTTGACCTTAACATGGTAGTGGGCATCCAGCAGGATGTTGGCGGGTTTGAGGTCCAGGTGCAGCAGTGGGGGGTTCATGCAATGCAGGAAGTTCATGCCCACGGCGGTCTCGTGGATGATGCGAAAACGCAGCTCCCACGGCAACGCCTCGGAGGCCAACAGTTTCTCCAGGGAGCCCGTCTCCATGTACTCCATCACCAGGCCCTGCGGGTCCCTGCAAATTCCATACACCGGAAGGATGCGGTGAAACTTCGCTGCCTCCATCTTCTTGGCTTCCTCCAAAAGCTCTGCATGCTCCCTGCAGGAGATAAACCAACGTGTCACATGGAGGAAACAAAACTGGGGCTATGGGAGATGCAGCCTAGGTGGGTTAGACTGCCCATACTTATCCTGGAATGCCATGCCATACTTCTACTCATTTAACTCATGATACTTTTCCAGCTGAAATGTCATATCAGTCATCCTTCAGAATTAAATTCATGAAGCCCCACTAATGCAGTACAAAATATTACAATTAGGTTCAATAAATAATGATCCAAAAATAAAAATACTAGGGCACCAGTTTAAAAAAAGCTTTGTTTCAGGACACCCTCTTGGTATAATTCATTAAAAATTTCCCCATTTCTGGAAAAGGTCTGAACCCACAAAAGTAGGAATCTACAGAAAACACTATACATGGTGTTCACCAGAAGCAGGACGGCATATTTTGTGCCTAAAGCCTGCAAGACTGGTTCTGCAGCTTTGCTTGTGGTCTCCATAAGCATTTGGCTGGCTATAATTAGCTGACTTCCAGGTAAAGTAGAGTGCAGTTATTTCATCAGTAGTGTGTCACTCCCTGCAGAAGTGTAGAGTGGCTGTTAACCCTTTCACTGGAGCCACGTGCTTTTAGCTAAATGGGCTTACATGCTTTTCAGAAGAGTGATTTGGCATGCATGAGGATTTTGGCTTGATCACACTTGCTGGATCTTGTCTGTTACATAAGGTCAACTACACATGTGGCTAAATGCAGTGGAAACAGAATGGTGTTACATGAAAGTTCACTACGCAACACCTGCCTTGAAAATTTATTGTGAGCTCATTTACAGTTAATTCTGTTAATAAAACTGCTTAAGTACCTGCTTGTAAAACATAATTAACTTAGTTTAACACGTTTTTCAACTGCAATTCCGTGACATTCTGCTTCGAAGAAAAGGTGACGTAAAAAGCAACTGATTGCCAATGGAGCTCTAGAAACAATACAAACACAAGGAGTGTTTACACCTGTACTCTGGCACCTGCAAAACCTTTGTGACCTTGGCTGGCCCTTTTTTTGTATGCCACTGATTGCCAGAGACATTCAGGACAAAACACATTCAGGACAAAATCATTTCACAATGACTCATTGTTCCAATTCAATGTGCAAAAAAACTTTGTCTATCCCTAATAGATAAATGAGGATGCTGTTCCAGCAGGGAAAACAGCCTCAATCAAGAATCTTGAATTGTAAAATGGGGAACATTCATTGCAGTATAATCACAAATATAATCGTAAATTCCTTATAAATAATCATAAATAATCAATAACCATGGAATCATAAATCAAACATTTTTTTAAGTGCCACTTTTACTGAAACACACTGTCAATACTTGAAAGAACATTAACAGAAATGCCTTGTAGCTTGGTGGAAAAGAGGTAATTTGAACACCCAAATGACAATGTGTCAGTGTCACCCATGTCAGCAAAGGAAGCAGTACAAAAGCAAAAAAGGAAGTTGCTTGTGTTTGCTCTGCTTATGATTCTACACACATAGATACTTCACACAAACAAGCTACAGCTGCAAAAATGTGTTGATAATAGATTTCCATTTTCACATGCTGAGAATGCTCATTGAAAGGAAGTTAAAATATTAACAACCGAACAGTGAGACCTGGGCACCTATGCAGTACTTATCTCAATATCATAAGCTTTTAGCACTGCTCTAGTTACCTCACTGTGACTGGTTTGAAAACAAAACAGCCCAGTCTACAGACTGCAGCCTCTGTAACATCTGTTTATCTCACCCCAGTGAGGAGACACCTCTTTCAGAGCTGTGAGAAAATATCGATAGTCAACATCCACCACAATATATTCAAAAATATTCCACCCGCTTCTGTCGGATCAATAAAAAGTGCACTTTATGCTGTGAGATCAGAGAAGATTACTAGCAGAAAAAACAGATGGATTGCAAACATGATGAGATGCATTTCTAGGTGTACTGACAGCTGGGTCCATCGAGGTAAAGGTATAGCTATCCAGTGAAGCAACAGAATTGATTTTTTTTTTCTTTCCGCCAAGATCTGTATTCTTCCTGCGTGCAGGGCCAAAGACAGTGTGTGCTGCTAGGGCAAATTAAACTTTCCATCCATCCATCCATCCATTATCTATTCCCCCTTATTCCTGGTCAGGGTCGCGGGAGGTGCTGGAGCCTATCCCAGCATGCATTGGGCGAGAGGCAGGAATACACCCTGTACAGTTTGCCCGCTGCAAATGAAACTAGGCACTACAGATTGATACCAAATCAATGTGTAATCTGCTTGGCAGATCAAGGGGAAATATATGAATAAAAATCAATTATTGGCTGATGAAAAAAAAATATTCTGAATCCTCCCTGAGGTTATGCCATTGTTGATGTTTGTAGAAATCTCTTTTTAGAGTCGACGCCCCTGAGAGATCACAACATTCAGAATTTTAGCCTGAGGCGAAGTGGGAAAAACCCAAACACAGGAGGAGTGAGATGAAAGTCATACAGTAAGATGGAAAAGGCCTGACTGCTGTGTAATGAAAAGGCAGGTAAACGGTAGGGAAAAAATATGGATGTGTGTAAATGCCTATATTGACATATCCATTTTTGTTTCACAGTACAAAAAGCAAATAAAAGGAAACTGCGAAACACAATAATATCTATTGTCAGACAATCAAGTTAAACTAGTTTAATATTGAAACCAAAAACATGAATCTTGCTTTTCATTTGACGGAAGAATGCAGGTTTTCTTACGCATGCCTAAATGCAAGTCTGCAATGGCATCTGTCGCCCAATTCAATCCTAAAATTCCTAGATAAGAATTCTTTTCACAAAGATGTAACTTGGTAAGAAGCACAAAAAGTGTTACTGTTACTTCAGAACAAACACTTACTTTTCGTCTATATGAAGGCTGGGAGGACACTTGATTGCCAGCCATGTTTTCCACTGCTCGTGCCGTACTTTGTACACTTGTCCAAATCCGCCGGAGCCAATCTTCTCCCAGCTCCCAAACTCAGCGGCGTCGAAGGTTTTCAGCAACCCCATTGTCCCAGCGGACTTCTCCGGGCCCTCCATGAGCTTCTCAAATGAGGCTACTTTCCAAAACAGCCCCCCTTTCTCCGCGCACAGTTCACACACCTGCCGTCACTTGCGGTCCTGGTCTTTTTTTGTTTGCCTTGCTTGGCGGTAAGTCCTGCCCCCTCGCCCAGGTAAACAAGGAGTGGCCTGATTGCAACATTTCCTGTGTCTGCCTTCCACTGGGAACGAAAAAAACCTACTGCAGACCGTAACACCTTAGCATTCCCCTGGGATTATTCATAGCAGCTCAATAACTGGTATGTTTTAAAAAAAAAAATTTAATAGGCTATATAATAGGCTGAATTGCAAGTAGAGTAATGTGAGATACTAGTGTGCCTCTGTATTTTCCAGTATATCTTTACACTGTAAATATTAAACCATTTAATCTGTGCACAGTGGGTAATATTTTACTCATTCCTCACAATGACCGTGACCGTTAGCATGTTAACCCATTCATTACCAGCGCACATGCAATGCACTTCACTCACTTCCTTGTGGTCACCTTCGATGTTACAGATATACAATTCAAGCTAATCTGAGGTCACAACTGTGACAATTACTCCCTCATCACAATGGCAAACGTGGACTTAGAAGCAGCTATAAATTGAATAGTACGTTTTTTGCAACTCAAAATCACGATATAGAACTGCAAGGAATTTAGCTGGGAATAGGTCTCCCATTGTCTTAAACATAGCTGTGCGTGGAATTCTAAATTAGAATCAAAATGGTAGCTGCACAACCAAAGGACAAAAAATACAGGTACAATTAATACAGAAAGGAGGCAAGCAACCTTTTTATGATGACTCAGCAATCCCCACCTGCTTATTAGTTTTGGTTATATTCAGAAAATGGAAATAACAAGAATAAATAATTAAAAAGCAATTTATTAACATTTTTTAAAACTTTTTACAGATGTAGTAAGAAAAATAAAATAAAAATAACTTAAATAACCAGTACTTTATTCGGTATGCTGAACTACCATTTTAATGACTGTCTCATGGATGTGAAACCTGTGGTGTTTTTCAAAGTATGCCTTCAATCTCAGAGACCTTTCCTGAATTAATCAACAGAAAAAACAAATCAACATTGAACATGTTAAATTAACCTCACAGACTTCTGAGCATTGTGTCAGTATTAAAGCAATTCATAGAACAAACTCTGACACCATAAAAGGGAAGTGAAATCACCACATGGCACCAAACTGGTGATATCGGCCACCATTAACATGAGAATAAACCTGAGAGCGTTCGAATACTGTCGTTTCGGCACGACGCGCAGCACGCGCGCCGAACAAAGCCGGTCCGAGAACCTGCAGGAACTGCTTCTGCACCAAACGGCACTCGCCCACCCTCACCCTCCCGCCTGTTACCGCACGCGGCACAGCCCAAGCTTAATTACAGCTCAACAACAAAAACGGGCTGTCAGAACACTCCCCGTGAAGATTTAACTGACGTTCTGAGGGCTTTAAATTAGCATGCGACTGTGTGAAAAAACCTGCCGGACTTACACCTCCAGTAGGAGTTCCCTGGACACGTGCAAAGTTCGAAATGCTGCAGTTAGCGGTTAATTCTGCAGGTGACAATAACTGCCACACTTTGACAAAGTCACAGGAACACTGAAGAACAAGCAGCTAGGCTAACATTGGGCTCAGCAGGTCACACACCACATCCATCCCTGCAACACTAGTGAGCACACTGCCAGGCTAACATTGGTCTGGACGGGTCACACCACATCCGTCCGTGCAAACACTAGTGCGCACACAGCTAGGCTAACATTGGTCTGGGCGGGTCACACCACATCCATCCCTGCAACATTAGTGAACACACTGCTAGGCTAACATTGGTCTGGGCGGGTCACACCACATCCATCCCTGCAACGCTAGTGAGCACACTGCTAGGCTAACACTGGGTTCAGAGGGTCACACCACATGCATCCCTGGAACGTTAGTGAGCACACTGCTAGGCTAACACTGGGCTCAGAGGGTCACACCACATCCATCCCTGGAACGCTAGTGAGCACACTGCTAGGCTAACATTGGCTCAGCGGGTCACACCACATCCATCCCCAGGCCCCTGGCCACCTCAGTAAGGGCCCGGACGGCTCCCGACGGGGCCCCTGGCAGCTCTGAGTCCTGCGAAGTGTCTCCGTCCCCCCCGAGCCCAGTGACTGTGCTCAGGTCGCAGTACGCGGACGAGCTGTCATTCTTGGGGTCCGGCGAAGCGCCGGCGAGCTCGGAGGAAGCAGGGCCGGAGGAGCAGGAGGATGAGGAGGAGGAGGAGGAAGAGGACGAGGAGCAGGGGGAGGGGGCGGCGTTCTGGCCGTTCCCTGGAGACGGGGCGAGGCGTTTGACCTGGCTGCCCGGGGCGGAGCTCGAACCCAGGGCCTTGCGCGGGGTGCGCTTCTTGGCCATGTTCTTCATGATCTCCTCGGTCACTTCCACCGTCTCGTACCGCACCATGTTCAGCCGCAGATACCCGTCCTCATCCTCTTTGTACCTGCGGGGGGAACACAGCACAACGATGTAGTAAAAGGCACACTTACCCATTCACACACTGATACCTGGGGCACACTTACCCATTCACACACTGATACCTGGGGCACACTTACCCATTCACACACTGACACCTGGGGCACACTTACCCATTCACGCACTGATACCTGGGGCACACTTACCCATTCACACACTGATACCTGGGGCAAACTACCCATTCACACACTGATACCTGGGGCACACTACCCATTCACACACTGATACCTGGGGCACACTACCCATTCACACACTGATACCTGGGGCACACTACCCATTCACACACTGATACCTGGGGCACACTACCCATTCACACACTGATACCTGGGGCACACTTACCCATTCACACACTGATACCTGGGGCACACTACCCATTCACACACTGATACCTGGGGCACAGTACCCATTCACACACTGATACCTGGGGCACACTACCCATTCACACACTGATACCTGGGGCAAACTAACAGCAAAACGCAAGGTATAAACATTTAACCTACTATTGTTTGTACCCCCGTTTTCATTAACACACCCATACAGACTGTCAAAAGCAAGGGCACGTAAAAACAAATAGTACTTTTAGCAGGACATATTAGCGCTTGACAAGTGGATGGGTACATAAGCTGACAAGGATTACCTCATTCATTTTGGAAAAAGGTATAATTTTATAAAATAGCCCTAAAAACGTCTATTCAATAACCCTGCATTATGGAATACAGTTATGCATAACTGATTATGTTATGAGAAAATATATTATAAAATCAAATATTTTGGTATTAAACCGAAGCAAATCCACTCAGTTTTCCACCAAACTTACAGCAAAGATGGATACACGCCATCACTCATTAAAACACTGTTTTAAAGCACATCAGTGTTTTAAAAGACAATGCTAAGGTGGTGTGATAAGCCAAATCAATCATTATCAAATATTTCTTGAGTGTAGTAACAATTGTCTCTGATGAGGCATGCATCAGCTTTCTTCTCATCTTTTTTTCTTTCTTTTGTTGGTGCGAACCTCCAAACCTCAGAGGCCACATGAAATGCATCAAAGAAAAAAATAAATAAATAATCACAGCTCATCTTCTACACATTCACCCAATTAGCAGCAAGGCAGCTTCCATTTCACCATATGATGCATTTCTGTCTACCAGTAGGAAGCTCCGTAATGGGGCTTCTGACAGATAAACGCAGTGGAGAGGGCTAGCGGGGGCTAACAGGCCTAGCGCTGGCTAGCGGGGGCTAACAGGCCTAGCGCTGGCTAGCGGGGGCTAACAGGCCTAGCGCTGGCTAGCGGGGGCTAACAGGCCTAGCGCTGGCTAGCGGGGGCTAACAGGCCTAGCGCTGGCTAGCGGGGGCTAACGAGGCGGGCATCGCTCACGGCGCTCCCACCTGAAGCGGGAGTGTCCGGAGGGCCATTTGAGGTGGTGCTTCTTCCGCAGGTGGAGCGTGAGCGTGTAGCACCAGGAGAAGGTTTTGTCACAGAGGTGGCACTTGTATTTAGACACCATGTCACCCTTCAGAAGAAAACAGTGCCAATGTCAGTGATGTGCAAGCAAATGGATATGAAGGGGAGCTAGGGTTGTGCTGATCGACGATAGAACAAGGGATCGGCGATCTCTACTGACTATAAAAAATTTAAAAAAATTCTTGGGAGTTTCAAGACTAGGCTTGACATGGTGTTAGATACTATCTAGTCTGTAGGTAATCAGAGCGCTAATTTATTCAGGAAAATGGCGAGCATTGTTGGGCTGAACGGCCTGATCTCGTCATTATGTTATGCTATGTTAAAAACCCTGAAGCCTCTATAATTACAGCATAATAACAGCATATTATAAAAAGCACAAATTTGACTGACTAGGCAAGGTAAGTATAACTGACAATATATTTTAAACAGCAGGCTGGCACTGGTGTTTGTTTTGTGAGAGTTCTGGGTGTAATGTGTAATGGCGTTGTGTGTGGCGCCCCCTGCAGGCTGACCTCGTGCACCCTCTTGTAGTGCTGGTTCATGGTGTGGGCCATGCGGGAGGAGTAGTCGCAGCCCTCCACGGTGCACTGGAAGGCGGCGCCCTCGTTATGGGTCTCCATGTGCTTCCGCAGGTCATGCTGGTTCTTAAAGCTGCAAAAGAAGTATCAATTTCAGCAAACGCGTGAAGGAAATGACATTTGGTGTAGAAAAACGAAAAATGACAAGAAAGTAAGTAGATTTTCACATCGTGCTGAAGAAGTCTACAAGCTGCAGCTGATGAGTACTGAGCTTTAAGCACTCTTGAGCTTTCTACTCTCAGGAAGAAACTGGAATTATACACACTGTACGGTAACTGTGGATGTAATAGTTAAGCCACAGTGGATTATCTGGTTTTGAACAGACCTGGGTCAAATACGTATTTGTTTTGGATTCAAATACTTTTCTACACTTGACTGATCTTGTCTTGCATATTGGAACCAATGAAATACTCTCAAAAAGTGCAAAGCCCGCCTTCTGGTCATATTGGCAGGCTCAATTACACCAGGAAAGATTAATAGAGCACAGAAAAGTATTTGAATCCAAAACGAATTAGTATTTGACGCAGGTCTGGTTTAGAGCAGTCTGGGTTTGTGTCATCTGGGTTTGGGGAACCGAGGCTGGTCTCAGGCAGTGACCTGCTCTCGCAGAAGTCACAGGGGAAGGGGCGCTCGTCGCAGTGCCGGAACTTGATGTGCGTCTTCAGGGAGGCCAGGGAAGTGCAGGTCATGTCACACAGCGGGCACTTGATGTGGTTCACTGGAATACACAGAATAAAGGCATGCAGGCAGTTTCCCTCAACAGACAGCTGCTTATCCACGGAACATTCCTATTAATTGAACTAATTCAAATGAGTGTCACCCATTATGAGTTTACTCCATTACGTCTTCAACAGAGGTGTGGGTGGGGTTGAGGACAAAGGAGGTATGAGTGGAGTTTACAAACACAAGTCTACAAGTCTACAAGGGCCGCAAAATACTACATAGCATGTCTTTATAGATGAATATAAAACATGAATCAGTTTTATTCGAAAATTCACTGCATTTGTTGATTTAAATAAATATAGGTAATTGGACAATGTTCCTGCATGCATTTGTTCGGGCATAACATTTTATTGGAACAGAAGCAATTACAGCTATCCAACCTGAGTAAACTGCGTATGAGTGTGATCTTTGCCGTGAACATTCTCCAAGTGTCAGTGTAGAGAACAAAGAGTATGTGTATCCACAGTTCTACATAGGCCACCGGCCAAAGAGGCTAGTAAGAGTGAATGAGAATTCCATATGCATTTGGCCGGTGGCAGGTGCTAATGTCAAGCCCTGGTTGTGTTAAATTAATATTTGCAACAAAAATCCTCTGGGCTTGTTTTCTTTTTTTTTTCCTCAGAAGAGAGGAACACAACCGTGCTGTACTCACCGTGCTGCCGGACGTGGCCTCTCAGTAGCCTCTCGTTGGCAAAGTGCTTGTCGCAGTGCTCGCACACAAAGGATTCTGCACAAACCATAACATATTGCCCATCACATGCTGATGCTGTAGCTTGTGCTGCATAAAACATGTAGTTAAAAACATTTCTGCTTTGAAAAGCCCTAGGCTAGGTAATGATTATCAGTTTTCTTATGTTGGAAAAATACACATGCCTGTTTGCAAATTTATAGCTTTGAACTTGAAATTGTGTTTCTGTACATGAAAGCTAGGATTAAAAAAAAAAAAAAAAAATGTACCACTCAGTTAGAAAAAAACAGCAAAAGTGAGTACTAGATGTAAAATAAGAAAGCTGTCCTTTCACGTCTAGTGGCGAGAGCTGCACTGACCCTCGGGCTCCGCCTGCCGGTGGATGTGGTCGAAGAACTTGGTGTTGCTGGAGAACATGCAGCCGCAGGTGGGGCAGGCCACCAGCCTCTCCTGCGTGTGAGTGCGCAGGTGTTCCCGCAGCCGGTATTTGATCTTGAAGAAGGCGTCGCAGCCTGGTGGAGAAAAAGGGCACGGCACAGTGAGAACAGGCTGCTCCGTACTGTGGCCAACCTTGGCCTACTTCTCCAAAAATGCCAAAAACTGATCTTATTGACGCTGTGCAAGTATCCGACAGCCACTTCTTTCTCTTTGAAATTATTATTTAAGATAGCATTAATGGTGGTAACAGACTTGGCTTCTTAAACGTGAAGCAGCTCATGGACCTGGCTCATAAGTAACTAAGTAAGTTGCTACATAACCAAGTAACTAAGTGACTCACTCAGTCACATTTAGAGGGATGAAGATTCTCCACAAGGGGGAGCTAGTGCTATGTAACAGTAGCGCCTTCCTATCAATGACACTGTGTCCTTGTTAAAATTTATGATTAAATCTAGTCAGAAGCATACGCAGAGCTACCATAAAGTAACATGGAGAAGAGGTTGAAGAATTTGGTAGATTTCATCCTTGTTTATGTGCTCACCTTTCCAGCTGCAGAAGAGCGCGTGCTGCTGGTCCGGGAGCGGCTGCATCTCGGTGCAGTGGGCATGCATGTCCACGTGGCGATAAAACCACTCGGGGTTATTGAACGTGCTCTGAAAAACAGAGGAGAGTTCGGTTTCACAACGCACATCAATACACAGTACTACATACAGCACAGACGAACCTTATTTCAACCCACCGCCATGAACATCTGCACCAGTGATAAATGCCCTGTTGCTGGTGTGTGATAATTCTGCAGCATTTATGTGTAAACCTCCCGAACACTACAGGTGAAACCAACACATTTCCTCAGGGCCCACAGTAATCAGTGAGAAATGCAGTGAAAGCACACGCACGCGGGCCCCACTCACATCGCAGTGCTCCCACTGGCACACAAACTTCTCGGACAGCTCGGGCACCAGGTTGTTGCTGTGGAGGTCCTGGGTGCAGCTGGGCAGCTCGGGGTGCGACCGCAGCAGCTGCGCCCCGATGAACTTGAGCTTGCTGTGGAAGATGTGGAAGAGCGCGTGCACCACCAGCTCGCCGGGGCTCCCCATGGCCAGGAACTCGCAGCCCTTCCACAGGCACGCGTAGTCATCTGGGTCACACATGCATTCGATTTGGGGTTAAAATACTTTTCTGCACTCTGCTGACCTTGCCTGGTGTGACTGAGTCATGCCAAGAGCACCAGAAGGCAGGGTTTGCACTTTTTCTACAGTATTTAATAGGTTCCAATAAACCGGACAAGCTCAGTAAAGCATAGAAAAGTATTTGAATCCAAAACCAATATTTATTTGACCCAGGTCTGATAAGGACTATGTCTGTCACACAGAGCTCAGAAGCACATCTACACTCCTTCTCTTCATCCCTCTCTTTCTTCCTCCCTTATCTGGAATGGCTAATTGCAGCTGTGGGCCCAACAAAACACTAGAACGTTTTACATCATAAAAACAGTACTGCATCATGCAAGGGCATTCAATATATACAAACTGTTGTAGTATATTATGAAATAAAACCTATATACTTTACTGACAGTACTATGACAAACTTTAATAATGCTACACTGAACAATTGCCAAAAACAAGTTGGTTCAAAGGATGCTGATTTTTGTGAGATGCTGTCCAGATTTAAAAAAAAAAAAAAGTTCCAAAAGATAAGTTACCAGTGTATATGACACCCTCATGGTTTTACAAACTTTTAAAGAGTACTACAGGGAGATCTCTTTCCGCCTCAACATCCAAAACTACCGGTACATACTACATCACATAAACCACGTCTCGAAAACATTCCCAGACACCTTCGCTCATGGTCTGACATTACCTGCTACGTCAAGTGACAAAGATTCATTCTACTAACGGGAAAGATATTAGAGCAATTTATGGAATATCCTGGGTAGGAACATTCTCAATGGCATCTCTAAGAAGATGGTCCAGAACCAGGTGACCCTGATAATTTACATTGACAAGAGGTTTCTTGCTTTCTCTGTTGTTCAGAGTTGCTCTAACCTGTTCAGCTGGATGTTTAGTGCAGGCTACTCAAAAGCAGACAAGGCACTGGCATTAAATGCTGCAGTTATCACCGCGGGCATGGCCCCACTGGCAGTGAAGATTGTGTGCCGTTTGAATGCCATTACGGCTTCAACCCACCCAGCTCCTCCATCGCGTCCCCGTCGCCGATGTGGTCCTTCAAGTGCAGGGACATGTGGTCGCACAACTCCTCCATAGTCCTCCCCTTGAATGTGCAGGACGCCCATTCACACGCCACCACAAGATCAGACAAGTTTTTCTTCTTTGCCATGGCGACTGGGACCAGAGGTAGAATGTCACCGTAGTAGTTACCTGCACCCTCTGGGACTTTTCAGACAGTCAACCCAATACCTGTCAATAAATACATTTAAACATCAACCAAAACTGCACAACTAAAATGCGCGGCAAAATAGTAATGTAAGGCAATCAAAAATACATTACATTATAAAAACATAAGAGATGTTGTGATATACGGAGACAACTACAGGAAGTGTTAAACCGACCGGGCATTTCCTGGAAGATTTGTGCCTGTCCCTAAGCCATGAATAAACCCCTTGTGACAACATACAACCACCACATTTGAAGCAATATTTAAATCTACATTTAACATTGTCCGTACAATTTTAAAAATGCTGCATTTTGATTGAAAGGAACATGTCCACGTTATATGCAATTTGGCTTAAATTATGACGCGATTGCTGGTTGCTTGGATAAAACAAGCTCAGCCCTCCAGCAAGCTATAAACAAACCGTCGAGGGCAAGACTGCTCCACTGCAAATCATTTGGTAGGCTATCTAGCTACACCTTTAAAATGAATTTACTAGGCTGTCCATAAGCACGCAGGTGAACGTCAAACAGTGAAACGTAGCACGCAAACTAGCTACAAATATACAATGTCAACTATGTGAGGTTACCGTGACTACACCTGCTTACATAAAGCCGTTGACCTAAACACGTACAGACCGTTATTTCGATAACAGAACGCCAAAAGCATTCAGTTTGCAAGCTACCATAGACAATTTCAGTCGTTTTCTCTTCTTGCCCTTTTAGCTATTTGAGTTAGGAAGCCATCATATAGCAGCAAAGAGCCAGTCAGCTAACGCTAGTAACTGACCACTGAGCCACGGACAAACGTTTCTCTAGCTAACTAACGTTAGCTAAGTTACATCGAAGTCTGGCGTTTAATTTGAAACGAAGGGTCTGTAGTTTTACGCCAATGTCCTTTTAACACATTGCGATTTCTGTTTAGGGCAAAATATACTGGCTTCGGTAACCACATGTGTTGCGAAAATGCAGCTAGCGAGCATTTACAACATAATTTCGCTAAATATAGCTATCGTAATACCGTTAGGCAAAACACCTCATACTCACACAGTCCTGTGTTCATAGACCACTGAACTGTATAGACATATGCTTACGTACTCTTCCTTTTCCTGTTATTTTCGATCACTTCCTGTTTTGTCCTAGAGCACATTTAGCGCGTAAATATTAGAATGCTGTCCATCAACATAATTCTGTGCTCAAAATGGGGCTGTCATTAACTTTTTACCTTTTTTTTTTTTTGCCGAAAACTGAAACAAACTGGTTTGACTTCACTCATTCAAATCATATTACTTTTGCGCTGGTGCAGTATGATTTTTCAGCTAGACCGCCTTTGATTACACTGCAAACGCAACAAAAAAACACGAACACATACAATAAATTACAGAATGTTTCACTAGGTGTTTCCAGAATGATTCCGGAGCTAAGAGGAATGTAGGAGTATGACAGCAAGTAGCAAAGAGGTAGCAGGGTTTTAAGTAATGTATATTTGTAGAAAAACACGTTTTCAACATACTAAAATGGCATGTTATTCTCGCTGTCTATAAGTCATTAAGACTTGCAGAATCTAGACCTGCCACTGAAAATAGCCTACTGATATTAAAATTAGGCCAAATTGCAATAAGCAATATTGGCTGTGTTGGCCGAGGTGTGGAATCAACCCCTGGCCCTTCCCTGTTCTTCTTTCCCTTCTTTGACAGACTATTGTTCCCCAGCTTCACAACTCAACCTTGAAACCGTGAAAAAGTCTGTCTCACCACAGGTATATCAATGACCTTCCTTGCTCAACTGTTGTCATTCAGGCCATGTTTTAAAACTGAGACCCTAACAACACCCAGTCTCCTAACGTGCAAAAATGCTTATTGCACCCTCCGGCAACCTTCGGTGAGGGGTGTAGGGTACTGCACTGTTATGACATTACTTGTCACAGTAGCAACAGCAGAGCTGTTTAAATTAATGAATAATTTTTCATATTAAAATGAATCAAGAACGATCTGATGAGCAGCATCGGACAGGAGAGACTGAATGGACTTGCTATAGGCTACTTTCAGTCAATATTTTTGAAATCTTTGAAATTAACTGGATTATTCTCTCCTACAGTGACCTGTACAATATCAGAAGGGTCAGCCAGCAAGCTAGTCTTCACAGGAGCCTGAGGCTTGTGAGCATTGTCTCACTGTACTTCCTACAGGGTTTGGATTTGATAATTGTAGGACTGCCAGCAGGCTTCATTTTTCATCATGATGAGGTCTTCATTACTTCCTCTATGTTCATTAGTAATGGCTGAGAAGAAGCTAGAACAAGGCAGACAACACCTTTCATATAGAACTATACAGGCCAAAAGAACAAAAATACATTTCAGTTGGAAAAAATAATAATAAAAAGGAAATGGTATTAATTTAAACCTTTGCCAAACCATTATCATCATATTTTATAATTGAATTCTGTACTTTCTGAATCACATCACTGGATGGTCGAGTTAATCACAAAAAATACATCACTTAATTACTTTCAACAACTTTAAGGCATCAAGAACTTAATTGATACTGTACACATTTGCTCTGTTTGGAGAAAAGAACACTAGTGAGAACGATACTGTTACAAGCAGGCACCAGGTTGCCGATGGTACATAGATGGGAAGACAAGTCTTGAAAAAGTGTAAGCGAGCACTCAATGTAGAATTAGTAAAATAGATTTACAAGCAAACACCACAAAGGTTGCCAGTGATTTTTGTTTTTTCTTCTTCTTACCACTCCAGTATAAGAAAAAGTGCACAATTGAACACAGAGCTGAGGTCTAGGGGGAGAGCTTAGGGGGTCACAGTGTGTTTGGGAAATTAATTTTGCCCCATGTGGCTTGACTGTTATGTGGTGGGGCCCTTACAGGTTGCACTAGATGGACAGTTGAAGGAATTACCCAATTCTGATAATATTTTTGATTTTTTTTCTCCTTTGTGTGTCTGTAGTCCATTCCGCAATGGTACAGAGATCTTTAGGTGCATTAAACTCAGCAGATACAAAAGAATGGTCAATTCAATGTTTCTTCTGAACCATGATCAAAGACGAAGAAGAAGAACTGGTGAACACATTATAATGAATACACAAATAACAGTACACTTCAGACTGTTTCCTTCTTCATTGCTTTGTCTTCCTCTTGTCAGTCTATACCATGATTTTGTTTTTTTTGCTCCTGTATTGTTCCTCTGCATGGTATGTCTGCACCTTGTCAACGTACTTCCAATGTCCAAATATATACCCTTCATGTGTTTCTGCATACAGTGCATATTGTTTTTTTAAAAATTTTATCCAGTCTTGTTTGAAATCCATAAATAAACTGTTTTCTTGTCTAAACACATTTGCACTTGCTGTAAACAAAATGTATTCATTGTTTTGTGCTCAAAAGGGAAAAAATAATCAATATTGCATTGTCCTTTGTCCATGAAATTAAGCTGTAAGCGCTGGGCCCAGGGGCCCTCACACTGTAAGCGCTGAGGGGCCCAGGGGCCCTCACACTGTAAGCACCGAGGGGCCCAGGAACAATCACACTGTAAACGCTGAGGGGCCCAGGTGCCCTCACATTTTAAGGCCCAGGGGCCCTAGTGGTCAGCTTACGTTTTAAACACCAAGGAGTCTGGGGGCCCTCACACTGTGAGCGCCGAGGGGTCTGGGGGGCAATAGTGATCAGCTCACTTTTTAAACACCAAGGGGTCTGGGGGGCCCTAGTGGTGGGCTCACATTTTAAACACCAAGGGGCCCCTGGACCCTTACATTGTAAGCGCTGAGGAGCCTGGGGGGCCCTAGTGGTTAGCTCACGCTATAAGCACCCAGGGGCCTAGTGGTCAGCTTGCGCCGTGCGCACTGAGGGCCCTGGCATTCAACTTCCTTTGAAATTCTTGGGCCACGCACCGCACGCAGCCTGAGGCTTGGAGGCCCCCTGGCATGACCATAGTAACCCCATAAAAGGTAGTCTGAAGCCATTCATGGCTGCAGTCACTCAAGGAATATTTATTTGAGGTGTTGGCGTGCTCCCTATTACTAGTCTTTAACAGCAGCCGTGATCATTTTGTCCAGGTCATCTCACTGCTTAGCCAGAGCTAACTTGATATCAAACAAGATTGTGCCACCAAGCTCTTGCACCAGTTTCTTTACATTTCTTTTTAACCGGGGATTTTTCATTGTCTCTAGCGTGCCCAGTTTTAAACTGTGGTGGTAGTTTTGTCAACATACACTGCCTGGGCAAAAAAAAGTCGCACACTCTAATATTTCGTTGGACCGCCTTAGCTTTGATTACAGCGCGCATTCGTCATGGCATCGTTTCGACAACCTTATGTAACGTCACATCATTTATTTCCATCCAGAATTGCATTAATTTTTGGCCAAGATCTTGTATTGACGGCGGGAGAGACAAATCACTCCGTAAGGTCTTCTCCAGCACATCCCAAAGACTTTCAATGGGGTTAAGGTCAGGACTCTGGTGGCCAATTCATGTGTGAAAATGATTCCTCATGCTCCCAGAACCACTCTTTCACAATCTGAGCCCGATGAATCTTGGCATTGTTGTCCTGGAATATGCACGTGCCGCCAGGGAAGAAAAAATCCATTGATGGGATAACCTGGTCATTCAGAACATTCAGGTACTCAGCTGACTGAGCAATTGACGCAACCCCAGATCATAACACTGCCTCCAGAGGCTTGTACAGTGGGCACTGTCCAAAAAAATACAAACGGCGACTTTTTTTTTTGGCCAGGCAGTGTATCTTCACTGAATGTTTAGGTCTGTGTATAGATATAAAAAACAGAACCGCATGCAGAGCACAAAATCTAAAGCTGCATCCCTGCCAATGGGTAACTTGGCAGGGATGTTTTGGTTTCATACACAACTGAAACGAAAAGGCATATTCAACCAAATAGAAAAATTTATTTTATTTGGCTACTGTCTGATTATTACTATTTCCTGTCCAGATTCTTGTCTGCATACATCATTTTCTCTCCATACTTATATTTCTCCCTCTGTATTGCATTACATTTAGAAGTTTCCTGGTTGATTCACTTAAGTGTATACTGGATTCCAAAATGCTATTGTCCATGATTGTTGAAGCAGGGAGTTGGCCGCTGTCACAGAGAAACACCATGTTCTTAAAAGATCAAGCTCATTGCAGAGATGCAAGGAATATGATGAATCAATGCCTGCTTTTGTGTTCCGCTGACTCATAATGGTAACTAACCTACCACACTCCACACCAATTTCTCACCTGGGATTCGTGGGCTGCTTTGAGATCCTGTTACAAGACGTGAGCGAGCATGAAAGGTGTGAAAGGAGAGCTTTGTGTTGAGCCAGACCCTTAGTTTCCCCTTCAACTTGGTTTCATTTCATGGTTAACAGCACCTTGTTCCCCACACCCTTAGATATTATTTAACTCTCTACTCCTGTTGTCTCTGAAGGATCATAATAGATGCTGGAATGCATGCTCTTGGCTTGGCTTCATTGTTAAAGTAGATGTTGTTGCTTGGTCATTGGGCCACTGTGCGCTCCCTTGGGTTATATGAACTTAAAGGTAACCTAAAGGTCACAGGTTCGATTCCCCAGGGGGACACTGTCATTGTACCCTTGATCAAGGTACTTAACCTGCATTGCTGCAGTATACATCCAACTGTATAAATGGATATTATGTAAATGCTATGTAAAAAGTTGTGCAAGTCACTCTGGATAAGGGAGTCTGCTAAATGCTTGTAATGTAAATGTAGTGTAAATGGTTATCTTGTGTCCCACAAAAACTCCTGGTACTTGCCTGGTACTTACTGCAAAGAAAAGTGCATAGGGGTTTTTGTTAGTGCTTATCAAAACCTTTTTAAACATATGTGGGTGTTTGATTCAACGGACTGCGATGATCACAATTTAAGTTCCAATCCTCAAAACCACACCCATACTTGCCTCAGTCTCTTGCTACTCCTTAGACTTAGCCTATGACAACAGTGTACTTAGAAAACAGACTCAGTTCACCATGTTTAATGATCCCTCAGCTTTCAATACTGTATCCTCCAGTTATTTACTAAAATCATTCACAAGTCCAAGATATGAGGCTTAATTTACTCTACATTACATTCAATTTTTACTCGTTTATCCTTCGGCTTTGTGAACAGCTGAGTATTGACTTTCAAAATAAAATATCTCCTGTAAAAGAACGTCTACAACCTTGAGCATTGATGTAACAGTAAATGACAAATGACTAGGCTGATTTAACGAGGATTATCGTAACGATTTGCTCTTCATTCATTTTCTTTATCATATATTGTTTCCAGACCCACCACCGCCACGTATATTACTGTCAAATTTGCCCAGTGACATTCCCCCAGAGTGTAGCACTGGTGTGCAGACAGAGGCCATAGCAACAATACAGACTGCGCCACTGAGAGTCTCTGGGGGATGTCATTACTAAGACACGTAGGTGCATTTCCACTGACCCCCTCTCACCGTGGCTCAACTCCACCTTTGAGAAAGCAGACCGTCTGTATCAGAAAAACAGTGCTGCTTATTAGCCAATGCCCCATATGCCAGCAAGTTGACCCAGTTATCTAGGTGAGCAAAACTGGATGACACGCTTTCTTAAATGTTCATTGTAACATCAAAGTCCACCTGCCATAAAGACATTTATTCACAATAAATTTTACAAGTCAGTGGATGCAAGAGGTATTGCAGATGGCAAGCACTTTATAGGTAACAGTCAAGTTATTAATGTTTAGACAGAGTGGCCAGTTCAAAATGATTTATAGGGCCTTTGTAAAATTTGAAGATATACGGCAGAATACCTTCTTGAAGAGATTAAGAGTAAGAGATGGGTATGAATGCTAGGACAAAGAAAAATTTTAAATTGCTATTTCACCACCATTTGCTCAAAGGTTCTAAAAAGGGGGACAAATGATACCTGACTGAGTTTGTCATCAGAGGTGACCGATGTGAGACTAACTTCTTGTTGTCAGTACAGATTAGTCATGGACATAGGGTCCCAGTACAGAAAGTAGATGACTAGTGGTCTTCAGTAGATTTTGAAAGTAATTCTTTATTGAATAATTGATTTATATTTTGATATATTGATTTAATACACCATTAAAATGCTGACATTGGAAATTGATATACATTGGGGTGGGAAAGCTTTCAAAAGTTTACAAGTCATAATCATGCGTAGGTAAGGCAGTAAATCTATTGCGTTAGGCTCTTCAGTAAAGCATGCTGCACCGAGAATATTGGTCATTAACTAAGGTTATACCTCCCAGAATGTACCTCAGTGTATTGGGCTGGATATGTCATAGCAAAAATGCACTCATCTTCAGCATATACTTGCTGTACCTGTAGATTAAGCCAAGAGCACTTCTATTTTTACAAACTCTCCTTGTTTCCAGGACATTGCTCTACTTTCCTTGGAACACACAGGGCATGGATAAGTGTCACAAATAGCCTTTGCATTGTAAAAAATCACCTATAGTTTTTACTCAAAACCAATGATAGTTCAGAGGTTTTGACCAGCCTGGCTGAGCTTGTAAATTCACGTGAGTGAAATTGAGTTGCTGAGTATTTAAATCAGTCTGTCGAAATGAGTGGATTAAATAACACACAGAAAAGAAGGGCGAAGACTGCATGTGGACGGCGTGTGGACAGTGGACTGAACAGAGGTTCATAAAACAGCCTGGCTAATGTATTTCCCCAGCAGAATCCATGAAAACCAGTTTCACAACCCTTAAGCTTAAA
This sequence comes from Anguilla rostrata, assembly GCF_018555375.3. NCBI lineage: Eukaryota > Metazoa > Chordata > Actinopteri > Anguilliformes > Anguillidae > Anguilla > Anguilla rostrata. Next base: position 10,493,977 of record NC_057944.1, read on the forward strand.
TGAGGAACTGCACACAGACTGGGTTCCCACATCAGTTAATTTCCTTTGTTTGACTACAGTAAACAAGGTCTCGCCAATGAAACTTCACAATACCTGTCGTCTTTTCGCGTGTGTTTTCAGGATGCTGTAGTAAAGTGAGCGGGGCTCATATTTCAGTAAGCCACGATTCATGAATAGTCCTCATCTACTGGCTCACAATGCCTAAGACTTCATAGATGCAATAAAGTGATAAACTTCATTGTACTGAAGCATGTTACTTGTTTTAAACCTTTGAAACCGCTTTACAGTAATCTGTCAGAATGACTGGTTACCATTACTGGATATTTTTCCACACTATCTTTATAACGGGGTCCATTATAATGAATTGCAGATCCATAATTGAAACAGAAATACTTTAAACCCTATTGATATATTTAATTATTCATAATTTGGCACCTCTTGGTTCAGTGATGTTTCAGTAATGTTTTAACGTTATAGTATATAATGTAATGTCACACCAAAAGCTCACTTTTACATGGAAATTTACTAGAGCTACAAAACAATTTACTGACCTCCCTTTCACTTTCCCACCTATTGTATGATAGACAGGCATATTGCTACATGGCAAATGGGTGTGCTGTTAAAACTAAACACTCAAGTACCTTCAACCCAGCTGCCTCTCCCCAGCCCTCTACCATTACACAGAAATAACACACCTTTCTTTGTAATCAGTGCCCGACTGTCACTCACTTTTGGATTGTAATATGATCATGTTCGTTCAGAACTAAGATGCTGGTTCAATGCTTACCTGATGCTAATTATATCAACCACAATATTCAAATTCAAACACAGTCACAGAATATTTGAATTTGGTTTACATTTTGTTTGCTATTCTTATATTCTATTGTTTTATGCCACTACAATTAGATTCAGGTTTAAATAAGCAGTACAAAATGGACACAGGGACAGATGCAGAACCACCGTTTGTAGCATACTTAGAAATGTAATTAGTCTAGGTTAATCTAGGTTAAATTGAATTGTTTCAAGGAAAAACGACAACTGAATACCTCTGTGTTGACCCACTCATATAAGGTAATGGAAAAATTATAGCCTTATCCCTGAGATCAAAAAGGGCGAGATTTGGTTTCACATCACGAGTACAATAGAAGGCAGGACATTTCTTGAGAAAAGCTATTCAGAGCTAATAACAGATTGTCATACCAGTTCTGAAGTTATTTTTCTGGTTTTCATTTTTATCATTATAATTTTGGACCAAATCAAGTTCCACCTCTCAAATCAGATACTTTTAAAGGGTTGTTCAGAACTGCATGTGTAAAAGTGGGTGCCTCGGCTCCCACGGAATTTATGTTATGTTAAAAATGAAACATTATGATAAAAAAAATAAAACATACTATGAATAAAAAATTTTTTTGTAAGATTTACAAGTTTTACAGTCAGTTCAATAGTTCAATGATTCTTTTTTCCCTTAAAAACACGTGTACAAGGTCTTACACACTGCATATGTCATTTTGGGGTGCCAGAGAAATTGAAATTGTTTACTTATTGTTATTTTGGGCCTGAAAAGTTTTGGAACCACTGATTTAGAAGACTATGACCTATACAAGTAAACCAGTCAAATGCTGTGCTTGTTTAGAAAAACCATTTCTAAACTTATAAAACTTATGGTTCCACACTGGATGTTTTTTTTTTTTTTTTTTTTAGATCACTCTGCAGAGGAGGGTATTTGCATAGTTGACACAAAGGACAGTTCTTGTCATTCTGGCAGTTCTTGTCACATAGTGTTACAGACAAAACCATACATACGTTTATCACTTCCAGATTGTACTACCGCATTGCTTTGTATTCAGGAATTAATTAGTAGGTTTTTATCTTGATTATAAGTTGTCCAAAATTCAGCAGCTAGGCATTTAAGAAGAAGTAAAAACAGATCACACACCTCCAGTCTTAGCCTCGATACACTGGCTTCCCACAGTATTTCAAATTGATTTCAAGATACCCCTTAAAGCTCCACGTTGCCTTGCCCTTGTCTACATAGTCAAACTTTGAACACCCTACAGGCCAGAGAAGCAGCTCAGATCAGCTGATAAGGGTCTACTTAATGTTCCATCAGCAAGGTGAAAAACAAAAAGAGATCGCGCTTTCATTGTACGGGCTCCTGCGCTATGTTAACACTTTACCTGCGGTCATTAGACATGCGCCAACACTAAAAAAGTTAAAATCTCTTTTCAAGACACATGATTTTAGACCTGGTTTGAATTAATTTTATTGTTTTCTTTTAATATATTGTCTTTTTAATTGCTATATATTGTACTTTTATCCTTTTGCCTTGCCTTTATTTGTACCGTCCACTGTATTCTGCTTCTGTAATAGTGCTTTGAATGAACTGCATCAGAAGTGCTATACAATTGAAGTCACTATTATTATAAGGAACAATGTTATATAGTTCTGTAATAGCAACATATGACAACATGGCATGAAGACTGCTGTGGTCTCCTTCACACTTATATTTTAGATGTTCTTCCCCTTTTATTATATGGACCGAAAGAAAGCTGCAAAGGAAAAGTGTGGTTTGATCTTAGTCATTAGGTACTGTCTACAAAACTGGCACAATCTGTTGAGCCTGTTCATGGAGCTACATTATCTGGATTGACATACATATAACACTGTGGTAACCAGGAACACAGGAGCAGTTAATGCAATGATCGGTCGGGTCGTGTTGATTATGATGAGCAGCCAACAGTGGTATCTATGGTGATTAACCACTAGACGCGAGACAATATGCCAATGCCCTCTTTGTGAACATGACACTTTGAAGAACTGCCCTCTGCATTACCGGCAGTGCAATCCCACCAGTAATTATATAGCAAGTGTACATACTAAGACAATGCACAAACAGTGTGCTTCCTAACAACCACATGCATGTCCTGAAAGCCATAGCTTTCTCGTCAAGCTTCAAAGCTTTATTTCCACCCCAGATGCCTACATATTCTATGCTATAATAGTACGAATAGTAATTTAAATTACAAAATGTAGGTGTAGACAACATATTACTCACATACTGTATGCAGCTTAGCTTTTAAAAAGCCATTCACAGTTTAATAAAAATGTGTGAAAAATTCTGATAATTTGCATGAAGCAAACGAATGAAGCAATCCGTCTTCAACAAGTGTAAAAATGACAAGAGGCCAGTTAATTAGCAGTCAAAGCTGCTCTACTCAGCGAAGTGAAAAAGGGTGGGGTCTGACAGCCAAAGGGAAACGCACCGGCACATTACTCACCTACACGAAGGAACCCGCTTCATAGACGATAGTGCAGAGGCGGGACTCGACCAAGATGAGATGTTTGTCGCGAAGACAGCCACAAAGATGATAAAAGGAGGAAACTGTTGGTTTCACAAGACTTTCTCAGTTATATGTAAGTACCATTCCTGATTTAGTTATATATTTTTTGGAATTTTTCGGTTAAAAAAAAAAAAAATTTCATCTGCCACCTGTGTTGATCAAATCAAAAAGGTGTCCAACAATTTGTACTGCAACAATAAATTTCAAGGAGCGGTTACTTTACTCACTTACTTTGGAGTAAATAGTGACTGACTTTACAGTAATTAACTAAATGAAACTTCATATTTTTATTGTGTACAAGCAAGTTGGCTGCAAATTGAGAAAAAAACTGAATTCTTTTGAAAGATTAATTTCTGACAAATAATTTGCTGAAGGGGTTTAATGTATGAAAAACAGGAATTTAAAATAAAAATGGACATTATACAATAATTGAGAACCAAGCAAGCCAAGCTTAGTATAGCAAATGCAGTACAGTCTGTATGTATTTGGACAGTGACAAATTTTCTGTTGTTTTGGCTCTGTACTCCAGCACATTGCATTTGAAATATGAGTGAATATGAGGTTAAAGTGCAGACTGTTAACTTTAATTTGCGGGTATTTACATCCATATTAGGTGAATCATATACACAGTAAAGTGTCCAGTGTTAATTCAACTCTCACATTGTAAATATGAGTACAATAGGGACAATATGCACTCTGTAAGAGTTGATTTAACACAGAACATTTTACTGCGTAGGAACTGCATGCCTTTTAATACATAGTTCCCAATACTGGGGGACCAAAAGTAATTGGACAACTGGCTGCTCAGCTGTTTCTTGGCCAGCTGTTTGTGGTTGCATGATTAGATCATGCACAAGAATGCTAACAAAAGGTCTAGAGTTGATTATAGGTGTGGCTTTCGCATTTGGGGATTGTGGCTCTTAATATATATGGACCACAGAAAAATGAATGTTAGTAAAGCAGGCCACCACGTCGTTCATAAGGAACAATGCACCGGTGAGCTCAGCAATAGCTAATAGCCCTCATCCAGGAAGAAGGCATAGATGTGTCAAATTAAAATAAAGACAAGACTACCTCAGCATAACCTCAGAAGGTTCACTGCATTACATTACAATACATTACATTACATTTATTTGGCAGACGCTTTTATCCAAAGCGACGTACAAAAAGTGTGTTTCATGGACATGGACAACTACAAAACACAGGTTCAATAAGATACAATACCTATTTTGTAAAGCTATTTCTAGCCAAGAACAGTTTAGTTCACACAGTGAACACTATTCTGACCTAACCTCTGCAAAGCCAACTAGGCAGAAGAATAAGCTACAGTATTAGGACAAATACAAATGACCAAAAAAGTGCTGGGATGGGGGAACATGTAACAAGTGTCATGAAAGGGGGGGGGGGGGGTGAATTTAGAGTGAAATATACAGAGTGGTGGCAGTTAGTCCACGTATAGTTTGAAGAGATGAGTCCACGGCGGAAGATGGGTAGTGAGGGAGAGGTTCGAAGAGGGACCGGGAGTTCGTTCCACCACTGGGGGGCTAGGGTGGAGAAACTCTGTGATCCCTTTGGTCGGGTGGGAGGGGGTACAAGGTGCCCTGCTGCAGAGCGGAGTGATCGAGCAGGCGTATCGGTTCGAATCATGTCCTGCAAGTAGATGGGGGCTGTCCTGTTGGCTGCAGTGTAGGCAAGGGTCAGGGCTTTGAACCGGATCCTGGCAGCGACCGGTAGCCAGTGGAGTGATCGTAGCAGAGGAGTGACGTGGGAGAATTTTGGAAAGTTGTAGATGAGACGGGCAGCGGCATTCTGAATCATCTTTAGTGGCTGTATGGCAAAAGCTGGCAGACTTGCAAGGACAGAGTTGCAGTAATCAAGGCGGGAGGTCACCGTAGCCTGGACGAGCAGCTAGGTGGAGTGCGTCGTCAGGTATGGTCGAATCCTTCTGATGTTGTACAGAAGGAATCTGCAGGACCGTGATGTTGCCTTGATGTGCTCCTTGAGGTCCAGTTGGTCATCCAGGACCACCCCCAAGCTCTTAGCAGAGAGAGAGGCAGTCACTGTGGTGCCATCAACCGTGATTGAGAGCTCACGTAGTAAGGAGGTCTTGTATGGGAAAAGAGCAGCTCAGTTTTGTTGAGGTTGAGCTTCAGGTGGTGGCTGGCCATCCAGGTGGAGATGTCAGCCAGGCAGGAAGATATCTTTTCATCAACCTGTGAGGCCGAGGGGGGGAAAGAGAAGAAGAGTTGTGTGTCATCTGCATAACAATGATAGGAGAAGCCATGTGAATTAATAACTGAACCAAGAGATTTGGTGTATATGGAGAACAGCAGAGGACCCAGTACAGATCCCTGTGGTACTCCTGTAACAAGGGGATGAGAAGCAGACCCTATCCAGGTGACCTGGTAGGACCTATCTGCAAGATAGGAAGCGAACCAAGACAGGGCAGTCCCAGCGATGCCCATCTCAGTCAAGGCTGCAATATTATGTAAACCACTGGTAAGACTCAAGAACAGAACAGCTAAGTTAGAGTTTTCTAAAAAAGTAAATTAAAAACTAGAGTTCTGGAAGAAGCTCTTATGGACAGATGAGATGAGTATTAAGTTGTACCAAAGTAATGGAAAGAGTAATGGAAACGGCTTGGGCATATGTAGCTGCCACTGGGACTGGCTCACTTGTCTTTATTGACAGTACGACTGCTGACGTGAACAACAAGATGAATTTTAAAGTGTACAGACACATCTTATCTGTTCAGATTCAACCAAATGCCTCAAAACTAATTTGAGGAAGCTTCGCCTTTCACGAGGACAATAATCTCAAACACGCTGCTTGTTCTTGTTCTTGACTGACCAAGTCAATCAATCATCTGACCTGAATCCAGTTGAACATGCTTTTCAACCTGAAGGCAAAAAAACCCCAGAAACTAAGAGGAACTGACGATGGCTGCACTACAGGCATGGCAGAGCATCACCAGGGGAGATACTGAGTGCTTGGCACATGATGAGTTCATTTGCAATTATGCCAATTTGTCCAATTATTTTGGGGCCCAAAATATATATAAGGAAATTAAAATGTGCAAGGTTCCATACGGATGTAAATACCCTCAAATTAGAGCTGACAGTCTGCACTTTAACCCCATATCCATTGCTTCATTTTAAATCAAATGTGCTGGAGTACAGAGCCAAAGCAAGAAAAAAATGTGTCACTGTTCAAATACTCAGACTACACTGTACCTCTTTATTAAAAAAACAAATATTATACTCATCTGTACTGGTCATTTTATTATTGTGAGCTTATGTCTAGCAAAAGGCACAGTTTATCTAGGTAACATTTCGAAGAGATATAAAGGAATCATTGTTGAGGAAATATCTTTAGGCAAAATATGCCCTATGTAAAATATATTTAAAGTTTCTGGCATACAAAAAGTGTTATGTCATAATATTTTATGTTGCACGACATAGGGTCATTACACTAGCATTTCTAGAAATCATGCAAATATTTGACTTGCTCTTTTTCACTGGCTTTCATATGCTTTTTGATATTTTGTGATTTCATATTTGTATTTGATGTTAACCTGTGTGTATGTGTGCGCCATAAAACAAATGGTCCTTGCATTTTTTAGAAATAAGTTCAACTTTATTTCAAGTATAAAACCTTGAAAAGTGTGTATACATTTGTCAACATATGCAGTAAAAAGTGAATTGTAAAAAAAACTATTAATAAAAACTTTATTTATAAATCTAACAATTAATTTATAAAGATGTAATAACAGTTATATATTTTTTTCAATCAGCAATTAAAATTTAATTGTATTTAGACCTAAATCAAGTTTAAATTTTGAATTAATACATGGTAAATGGACTGCATTTATATAGCGCTTTACAATTGATGCCTCTCATTCGCCAGAGCAGTTAGGAGTTAGGTGTCTTGCTCAAGGGCACTTTGACACGCCCAGGCCGGGGTTTGAACCGGCAACCCTCCGACTGCCAGACAATCGCTCTTAACTCCTGAGCCATGTCACCCCTACATTGTCTCCCTCTGTTGGCTATTTAGTAACTTACAGCTTGAGACACCAGTATTCTGAAAAACTGTTAAACAGCTCTTTTGCTGAGAACCATATGTCTCTATATATCTCAAAAAAAAAAAAAAAAAAAAAAAACCAAGGAAATCTTGGTGTTTTCAAATGTTGCTGGCTTCTGATCATTTTTATGTATTTTGTATAATTAGTTTTTTTTATGTATGCACTGAAACTCAATGATAAACTATTGAATGACAAATTTCCAGTGCATAAAGTTGTAAAATGCATAAGAAAGGATGCCATAGAAGGAATGGAATAGTATATGTTTGTAAATGTGGTGTTAGACTGATAAAACACTTAGCTGGAAGCTTGGCTGGATTTAAAGATATTTTATTAAGAGGGAGACATTAAAAGGAAAACTGAAAACAAGTAAAGGAATGTAAAAACTTTGAACTTCAGCCTTAAAATTACTAATGATATGCTTGGCCTGGAATCGGCACAGATCCTGTAAAGAAAAGTATAGAAGTGTTTTTATGATTGATATCCAAGATTCAGTTACACACACATACCTGTGCATTTCTTTTACTTGGTTTTGCCATTTATTGTGTGTCACCAAGATTAGTGTAAATGCATCCTGTATATACAGAGAGATATTTTTTTAATCATTATTTTTCCACATTTAATGCAAATATGTTCAATGACTATCACAATTTTCTATACATGAATTGCCTTGTATTATGTAAAGTATGTATTACTGAGCAGAACTGAACGGGTGGATGTTCTGCATAAATAAGATTGGGTAAGGTATGCCATTGTATGTAATTATATTATAACAGTTCATGAAAGAACCTATTTTCATTTCACAGTAATGACTCTTCTACAAGCTTCAATACTGGTTAGTGAGGTGAGGGGGCAAACAGCAACATCACAAGAAACATCAAACTATCTGGATAGTACAAGTCTGTCATTGACTACTACAAAGGAATGGACCAGTACATCCTTGGTGACAAAAAGTGGATGGACAACATCATCAGCACATCTAGCAGAAATAGCATCCTCTCCCAAGACCTCGACAAGTGTTGAAATGGAAGAAACAACTTCAATGGGAGAATCGAGTAAAACTCTGTCAGTCTCAAACCCAATGATGTTGCGGACAGCTCCAAGTTCGATGCCAACAGAAGCAGTTAAAACAAGTGTGCCATTCAGTACGTCAGCACCAAAAACAACTGAAATACAAAGTGAAACAAAAATAACAACTGATTTTTCAAAAACTGAAAGAACATACGTAAATGCTGCAGCTGTTAGTAAACCTTCATCGGATACGCAGACATTAATTTCTCAGTCTTCATCAACACTTGCAGTAACATCAGATATGGAGAAATCAACAGAAAAAACCAATGGAACAACTTCAACCCTGTCAGACAAAAGGAATACAGGGTCTTCAGACTTTCCTGAAACATTCTCAACAAATGAACCATCACAATCAACATCCTTCAGATCCACAAGCTCAAATAGCTACATCACAACAGGACAGCCAACATCATTTAGTACAGCAGAAACAATCAACATGGCGTCCTCAAAAATAACAGGTGATTTGTCAGAATCATCTTCAACCATAGACAAGACAATGCTTCCAACTTCACCTACATTTAGTTCCACTGCAGGCGTAGAAGAAACTTACAGTCATGCACCAAAAACCACCCCATCAGACTACACAGCCCTCCCAATACTAAAAGCTACAACTGACACTTCTGCAGAGTTATTAACAAAAGAGCCATCTTCTTCTATAACTGCCACAACTTTGGAAACAGCAGAAACAACTTCACAATCAGAACCAATGACGACGGTGGACTTTTCAAATGCAGTGCAGGAATCAACAGCTCTGTCATCCATGCCAACTGACCCACCTGACATAAGTGCTCAGTTTAGTATGTCAACCCAAGCTGTGACTGAAACACAAAAAGAAACAAGAACGGAAACTGATTTTTCAACAATTAAGACTACAGACATTGATTCCACAGCTGTAAATGACCCTTCATCGTCCATGCAAACACTGATTTCTCAGGCTTCAGCAACACTTTCAGTAACTTCAGATGTGGGAAAATCAACAGAAACATCAGAAGGAAGAACTTCAGCCCAATCAGATATAAATAATACAGACCTTCCTGCAATAATCTCAACTGCTGAACCATCACAATCAACATCCTTCAGTTCCTCAAGCTCAAACAGCTACATCACAACAGGAGAGTCAACATCATTTAGCACAGCAGAAACTATCAACATGGAGCCTGCAATAACAACAGGCGATTTATCAGAATCATCTTCAACCACAGAGAAGACAATGCTTCCAACTTCACCTACATTTAGTTCCACTGCAGGCGTAGAAGAAACTTACAGTCATGCACCAAAAACCACCCCATCAGAGTACACAGCCCTCCCAATACTAAAAGCTACAATGACACTCTGCAGAGTTATTAACAAAAGAGCCATCTTCTTCTATAACTGCCACAACTTTGGAAACAGCAGAAACAACTTCACAATCAGAACCAATGACGACGGTGGACTTTTCAAATGCAGTGCAGGAATCAACAGCTCTGTCATCCATGCCAACTGACCCACCTGACACAAGTGCTCAGTTTAGTATGTCAACCCAAGCTATGACTGAAACACAAAGAGAAACAAGAACGGAAACTGATTTTTCAACAATTAAGACTACAGACATTGATTCCACAGCTGTAAATGACCCTTCATCGTCCATGCAAACACTGATTTCTCAGGCTTCAGCAACACTTTCAGTAACTTCAGATGTGGGAAAATCAACAGAAACATCAGAAGGAAGAACTTCAGCCCAATCAGACGTAAATAACACAGACCTTCCTGCAATAATCTCAACTGCTGAACCATCACAATCAACAACCTTCAGTTCCACAAGCTCAAACAGCTACATCACAACAGGAGAGTCAACATCATTTAGCACAGCAGAAACTATCAACATGGAGACCGTAATAACAGGCAATTCATTAGAATCATCTTCAACCATAGACAAGACAATGCTTCCAACTTCACCTACATTTAGTTCCACTGCAGGCGTAGAAGAAACTTACAGTCATGCATCGAAAACCACCCCATCAGACTACACAGCCCTCCCAATACAAAAAGCTACAACTGACACTTCTGCAGAGTTATTAACAAAAGAGCCATCTTCTTCTATAACTGCCACAACTTTGGAAACAGCAGAAACAACTTCACAATCAGAACCAATGACGACGGTGGACTTTTCAAATGCAGTGCAGGAATCAACAGCTCTGTCATCCATGCCAACTGACCCACCTGACACAAGTGCTCAGTTTAGTATGTCAACCCAAGCTATGACTGAAACACAAAGAGAAACAAGAACGGAAACTGATTTTTCAACAATTAAGACTACAGACATTGATTCCACAGCTGTAAATGACCCTTCATCGTCCATGCAAACACTGATTTCTCAGGCTTCAGCAACACTTGCAGTAACTTCAGATGTGGGAAAATCAACAGAAACATCAGAAGGAAGAACTTCAGCCCAATCAGATATAAATAATACAGACCTTCCTGCAATAATCTCAACTGCTGAACCATCACAATCAACATCCTTCAGTTCCACAAGCTCAAACAGCTACATCACAACAGGAGAGTCAACATCATTTAGCACAGCAGAAACTATCAACATGGAGCCTGCAATAACAACAGGCGATTTATCAGAATCATCTTCAACCACAGACAAGACAATGCTTCCAACTTCACCTACATTTAGTTCCACTGCAGGCGTAGAAGAAACTTACAGTCATGAACCAAAAACCACCCCATCAGAGTACACAGCCCTCCCAATAATAAAAGCTACAATTGACACGTCTGCAGAGTTATTAACAAAAGAGCCATCTTCTTCTATAACTGCCACAACTTTGGAAACAGCAGAAACAACTTCACAATCAGAACCAATGACGACGGTGGACTTTTCAAATGCAGTGCAGGAATCAACAGCTCTGTCATCCATGCCAACTGACCCACCTGACACAAGTGCTCAGTTTAGTATGTCAACCCAAGCTATGACTGAAAAACAAAGAGAAACAAGAACGGAAACTGATTTTTCAACAATTAAGACTACAGACATTGATTCCACAGCTGTAAATGACCCTTCATCGTCCATGCAAACACTGATTTCTCAGGCTTCAGCAACACTTTCAGTAACTTCAGATGTGGGAAAATCAACAGAAACATCAGAAGGAAGAACTTCAGCCCAATCAGATATAAATAATACAGACCTTCCTGCAATAATCTCAACTGCTGAACCATCACAATCAACATCCTTCAGTTCCACAAGCTCAAACAGCTACATCACAACAGGAGAGTCAACATCATTTAGCACAGCAGAAACTATCAACATGGAGCCTGCAATAACAACAGGCGATTTATCAGAATCATCTTCAACCATAGACAAGACAATGCTTCCAACTTCACCTACATTTAGTTCCACTGCAGGCGTAGAAGAAACTTACAGTCATGCACCAAAAACCACCCCATCAGACTACACAGCCCTCCCAATACTAAAAGCTACAACTGACACTTCTGCAGAGTTATTAACAAAAGAGCCATCTTCCTCTATAACTGCCACAACTTTGGAAACAGCAGAAACAACTTCACAATCAGAACCAATGACGACGGTGGACTTTTCAAATGCAGTGCAGGAATCAACAGCTCTGTCATCCATGCCAACTGACCCACCTGACACAAGTGCTCAGTTTAGTATGTCAACCCAAGCTGTGACTGAAACACAAAGAGAAACAAGAACGGAAACTGATTTTTCAACAATTAAGACTACAGACATTGATTCCACAGCTGTAAATGACCCTTCATCGTCCATG